>NW_016690373.1:591835-990427 GCF_001604755.1 Lepidothrix coronata
ACAGCTGTGTGTTCTGGCAAAGCACGGCTTAGACAGATTTATCACATCCACGGAGTTCAGAGATAGTGACTAGCATCTTACTTCATATTGAATATGATTTCTTTCCACCAAGTTTGTAACTTGCTGCTGCTGTGAATTTCAGAAAACTTACTTTACTCCCCTGGAATAAATAATAAAAACAATCTGTCTCCATTAACATACAGTGATTCAACATCCTGACATTTATGAGCTCACAGTAGGAGTTTAATTAATTAAGGATGATTCTGCATTCTTCTCAAGCAAGATTGGCTTTTTTGTTTATTTTGTCATAAATAGTCTTGTATGTTGGAACACTTTGGAAAATACCAAGGAAATATGCTTCCCTCCCACTTTGAAAATATTCTCCCTCAGCATTTTTGTGTGTTGTTTTTATTATCTTTGCCTCCAGTAAAAACCCTAAGATAGGCATGATTTTCAAGGAGAAGCCTTCTGTACACACAGCCTTCAGTGCATGTTAACAGATTTAACAAAAGATTAAAGAGAAGAATGAGATTAATAGGAAGTATGAAAATAAAAAGGCTAAATCAATCCTGCCAATATTCTCAGGTTCAAGTTTTTGTTTCCCTCACAGTAAAAGTATATGTGTTGCAGCCTTGCATTTTAAAAAGTATTTTTCAACATAAATAAAAATATTCTATTAAATATAAAAGATTGCTGCTTTTGAGATTCTATTCTAAAAAGAGGGAGGGACAATGATAAGCTTGTATTGCAGCTGAGATCAGCTCTATAGGAGTAAGAGCAGGACAATATTCTCTGGTGACAGGAGAGAAAGAACAGGATAATGCAGCAAGAATTCAGATTCCAAGATAGCAGATTTGAGCTCAGGAGCCCTCTGATCCTCTTAGCATTATAGCACTGGAGCAGAGCAGAAGTAACAACTGTGGTGAGATTCTTCCCAGAGCCCGAACAGTCTTTCCAGATCCAGCCTGACAAACAAAGCTTCTACTCTTCCTGCTCAGTGTAGCAGAGAGAAACTCTCTAGCCAAACGCAACGAAGTTGCAGAGCCCTGTGGGCATTTTTCATCTACCTGCCTTGTTTGTAACTGTAAGTCCTGCTTGCAGTGCTTGATGATGCTAGCTTTGACGGTAAGTGCAAAGCAGTAAAGTGCACAATGCTGTTGATTTTCAAAAAAAATTGAAAATAGAAAGACCTCTAAAAACTGGAAGCACAAGTTCAATTTTTTTTTCAGCAGAGTCACAACTCCATCCATATTTGTGGGTGTACAAAAATCTGAGAAGTAAGAAGTACTATATACTAGTGTATCAAGCCCACCTCCTGCCCACTGTGTCTCTGCCTGCTCTCCCAACAGGAAAGGATACTTGGAAAGATGCAAGGTTGGCACAGAAGGGTCTTGGAGGGATACAAGAAACAACTACTGTGTGCAAGAAGCATGTCTCAGGAGCACAGCAGAGAGTGTGTCTCAGCAAGACAAATGAGCACGCCCTGAGCACAGTGCTGGCAGGAGGGCCAATACCAGTACCTGTGTGAGCACATTTTAAGCTGGCATAGACAAGTCTGAGCAGTCCAACTGCACTGTTACCAGTGTTAAGATGAGGCATGCAGTCGTTTAGTTTTACAGGCCTGAAATTTTGTTCTGATAAAAAATCCTGATAGTACAGCCTCTGTGTGAACCTGATATCTGGGGCCAGAAAGAGGGAGAGTGTGAAGGAGCATGACTTGGCAGCCCAGTAGCTACAGCGCTTACCTCAGGAAGAGGTTTGAGGTTCTTGTCTCTACCCTCAAGATTATTTGTGGTTTTATGCTTTGAGCATCCAAAATAAGTCATAGCCCATCTCCATTAAGGGACTCAAGCTTCTGGCACTGGGCTATGAGACACCCTCAGGCCTGCTCCCCTCACATCCTGAGGTCCTGGAACAGCAGCCCAGATGCACTGGAAGGATCCTCCTACCTCCCTCTTCTGTAGCTCTGTGATTATGAGGATTGTATAGGAGATAAAAGATATGAATGTGAATTCTACTTGGCCAGGGGATGCAATTAGCTGTCTTAGACAATTAAGGTGAAAATTATTTCAGGAGGTAGGTTACCTGATCTAACAGACGAATACTGCTGAGAGGCAGAAGATCACCTGCTTCCACTGCTGACTTTATGCCAAATCTAGCAGTTATTGGGCAGCCTGTAGACCCATAAACTCCCCAATCCATGAGATGAGATGAGATGAGATGAAATGAGATGAGATGAGACACCCAAATAACTTCCTGCTGTATAAATTAATTAAATCGTCTGGCAGACACGTTTGAGAAATGGAAAGGGTGGAAAGGACCACCTTAATCAGGGAAGAGGGTGAAGACCCTCCCTTTCAGCAACAGTGGGTCATTGGATTAGCCCCACAGCTAAGTCCCACATTTCTGGTGTATCCAGTAGCCACAGATGGGCCACCACTGGCACCTGGAAAACTTTCAAGCCAAGCAGGAAACCTAGTGTGGAAATGGCAAAGAAGATGCATAAGTTTCCTTTTTTTTGGCCTTACACAATTAGATTTTGTTTACATCCCATTTTAGACATCAAAATAGGCCTTATTTATGCATTTGCCTAGTCTCAGCTTTGAGACATTGATTCTTATGCTTCTGCTGTTAAATTAAAGGCTCCCCTAGTTCTTGTATAACTACTTTCTGATAAACTAAATAATTTGATCCCTTTGATTCTCTTGCTGCAAGGCATTTTCTTCAGCTCTTTTGAGACTTCTTTTTTGTGGCTTTTCCAATTCAATATAATTTTCATCCTAAGTCTGCTCAGGACATTTGTAAATTATTTTGTTGATCATTAAAAATGCAACAAAACCCCAGTGCATCCGTGGAGCAGCTTGTTACTCTGTGACTGACAAGACACTAGTCTGAATCAACAATGTTTTCCTATTATACATATGCAAAGTCTTTCTGTCCCTATATCCTAGTACATATGAGCAACCCAGAAGTAAAATAGCAGTCTGGAAAAATCTTTGCTTCACGGAGAGGATCTGACAGTAGAAGACACAACTGCATATGCAGTTCATATGCATAGTGATTTTTCAGGTGTTGCCTGGAAGCTGTTTTATTTTTGGGAGACACATTATTTTTGACTATGACAAATCTGTATAGTTAGTCAAAATTATATGTATGCCTACAGGATTAACAGCTCTGTGGAAATTGGCATTTTATATTTTGTTGCTTATTCTTGATAAGACCAAATTATGTTTCACAGTCTTTTTTATTTAATAATAAAAATATAGCTATGGTATTCTATAAGGCCTGATTTAGGTTTGTACCTATTAGTAGCCCACTAAATCAAGGCGCTTCAAACTGAGAGTGTTTATGTGCTGGAAGTCTGAAACAGACACTTTTAGGTGGAAGATTTACTAAACTGGCATAAATTATGCTAGACTGATCTCATCACCTGGTCATATGTTCATATAGGTCTTCCCCAGACCTAGCCATATCTCATCTAGCCAGACATCTGACTATACACAGTGCGACCTTTACTTACCTTATTTAACTAGCCTCACAAATGCTAAATTCTGGTTCTGTCTGCAATACTCATCTGAGCAGTAAGCCTCTAAAACCAGCTCTGCAAGCCAGCCAACCATCTGGAACAAAGTTAATTTCCAAAACGTACCAACAAAGCAGCCTTCACGCATCCTCTCTGGAGCACTGGCTCACAGACAACAATGGCTTTTCTATGTAATGTATTGCAAAATATTTGCAGTTCTGTACTGATGTTTCCTTTCTTTTTTTTTCCTCTAAACTCCTAGTCATCTATCTCCTTAGTTAGTGAGGATTTAGGCCACCTTTGTAGATCATGAGTTGTATTCAGTAAAATGTTTATCTTAGTTGTTTATCTGATACTACTTGTCTTTTTACCAGATGAGTCCCTAGGATCTATATCAACAAATTTACTGAAACAAATGTACAGAATTGACTAATTAAAATATTGGATTAATCTATTGTTCACAACTATCTGAGAGGGGTAAAATTGCATGCAAGATTAATTTTGTTCAGTATTTCTCTTGGTACATTTGCTTTTTTTTTTCCTACAGAGACTTGAAATATTAGCACCAAATTGTCTGAAGCATTTATCTCTTGCCAATAAGTCTGTTGGTTCAGACCTAGTAAAACATGTTCAAGCTTTTCCAACAGAAGCACTGTGTACTCTATGAAGTCTAAATTAGCTTCTTTATGAAATCAGCATTGGTTATACAACTGGCATACAGTTTCATTAAATATGGATTATTATCAAGAACATTCTTTTTGGAGGATTTTGCAGGCTCCTTTCCAAGAGAAACAGAGAAAATTGTTCAATCTGACACACTGGAAGGAAGGAAATAATTGTTGATTTTTCATATTTAAATGCAGTGCATTTCTGCTTGGGTCATGTATCATTTGAACCTGTCTGTCTTAGAGGATGTTAAAAAGGTACTTTGGGGTAAGTTCATCTGAATACCCTGCAGATGCATTTCTGGGCAGCTTTTTAGAAGACTGGAATTCTCCAACACATCTGATTGTCTTATAGCTTTTTCTGTGCTTAAGTTTCTGGGTAACATTTGCATAGTCTGGTCTTGGGCATGTTCCTTGCAGTCCCAAAGGCTGCTGTGCTCCAAGGTCACACATAAGCTCTGTGTACAAAACCAGTGACTGTTTCTAGGAAATAATGTAGTAAGCTTTTTTTTACTCTGAATTACTCACCAAACTTTTACAGTTGACAATTCACACCCAGTGTGTTTGGATTTTTATTTTTTTATTTATTTCATTTTCTATGACTGGATCCCTTATGCGATTTTCCTAAGACAGCTGCTGCTGTTTTTAAGATGTGTTGGAGCAGCAAAGTCTCTCTCTCATCCTATTTTCCACTATCTTTCTTCCCTTTTCTCACTGTGGTGCAGGGAAGTGCTCATCTGGCTACAGTACTTGGGGATTGGATGAATTTGCCCACTATAAGACTATGTACACTAATGTAGAAAAGTTAGTTAGATAAGGAAGATAATGTGAAACTGGAATCCACTGAAAAACCTGTCCCTTTTTTTCCCTTCTTCAACTCAAACCAATACAGAATTTGGGTTTTTTTTGTGGAAATCAATTTTTAAAAAGCTTTTTATTTGAAATATATGTGATAAAACCTCATCAGCTCATAATTTCTGGAAGTAAACAATATCATACTTTGGAACCAAACTTCCTGCCACTGCACTTCAAGGCAGTAGCAGGACTGCAGTAAAGCAATAGCCCTTGAATATTTATGGTCCACAGGGACTAATGGCCTCTATAAAAAGATGTTTACAGAGGATATAGGATATTGGGCTGCTTGGTGTATAAGCTGTGCATTACCGAGGTGTTTTACTTTTGGTACTAAGAGAATTCCCAGTTCATGGGAAATGCTATTTTGGTTAGGACTTTCACTTCTGCCAAGGTCCAGCATCACAGCAGTAACAAGTTTTTAATATTGTCTTTCCTGCCCTTAAAAGCCATCTTCTGCGCAGCAATGCAATGACAGGAGTGTTGCCATAGGCTGTTTGAAGTGTTCCCAGAAAACCTGGTTTTGTAGGTCAAGACACGGCTATCATAAATCTAAGTATGTCCCAAAAAGGATGGAAGAGAACAAGGGTAGCAATGGTTTAAATCATTATGACATCATAATGCCACCTGAGTGCTCACCGAGCTCAGCTCAAAATACAGAAGGGGAAAGAGAGAAGGGAGAGTGAAGACATTCAAAGGAAAACTGAATTAAAACAGCTCACAGATTGTCCAAAGGCACAAAATGGTATTATATTTACAGTATCAGAAGTACTGGTTTTAATAGTGTGTGTGTGTTCCCTATACAAACCTTCTGTCCATGAGTAACTGACTTTTTATGGATAAGTAGTGGTCAAGTAGAAGAACTTTGTCTGAACGCACTTCAGGTTCCATTTCATAGTAAATAAATAAAACTAATTTTATTGTGTTGTATTAAACCTATGATTCTCAAGGGATGGCAGCAGCAAGATATCAGTTCCAGAAATATATAAGGTTTACCCACACAAGTAATATCACATGTCTAGCATATACCAGCATGCTTGGCATATTTATGGGGTTCACAGTGGTGTTTTTCAGAATGTAAGTTTTTTTTTTTTGTAATGTAAGTAATTTTATGCTCCTTATGTTTAATGATATGGACCAGTCTTCTCGCCCTCCAAATAATATTCTTTGAATAATAAACTGAGTTTGCAAGACACATCATCTAGAAATGGATGGAGAGACAGTAAGTAAACAGAGGAGCTAATAATTAGTTATAGAAAAGACTTCTTACACGACTTCAGTGGTATAAAAGGTCTTTAAACAATTCTAATGTCAGTGAAAGGCAGTCTGGAAACTGGAATAATTTATGATGTAAACAAATTCTTTCTGTAAATGACAGTTAAGACCCCATGTATTTTCGACAGTGTTGAATTAGAACTTCCAGGACTTCCACGGGATATGGCACTGCCATATTGTATAAGAAGAACATGGTTTGAAATGAATGAACAAATGAAAACTTCAGAGCTGAGGGGATACCCCTAACGGAAACATCTTAAAGCAAAAAATGGAGGGGTCAGCCAGTATTCAGAGAACAAAGTGAGAGATTTTTCATGTGTGGGAGGAAAAGAGAGGGACACTGGCCTTCTCATCTGTGCATTTGCACTATAACCCTGACTTTCCCATGTTTGATCCTTTCTCCCTGTGAAAATTTAAATCTGCGGCAAGGTTGGTAACAAACACATCTCTTATTCAGTCATGCAGAACGTTTCTGTCATACAGTATTACAGTAACCCAAACTCAGCATAAAAAGGAGAAATCAAAGCAAAGGATGATCAATTCCATTCCTAACTTCTTTGACTATATGAAAAACAGGATGCAGCTCAACCCCCCTCAACCTCATTCTAGCCTGGAGGTCACTTGAGCAGCAAACAAGCTTTATAGTTTCCACCCAAACCACTGTTGTTTTCCTATGGATACAAAAGGAGGCCCAAGAGCGCGAAATTTTCTGGAAGTGAAAAGCATTTACTGAATGAGCTTTATCCTATCCAAAGGGAACTTATATTCTCCCAAAATTCTTCTTGTATGTGGGGAGCATTTCCAGCCATTTGGAGAGAGATCCTGTTAACAAGTGCATGAGGTTTAAAAGTAGAGAAGAGGAAGTTTGCATCTCAAACAGATGTTTGAGACTCCAATTTCAAGTATTCATTATTTACTCTGTGTTAGGACAAGTGGGCTTTCAGATGTTTCATGGTGAAATAATAATATAACACTTTATCTGTACAGTATGCAATTGGATGCAGAGTTCTAATACTTACACTAAGGCCTGGCAAAGTCTTAGAACTGTTGGGGTTTTTTGTTGGTTTGTTTTTTGCGTTTTTTTGCCCTCCGGTCTATACTCCCTCTTTGCTTTCAATAAATTTTGTGAAGGGTGGGGCCCATGACATCATCACATGTTCTTTGCTAGGTACACTGTGAAATGTGCTGTTTAGTGATCTGGGATAAGACTTGCTTGGCAGAATGATTGCTCTTTCAGGTTGCTGAATCTATGATGTGCTTTCAGTTTCTGCAGTGCTAGATTACTTTGGAGGATATTGCTACTGAGAATTGAGCATCTGACCTTGCAAAGTAGAGGTATACACCTCCAAGGAGATGCTGAAACCTACTGTATACTTTTGTGACAGTCAAAGGCATATTTTCCATTTTTTGCAAAATATTTTTGTAGTAAAATTATTATATTAGTAACACATTAGTTATGCTAGTCCTCTTTATTTTCTGTTGTTTTTGTGGTTTGTTTTTTTTTATTATTATTATTTCAGACTTCCTGAGACAGGATGAAGCTTGATACAAAGCAGTTTTAAGCTTTTTTGTCTTGGGGAACCTCAATAGTCTCCACTCACAGTGCAGAGCCTTCTGTAGGGAACATATATGCCTGACAGTAGCATGGGTGCATTTTCACATTAATTACATCTAGCCTTCAGTAATACAGACTTTCTTAAAAGCCTAACCTAATCCCACTTTTCTTTCCTTCTTGCTCTACTTCCTACTGGGTTTTTTGAGTTGAATCTTGTTTCCATCTGAAAGTTAATTTTCTTTCCAGGTGGGAAAGTGAACTGAATTGACTTGCCCTACAGCTCCCCAGTTGCTTTTTTGCTCCTGGCACCAGAAAGACAACAGAGCTCTTAGTGGGGACAGTCAGGCAGCCTACTGTGGTAATTGCCTTGGAATTGTATTGGTGTGGTGTAACATGAGATGCTCCCACAGCTGTCCTTTCCAAATTCTTTAGAAGCAGTCCCTTGATCCTCAGTGATCTGTAAACCACAGAGGAAAACCACTGCTTAACTAATCGGATTATCAGCTAGCTCACTTGCATGTAATACATATCTAAACACTGCTTAATTTGGGGTATTAATTACAGACTGCACTGAAAGAATATGCATAAGTCTTTAATTACATGGAAAGATGTTAGATCTTCAAATTTGTGGCTGGAACTCTTGTTCCAAGGGTTTAAGAAGCTGGTAATTGCTTGTGATAACCATTTTACTCTGTAAATTGGTTTTGGCTGTGTACTGGCAAAGTACTGACTGCTCTGAGTTATGTTGCCAAATGCCACCCAGATTGAAGACAAAACAGACTACAGTTTTGTAAATTTGATATTTCCTCATAAAGCTTCAACATTGTCCCGGTTTGTCATCTTACATATCTGATTGACTGAGTGAATTCAGGCTAAGGGGTTTTTTTCCCTCTAAATTGCCTTTATTATGAATTCTCATTATGCAATCTAAAATGTGATCCCTTTATGTTCTGGGCTGAATCAATGAGGGACAGTGTACACCAGTGTGCTTCATATGGAGAAAGTGAATACTGCATGTCCCATGACTAACTTCTTATCAAAACAGCACCAACGTATTTACAGCACTGATGTATTTACTGATCCCATTTGCAACCTCATTATCTGTGAATGGATGCCAAAACCATTCTGATACATGAAAGTGCATTATTTTCAGAACAAATAGTGTCAGTTTTTGAGTAATCTATGAAATGGTTTCTTTGCTAGTTCCTGAACTAAATTGTCAGGTGGAGAGCTTGCATATTCAGCAAAGCTGAAAACAAGTATAGGGATAGACAGATCTTTTTGTAATTCAGTTTTCTGTGGAGGATTGATCACACTTCAAAGATTCATAGATAAATCCTTAGAAGTTATTCAAAGAATATTATTTGGAGGGCGAGAAACTGTGAAAATTTCCCTTGGCAAATGAGATTAAATCTTGCCTCTCAGCCTTTCTGAAGACTTATTTTTGGCAGTTTGTTATATTAACTTGGAGAAAAAAAATAAATACCCTTAAAACTACTCAGAACTTCCTTGAAGCAAAATTGTGATACAGATCCAGTGGGAAGCATACAAATACACAGAGCAGAAAGGCAAGTCGCAAGCCTGGCCAAGGTTGTGCCTGGAGTCTAAAACCCTTACCAGGACGTATATTCTCAAATGAATGGGGTGAAACTTATGGTGAAGGGAGAGTGCCTACATAATTGCATTTTTTACATAGCTTTTCACAAAAGCTTTGCAGGAGGGACTTTAGTAGCAGGTTTCTTCACAAAAGAAGGTAATTCTGAACTATATCTGATGCATTGGTGATAGCTTCCCTATGGAGATTATTCAATTCTGTAAGTTTGTTCATGGAATTAGTAGAGAGTATCTGTAATAGATACAATGAAATTTATCTCTCAGTTGCTAGTTAAAAAAATACCAAAATGTATTGCTTCCAGATTTGTGAATCTTCTCATTTCAGTAACATACTGGATGAATTCGGTACTAGTTAATGAAACTAATAAAAAATGAATTATGAATCTGATAATCAGTAATAAATTAGATTAAAATCTCATGTCACGCAGTCTGCAAGTGTAAGAAAAATTGCAATGTCCACAGAACATCAATCTAGTTTTATGGCTCCCTGCAACTGTCCAACCTTCATCAAAGTAATACAATAATCAATTTCATCCATCTAGAATATCATAAACATTTCATTGTTTACTGCTGTACTTCCCTGTACCTCTCCAATATGCACCAAACTTCTCTCAGCTGAGGAAAATCTCATAGCAAATATCACACAAATGACATGAAGACTTCTGACTGATATCTAATACCTAATACCTAGACAATGTGAAAGTCACAGTGAAAAGAAAGAAATAATATCCAATTTAAATTACGTACATAAATTTCTGACATAAAAACCTGTCTAAGTACAAAACTATTTTACAGTAAAATCTAATTAGTTAGTAGAAATACATTTCTTGACACATCTTCCCAGCAACTACACAGAAGCTCTTCTCTCAGTCCTGCTCTGCCCCTTGCCCCATTCCTAGACACTTCTGCCTTTTCTGCCCATCAGTAACCTGGCCACAGATGCTGTTACTCTGCCACATTATCTGTTCTACATCCTGCTCTCAGCACAATGCATCCCCTGTGCTGATCCTGACCACCAAAAATACACTTTTCCCTTTATTTTGAAATCAATAATAAACCAACAAATCAGCTGTGTCTATTTTTGCTACAGCTGGGATTTTCAAGGCTGTTTAGTTTTACCTTCCACTGAAGGTAATGGCAACATTTCTCTTCTAATCAATTTAAATAAACCAGGCCAGCATGCGTTATCCTCAGAAATCTGACTGTGCTTGTTATTTGAAGAAAACACACTTAAGTCATGAGAACTACAAAGAATCCTATGTAGACTAATTCATCATTGCTTCCCTCTCCAATTTTTACTTTAATATTTGGCAGTAAAGAAATGCAAGTAGCATTAGGGCTGTAAAATAGTCATAACTGCCTGTTTAACACCTGCCAGTGATATACTCGTAAACAAATCTCTCTGATGGCATCTTAAAAGCAATGAGTTCCTGTGATTCTCAGGTAGCCTTCCATGAGGCTAGGGGTGGCAAGCTCAGCAGAGGAGGTGGAATAAAATGGGTTTCTAGCAATGATCATAGACATTTTTCAGTCAATTCAAAATCTAAAAAGAACTGATGTTTTGTCTGAGGCAAGAAAATACTTCTTTCAGTCTCGTCATAAATACAGCATATTTTCAAAAAGCAGGAGAGCTAGACTGACAAGCGTACAAGTATAACATCTACCACTAAGCCTTTTATCAGTAATGCATGGTCATTTTAAAGAAGTTGACTTCACACTGAACCACCCTGTATTGGTATAGTTCATACTTGTTGCCAGAAGGGAAACAAAGAGGCCCCAGCTGAACCACAGGTTTGAAAAAGGAGCAATGCAAATTAGCCTGTGTTACAGTACCACAATTAAATGGTTTCTGGCATCTGCTGTGACTTCTGAGCACTTAATGTGAATGCATCTCTCCTACACTGTCTGCATAACACAGATACTCCCACAATCTCTGGAACCTCTCATTGAGAGTCTTCTGGAAAGCACCTCCCATGACAGCAGGTTGTTCAGGGCCCTATCCTGTCAACTTCTGAGTGTATTCAAAGATGGACATTCTGCCACCTCTCTGAGTGACCCAAATCCTTCCTCATAGTAAAAAAACCTTTTCCCTCTATCAAGTCAGAATTTTCCATGCTACACCTTGTATCCATTTCTTCTGCTTCTATTGTGCACCTTTGAGAAGAATTTGGCTCTGTCTTCCCTGCAGTCTCCCACTGTGTAGTTGAAGACCGTGCTAAGTATTCTTCTTAGTTGTGCCACGCAACCTTAAACCTCCATCTTGGGGCTGGAGGAGTCATCAGTGAAGGGAGGTTCAGGTCAGGCTGAAGGTATTCAAACCGACAGCTCAACAGCCTAGGACATGGCCTAAGCTCAGATGAGAATGGGAATTATTTTTCAGAACTTCTGCCCAGTTCTGCCATTATAAGAAAAGACTGAAGACTTCAGAAACCCAGAGAAAGAGAAGAAAGAGTGGGAAGCCTGGCTCTGGGATTCTCTTGCATTCTGTTTTTTGCAGCAGGAACATTATGAATTTTGCATGGAAAAATCATTGTGTAAAATATATTACTGTTTCTGGGGGCAGAGACTTGGAAGCTGTTGAGTCTTCAAGATGTAGAGTCAGACTTCTTTTTTTTTTGTCTCTCTCTGTGGCCCCAAGAATCTTTTCATCACTTCATCTCTGTGCAATGGCCCTGCTAAGGAGAGAGGTAGCTAACCACCATAAGGACTAGTTGGTTAAAGTGATTGCAAAAACGCTCCGGGGAAAAAAAAAGGAAGTCCAGTTAATATTTCGCACACTGCTGTGTAACAGAAATGTGTTATTAATCATGTTTATCATGAGACTGATGAAACCACTAATACATTTTACACAAGGATTTTTCCATGCAAAATAAACTTGAAGGATTGTTGTAAACTTGAAGACATTGGACAAACTGAGAATGACAAACAGCCCCTGATCACCCTCATGGGTTTAGGAAAGCAATACACACTAAAGATAGGACTCATCTGGCCAAAGGCAGATAGATGTCTGCTGGATATTATAAAAATTAATTTCTTCCTAAAAATGTCTTTTTTTCCCTAGTGACAGGGAATCTCAAATGTTATCTGAAATGAAGCTCACACCCTGAGAGAGGTAGTACTAAAGGGTAGAGCTCACAATGAATCTGCAGCAAAAAAACCCATATGTTGCCTTATTTAGGAGGAATGAAACAGCTAGAGAGGTAAGTGAAGAAGGAATAACATGGAGGGGGCAAGAGAAGCTCTAGGAGGTGTAATGAGAGGGTGGCTGTGATGGTGTGAAGCGGAAGAAGACAGAGGCAGAGAGGGAATAGCTAGTCAGTGACAGATGTACGGAGCTCCCTGAGTGTTCAAAGGTGCTTTGGCAGCTGTCCCTCCTGTCTGAAGACAAATATTCCCAGCAGGCTGTGAGCATGTCTGGAGGGCATAACCCCCAATGGGCCCCTCTCTCTGCATAGTTCTTGGCTGTGTGGTGTCATCTTTGGCTGTGTCCATTTGTTTTTCCTGCTGCCTCCACAAGTTGCTACATTATGCTCCTGTTTAGCAGCTGTGACTCCATCAGATATCTGGTATCAGGTTTTTTTCCATCCACTGTGTTTTGATAATATCCTGCTGTCTGTGTAAAAAGGACAAGGAGATGTGTCTAGGTTTAGATGTTGCTCCCCACATCTAGGTGCTGCAGTGGTGGCAGCATGTGGGATTTCTTCCCTTACATCTTCTGTATCTCCAGCCAGGTAGACTTCAGACAGGGATATCACTAAATGACTCCTTGTTTAATGCACACGTGACTTAAGGTGACTTATAGGATGTTTTTCTTCAAGACAAAATAGCAACTGCTTTGAGCTGTCCTGGAGGTATACACATTTCAAAACTACCGTTTAAATCTTACCCAAGGAGGGAATTTAAAAACACATGTCAATGCAGTGCATTTTAAATTAATCCCTGCGAAACAAACACTTGAAACACAGAGCTCAGTACTTAACCTCTGATACATCAGACTTACAATGACTAAATAAACCAGAAAACCATTCTAAAGACACAAGGAAAGAAGTTGATGATCAAATAAATGTGGGTGGCTGGCAAGATTTGGAAAGTAGTAAACGGTAGCGCAACAGATATAAAGGGACATCATTGCCCAAGCACTGCAGATGATGAACTGAGGTTCATCAGGGCTGCAATAGCCCCTAGTTAGCCCTGGACCAGGAGAGCATCATGGTTTCTTTAGAGATGGCCCTTTGAGTTCTTCAAATATCCCAGGAGTAAAGCTCACACAGCTATGTGTCATACAGAGTCCATATAATTTAGATTCCTAGAGTCCCAAAGAGAAATCTGCGTTGCCTGTTCCTCACTGTCTAATCCCTAGGGAATTTCTCCAGGGTCTCAGAAAAGATTTTAAGCGCATAAACTTAGCCTGGAGAAATCAAACTGCATACACTAAATGTATATATTGCCTTAAAAGAACGAATTCAGCTTTTCCTATGGCCAAATGTGCATTTAGTGTGTTGGTTGTTTATAGAGTAGCTGATTTGACAACACTGGATTTTGTGGTTTTTTTTCTCCAAATGTTTGAAAATTCACTGTAAGCTTCATATAGCCACAAGACAACTCAATAAAAGTCAGGTAATTTTAGAATTAAAGATTCACTGAAGGGTCTCAAGAGCCAGAGTTTAACACCAAAGATAGTGGTCCATCAGAGACTCTCATATCAGGACATTTAGCACTTTCTGCTTGATTTTACACCATGGTTTGTGTTTTTCACAGATGGCCAGACTGTATTTGCTTTTTGCATTGGTGTGCAGGGATGTGGGTTTCTCTTGTCATCATGGCTAGGCTTCATGAACAAAGATCTGGGAAGGGCTCTACCCACATTTGCTACAAGTGTGCTGGTGGCTAAAAAGGCCAATGTGAGATAGACAAGTCCGGTTGCAAAAGGCACAGCAGAAAGACTGCTTAGGTGGTAAATTCTGCAGGGCACGATTCTTTCTGCGTTGTCTTTTCTCCTCGAGAGTGATTCCTGCGTGCATTCTCAAAAGCATCAGCAGCGTTATAGATGGTGTGTCTCCAGACCTCCCAATTGGAGGCCAGAGTAGACCAGTGATGATGATTAATATGGCCAAGGCTGAGATGTTGTTTCAGGGAGTCCTTGTATCTTTTCTTTGGGGCTCCTCTCTTGTGGCAGCCGGTGGCAAGTTCACCATAAAGCAAGATCTTAGGGAGGCGGTGGTCCTTCATCCTGGAGACGTGCCCTGCCCAGCGCAGCTGTGTTCTCAGTAACATGGCCTCAACACTTGTAACTGCTGCCTGTTCTAGAACAGACATATTAGTCACATAATCTGCCCAGTGGATGTTTAGGATTGTGCAGAGACAGCGTTGATGGAAGCGTTCTAGGAGACGCAGGTGGTGGCAGTAGATGACCCACAATTCAGATCCATATAAGAGAGTAGACAACACTACGGCTTTGTAAACTCTGATCTTTGTACTTTTCTTCAGGTGTTTATTTCACCAAACTCTTTTATGGAGTTTTCTGAAAGCACTAGTGCATGTGTATTATCCCACTTCTGCTCAAGTATGCACCTTCTGGAGTTGCAGTTCTGGTCTCTTGGTATGTTCTTCATGAGACAGTTTGCGTTTTACCATCTCATTTTTTCTATTTTGCGTTTTTTTGTGGACTTACAGAACCATAAACCACCTCAGAGGATTTGCTGAATTTAATGTGCTAAGTGTGAGGCTCCCATACTTGTCTCTGGTTTCCTACTGCTGCATCCATGCATTTGTAGCTCCACTACAGCCTATCCTGTCCTCTGGTCCTGCATGTCAGATGCAGATGATCTGTGGTCCAGCAACCTGATGCCTCTTGTCTAAGAGCAGCAAGCAGCAGAGAGGTTGCTGAGCTCTGCCACACTTTGAAATCTGCTCCTGTGTAGGGTGCCATTAATGGGCTGCAGCTTGAAAACACAATTGGCAGACTCCATGCCTGCTCCCACCTTCACAGCTTTAGCAGGGATCTAATACCGATGTGCTCTGGCTTTCTTAGACCATAATTTTTTTCACTCACTTGGGAAACTGTAAAAGACAAATTGCATTGGTGAGGCTCAGCAACAGTAAGATACAAGTTTTACAGGATTTATTTGCCATTTTGTTTTCTTTTGTAATTATAGTAATTACATTGTCCATGTCACACTGCAATCTTGGAGATAGTTCAGAAGACCTGAACTGCAGAGTTGTCTGCATTTGAGATACTCCTGCATGCGAAATAGAACATCTTCTGAAACAAACTTCCAATCATATTACAATTCATGCATGGTCCATTAAAGGGAAGATTTTTGCAGGATGCTATTCTGTCCTCCTTCACAGCTTGTTGCGAGCAGGGCTAGAGCATAGGTGTGCAAAATACTAATTATTGTCTATTACCTAATGCTAAACATGCAAGTGAGGAATCTATTCCTGTATAATCAAGACCAGATGAAAAGCTGTCTGAGCTGCATGTCTGAAATAACAGTTTGTTCTCATTCCATGTCATACCTTGCAGACAGTTGTAATGATTTACCCAGAAGTCTATTGCTGCACTGTGTATTATCAGGTAGCTTCATTGAATTTAAAATGAGATATTTAGAATATCATCCACCCTGAGCAAGAAGATCTTTGTTGCTTTTGATATCTGAACTGCTATGTCTAACCAAGATATCTTTAATGGATTATTTAATTTAAGTCATCTTCAATTCAGAGTAAGAAAGCCAGCTCTCGATATATTAGCTTTCCACAATCCCTGTAGGACTTTTATGCTGTGTTTCTTTGTAGCCGTGTTCTCTCTGGAAATGTGGGATGTAATAAAGGCTGTTTTAAGAAGAAGGTATATTTATGTTTTCTTATATACCTTCACATCTAACAGATGCAGCAGTTCCAGACTGAAGTGGTTTCTGAGATCCAAAGTGGTTATGGAGGATCACAAATAGCTGTGGTACATTATCATTAGGTGTCAATATTAAGTCAGATCATGATTTGCCAGTAGATGTGAGGAATGCAACTATTTTTGACTCTTGGCTACGAAGAAGAAGAGATGTGTGGCTTGTATCTCTCCTGGCTTTGGAAGGGCTGTTCCTCATATGAATGTTTTCTGCCTGGTTTGCTCAGATTGGGTTCTCCCCTGCAGCAGCTCCTGATTCACTTCTAGGACAGCTTGTTCTGCCTGAGACATTGCAAGTGTTCCCCAAAATTTGCAGCTGCAGGGACTGAGAATCAGACAGACCGTATTACAGAGAGTACATGCAACCTTACCTCAGGATTTCCTACATGAGTGGGAGTAATAAGACTGTAAAATCTAAAACAATCCACAAAGAACTGGATAATTAAAATAATTTAGTGCTACAGGAATGGCTGGCTTAAGCCACGGGAGTCTGAGTGACAACGCTTTTCATACCTTTGCCTGGCTCCAGGGCAAAAGAAAAGACGAGGGAATGTCTTTCAGTCCTTCCCTTTCATTTTTTTCTAATTGTTGCTGGATTTTGCTTGGGTTTCTTGGGGTATTTGGTTGAGATGACACACGATGAGCATCACGTCCCTGGGATGTAGGCCTGCAGTATGCAATGACTGATTGCACTTCGGGTGATGAGGTGGAAGTGTGACCAATGGGTCACTGCACAAAGATGTGACAGGCCAGTGACTGTATCAGCATGTCCTCTTGGTGTCACTGAGCTTAGAGGTGGCCTTTCCAAGCCTGGTTGCCACTCCAAGGCAGCAGGGGTGTATTTGAGCTGCCACTGCTGGTATTAACTTTGCTTTCTGAGTAAGATAAATACAGAATTTGATTTTTATTTCAGTTAGGTTTGATACTTCTCACAAGTGCTAAATTCATCCATTGTTTATTGCTGCTGCTTATTATTTGTGAAGATCTGGCTTTGTTCCCAGCATTTTGATGACTCTGACTCCTGTTTCCATTGATTCTATCAGAAATATGATGAAATGGAAAGCAAGTTTTTTTGTTAGTGAGAATTAAAAGATGCTGTGAAGCAAAGATGAAAAGAGTGTTGTCACTCACCATTTCCATTTATAACATGAAGTGTTTGGATTTATAAAGTGATATCAAAGAACTGTTTCATTAGTATGCATAATCATTTGGGGACAATACCAACTGTGCTACTTGATAAGAAGGACCCAGTCAGGCAGTCACAGGTGCTTTGGAAATTTCTGATCACCTAACTACCTCAGGTCAGGCAGGTAAATTTTCAAGGGAGAATACCATGCAGATCATTTCTCAAGTTGTCAGTAGGGGTGTTTCCCATTTATCCTACCCCCTAATTTCCATTTCTTGATTCTCAAAGGTGGCCATTCTGGAAATACAGGTTAATAAGGAGTGCAGATTCTAGGGATGTGAGACGAATCTGACTCTGCAAGATGTGACACTGCTTGTGTCTTTCTAATGAATCCATGTTAGTGACAAGAGGCTTTTCTGTTAATGTAGTATAAGCATCACTTACCTTCCTCAGCAGCCATGTTGCATCTTCTGCCTTTCTTGGCTTATTATATCTCTTTTGTCATTTCCTGGAAGCACAACAATTTTTTCCCCAATGAAGGAATGTAACTATTATGCAGAAAGATGCTATAGTGACACATTCGTTTCAGCTCTATGAATTTCTTTGGAACAGAAAATAATATGAAAATTGCCAATGCAGCAGTAATTAACTACCTACACCTATTTTACTAATGCTGAGGTTAGTTTCTGCCTAGCTTCAGACTCTGTAGAAGGTTGCAAGGCAACCGTGGATTTTGATTCTGATCTCCCAGGTGATTTCCAGCTCAAAGCCCTCTTTTAAGTCAGTCATGGTCTTTCAGCATGTCTCCATCTAGATGCACAATTTGTACTTTTAATCCCTTATAAGCATAATTAGACAGGCCTGGATTTATCACAAATGCCAGAGATGTTAATCTCCACTCTCTTGCCCTTGCCCCTAACTCTCTCAGAGGCCTGCACTGAGGGCACAAGCGACACCTCGGTGGGAATGGGTATGATCTGAGAGTTCATGAGGAAGCCCAAAGCTTTCCCTCATGTCCAAGGCAGTCTTGAGCAGCTCTTCTATCTCTAGGACCATAGCACAAAATAGAAACCAGAGATCCAAAGACAAGTGAAGTGTTTCTCCCAGCCCTATGCTGGCAGTGGCTCAGTGACCTGTGGTTTGGGTTCTGCTGAATTGCAAAGGAAAACTGGGATTTGGCTAATGGAGTCCCTGTCATGTCTGAGTCTTGAATGTGCTTTGTCCCCATTGTAGTATCTAGCAGATTCAGGGCTGCATCTGATGCTCCCCATTGACCTGGCTGCTTTTCCTTTGTCTTCATTAGATTTTTAGGTTCTGCCTCATTACACATTAAAAGACCTATATCCTCCTTTCACTGACCCAGGCTTGACCTCATTTGTCCAGGGGCCCTCTCCCATTGCTTGGGGAAGGAAACCTGTGTTTGGGAGTTGATGTCTCTCTGTGGCTGAGGGTGGCATTGGTGATCGTGTCTGTCCGTGGCAAGCCTTGTTTGTCTTCTGTATCACTTTCTTTCTCTTTAGTTTAGTTCACTGTATGTTCATGAAGACTTTGTGGATACTTTTTGCTTAAAGATGACTATATGCATAGGTAAGGAAGGGAAAGAAAGCAAACACAGCTGTCCTCTGAACCTCAACCACTCCCTTGCTCACTGTGCAAATGGTGCCTGCAGCACTGATGGAATCAAGGGGAAGAAGCTGTGACTTCTGTTCCTTTCAGGTGTCCCTCCATCCACCTGCAACACTACAGAGGGAATATACTAAGGAAAACATGAAGTAGATTAGGGTAGGTAGAAAAGAACAACATTTCAGCATGCTTTTCCTGTAATTTCCTAAGGAACTGCTGCTGAAATTCAGTTTCCAGAGGGGTAGCTGTTCTTGCAAAAGTGTATTCCAATGTAAGTCACTGTGTTGCTGTCATTTGGATGAGTTTATTTGTTGGTGTACACAACCAGAACTGAAACGTGTCTATGTACTGATGTAAAAAATTAGAGAAGAGTTTTATATGAAATTATTTACAAAGGGAAATAGCTCCATGACTGCCCTTCCTTTGAGTTGCTGTGTGTCTCCTGTTTGATAACTACACTGCCCTGTGAGTCAGGGTAGGTGGGGAAGAAGCACATTTCAAGAATGAGTTACTTTGTTCCTGAATAATAGTCTGCATGGGTCTGAAAGGTAGGCATTGTCAGAAATCCTTCATCCCATGGAAAAGCTTAGAGATCTAGACCAGCACAGAGGATTGGATTTTTTATGAATGGCAAGGCTGTTTGCTGGCAAACTCTGCACCTTTTCATTTTCCAGGCATAACCAAGTGCTATGTTTTCTGAAATCAGCAAACATTTGCAAGAAATTCGGGCTATTTATGTCAAAAGTAAAAAAAAAACCTGTATTTTGAAATGTGCTATTTGGCCTAATTCAAAAGAAGTAGAAATATTTCTATTTTTAAAAGTAATACATTAATTATATTGCAGTTGTTAAGTTAGAACCTATAGAGTTTCAGAGGGTGACAATTTAGTCCTTTAAAACTGGCCTTTTTAAAGTATCAGGGGAATCTTAGGCATATATAATGTTTGCTATATATAACAGATCTGTGTACTTGTACCTGAGTCATCACCCTCCTACTTGTAATGCTGTTTGTTTACTTAAAACCAAAACATAATTCTCTGGTGAAGCCATTGCCATAAGCAAACTTTGAGCAATTCGACCAGTGCAATCATTTCTCTGAGGGGCTCGAACTGTATAGATTCTCATCTCCACTGGTAAACACCCCAGGGTGTGCCAAGAAAGCCAAAGTAAATGACACTAAGTTTAGGATTTTAAAAAATTTTCTTTTAAAACAAAGATGCTTTTTCTCCCTCTGACAGTAATGTTTCCCTCCAAAAACACTTTTCTGCGTAGTTTCCTGTGACTTTATAAAAAGCATGTGCTGAGCTCTTTATTCAGAAAACTGCCCTTCTACAAATAGAGAAAATTATGATTTTAGAAGGCTGAAGTCCTCTGTCAACTGACATTTGGCTGCTGGTTGTTGCACCAGCCTGATTATGATCTGACAACCACTGTATTCAACTCACTGACAACTAAATATGTGGATCAATGTGACTGACTGTAGGAGCCATGACTGCTACTTAGCATAACAGGGTGAAAATGTCACTGGGGCCTCTGCAACTCAGAGAACTAGTCCAGGAAAAGTCTGGAGTGAGCTTTTTGAAGGCTGGGCTAAGCCGTGTTTTTGTGAGCAGAGACAAGCAGGCAGTGTCTGCCACTCACAGAGGGGCAGAAGACAAAACCCTGATGGGATATGCTCCATAGATCACAAGTGAGAGGATGCACTGGCTTTGCTGACCTTATGGAGCTACAGAGGGCGAGTTTCCGGAGGACCAGAAGAACAGCAACGCTGTCTTCACATTGGTGATGTTACCAAACTCTGCAGGGGTCAGCTACTCTACTAAACTTTTATGATCCATAAGTGGTTCACTTTCCTTAATAGACTAACATTTCCACAGCACTCATCAAGATAGAAATCAAGCAACTCCACATATGAGTCAATGTTTTCTAAATAATTTTATTTTGGACTTGCTGAGTGCACTCACACAGTGAGATGTCAGTACGGGTAAGAATAGTAAATAAAACACCCACAGTGTGTCACCAATGTCAGAGTAAACAGTTTTCTATTCTGAACAAGAGACTACTTTGTTCCCAATACCTGCTCCTGTCCTCAGGAGCCAGCAAATGAGTTGTGGCCCTTCTCTGGACTATTTGGCCACAGATGTTGCCTTGCCTTGCCAGGCTCCAGGGCAGACAGCCTGGGAGGCCAGCTTCTCACCCCCAACCGACAGCTGAGGGTGGAAAAGAAAATATGACTATAACTCCATAATATCCATCAGTGAGCAAGTTATGTTCAGACTAATACTGTACTGGCAATCCAGAAAAAAAACAAACAAACTCTCCTCATTTTCTTGGCATCCTGGCAGTATAGTGGCTGGAGTGGATGGTGGCAGTACCCTGCTGTTTTACTGAAGTCTTCCTGAGGTTCAAAGACTTTCCAGGGTAGTTCTAAACCACTCTTTTCCTTTGGTCCCAACAGGCCTCCAACCATCTGGGCTGCAGATCAGTGTTTGAAGTACTGTGCAAAAAGCTCTGTGTTTCTTGCCCTGGTGAACAGATAAGAGTAAAGGTTGACAAACTCGGAGTCAGATGAAGCAAGAAAGAGTGTATTCCAAGGACTCTGCTCTGTGCCCTGGCTCCAGCTGCCAGGCACTTAAACCTACAGGCTGTGAGCAAGAGATGGCATGTAAAATATGAGAGGTAGCCAAGTTTATTTAATATGTTGGCTTTTCCACTGCTCTTAGCACTGTTATCAGAACACTTAATTTAGTTACATGGAGCAAAATGGAAAAACAGTAGTGAACATAAACTGAAAAAGATACTTCCAAGTAGCTTCCAAATCAACTATTAGTCCCTTTGCATTGCTGGAAATCTAATAAGGCACTGATTACATGCGGGACTGATGAGTTTTAAAACATGCTCAGCTTCAGCTTTTACATACATATTGCTTAAAAAGCCTTGGGGCAGGAAAATATGAAGTCATCCTGTCAGGACCTCAGCACAGATACCACTAGGTCTTTTGAGCTGGCTGCTCAAAGGCTTTCTCTCTGTTCCCACATGGCAGCTGAGAAATGGCCAACTCTATGAGCTTGGGGGTTCTTTTTCTCAGTCATTTTTTTGGAGTGGGACCACTGTAACTAGATAGCTAATCAGCCCTCCAGCATGGGATAGTCCAGCTAATGGGAAATCCCAAGTAAGGCAAGTCATGTGGCAAGTCCTAGGGAGCATGACAGCAGCCACCAGCTGAGATCCACAGAGCTTACCAGAACTGCAGGCTCCATGGGGATTTGCTCTCCTGACTGGTGTTCCCAGGGGCCTGAGAAGCCAGCCTTGTCCATATGCTTTGCCAAAGAGTGAGACTTGACACGTAAAAGAGGAGAGGCCTTACTTAATTGGAACTTAGACAGACAGATGTGCTTCCCACAGCCACACACCACCCTTTCCTCCTGTAGTTGCTTGAATACAGCATGACCGGAGAGTGCTGGAGACCTGTGGGCTCATGTCAAAACTGCCTAGAACATGAAATTGAACAACAGTCAGCTCTTTGCTCCCATGTTGACTTGATCCTGTATATAACTAGGATGGGAAAACAGCTACTCTCTGGGATCGTCTCAGACTATAGCATCCTGTGCAGACATAGGCACAGCATGACTTGCTACCTGCACTCTATCTCTAGCTTTTCAACTCTCTGTGCCCTGCACTGCCTTCTGACTCTCTATTAGGTTGCATTTTGGACAAGAGTGAAATCTGGCCTCTTCACCCATTCTTTCTCCCACTTCTCTTCACCAAGTGTCCTTACTACTTGCCTTGTTGCCAGCTCTGGCACTGCTCCAATTACAGAATAAGAATAACCCAATTCAACTCACAAGAGCAGCAGAGAATTAAGTCATGACAAGTAAATAGGGAGAGAGAGGAATGTGGAAATGGGGATGGATAGCAAGGGGATTTGGATGGAAGGATAGCAAAGGCCTTTCTTTGGCAGACGGATTTTAACTTGATTCAGTGGTCAGAGGTTACTGGTGGAGTTGGTATCACAGCTTGGGCTACATGCAGATATGTTATTTAAAGAGCAACATTCCAATATTGATTGATTGATTGACTGATGCTGTGTCACAAGAAAGCTGTACTTGGGAAACCATACAGCTTCGAAGTCCTGCCTCTCTGAGCATTTCTCATCCAGAAGAATTGCAGCTAAAGGAGGAAATCCAAAACTGTCAGTCAAGGCATGATGCAAACTGATCTTTCAGCTCGCTGGATCAGCTGAGCAAAAGACTTGAACACTAATGTTGGGAGACCTTTAGAGGTCCTTTTAGAAGGCAAACTACCTCTTTAAATGTTATGCCTCCCTCTAAGCAGGACATTTAGAAAGCAATTTGAAATCACTCCCACAAGTGTTCAGCCCTGTTTGAAGCATGACCAGCTACAGTAACTTGCACAGCACAAAAGCCAGCAAGGGAGGAGGGAGAATGTCAGCCTTGAAGTATGTGCTACAAAAGATACTGAAAAAAAAGGAGTTATGTTCCCCAAATCCTTCTGAAGCAAAGCCAGGGGTAACTGCACCAGCCTGCTACAGTATGCTGGCACTCAGGCTGCCATTTGACACTCCCTGAGTTTCCTTCCTCCTCTTTGCAGTTTTATTTCATTAGCAGGTGAGTGCCAGCGGGGAGGGGGAAGTTGATGTCAGCATCTGCACCAGAGCTGGGGTGGGAGCTGGTGTAGGCTTGCAAGCAAAGCAGTCAAGAATCACAAGGTAACTGGGTAAATGAGAAGGCAGGAATTCAAATGAATGTAACAAGGTCCGATGGAAAGACAGCATTTAATCTTCCGTGCTATTTTCCTGATTTTTCTCCTGCCAAAGTCCTCTGGCAGTGTGTCCAAGTACAAGTATTGCAACATCTGAATGGACACCTTGGTGATTCAAAGCTCCCAGGACCTTGAAGGGCAAAGGAGCTGCACAGCAGCTTTAAACAAATTAACACTTTCATGGGAGTTTTTCCTGTCTATGTCAAGAAAGAACTTTTCCTTGAGAGGAGATGAAAGGTCTCCAGCGTTCTGTGCAAACCATCCATCTATCCTCACCACAGCTTGTAAAGTATGTGCTGGGACTGACCGCAGGCTCATCTAGGAAATAGCAGTAATGGCTATTGTTAGTGGGAGGCTGGAGCTGACCCGTGTTAAGCTGTTATTGTACGCTGAGCCCTTCTTCCCCTTTGTTCCCATCAGGATGCACTCCAACCCAAGCATGGTCCTGGTTCCTGATTGCGTGTTGTGAAATGCTCTGTCACTCCCACATGAGCCGGTTCATCTCGCAGGCTGTAGAAAAACAGGGAAAATAAAAGAAGCATTTTCTGTCAGTTGAGTGAGCTGAATTGGTTCATCAAATGGTCAGAGGAACAGCAGAGCTGGCATTAGGTGGGCGTGAACGCCCCTGCCCAGATGCGAGAGAGGAAACTCTCTGCCCTGTTTCAGCGGTAACAACCTATTCACTAAGGCATGCACCTTGTGAAACCCTACTCTCTGATGCAGTGATAAAATTGCTCATTTCATCACTTCCTGGTGCAGTTCTGTGAAAATGATCTGTATTAGCCCCAGGGATTTTCATAGATCTTTTTTCCAGATCATTTTGAGAGCGAGAAGAGGGGGGGACAAAACGTGTCATACTGTTGGCAGGTCTGAAGAGACAATAATCTTCATGTAAGTGTGAGAGGGATAAAGAAATAACCTCTTAACTCTGTTTGTCTGTGGCCTGGACAACATCTCTAACTATGCCCCATGGGTACAGTCAGGCAGTATATTTGAACTGGGCTAAAAGATAGCTACTGCCAAAAAGTGCCAGGCAGCCTCTCTCCGCTTTCCACTTTTGTGCAATCCTGCTGTTCCCCTTGGAGTAGCGCTGATGCTCGTCTTGATTCTGCAGTGAGGAGGTCAAGGAGTTAATACAGGTAAAACAATCCCACAGGAAGAAAATGAAGATTTTTCTGCTCCCTGAGATAAATCAGGTAATGGTGAAGTCAGACAAACTCCAGCTCCAGCATAAAGAGGACAACCCTTTCATCAGCAGCTGCTGCAATGAGTGGCACAGCTTCATCATCAAGAGCTGTAGGCAGCAAACACATTGCACCTGCACTCCCGTTTGAATATAGAGCACCTGCCTCATCAGACAGTCTATCTATTTGCTATAGCTGATATATCCAACACTGTGGTATTTAGGGTCCAGATTCAATGAAGTTCAATAAGATGATATTTTCCAGAACACCATACTGAACAGGGGTACATGTACAAAGTTTAGAAAACTTAAGCAAGTGAAACAAAATGAGCTCAGTTCATTGATCTGCTTTGGGTAATGGGTATCCCTTCAAAAAACAAGAATTTCAGCTTTAGCTTTTCAAATAGTGGACCACAAAGTTTCTTGTTTGTTTGCTGTGTGCTTTCATTCTGGGTTTTGCCTTTTAAGTTTGCCTCAGTATTTTGTGGCCTTTTGTGGGCTGTGTCTTGCTGGACTGAGTAGGATCCTAAGAAAATGGTTCTGTAAAACCCAATTTATGGTCGGAGCACCAAGGGGTCAGCCCTGAAATGGAAAGCAGTTCTCAACCCCTGCTCTGACAATCTGCTAATCCCTCCAGACACTGTTGAAAGGATATTTGAGACTTCCACTGCCAGACATATATCAGCATCACGTTCTATAGGAGAGTTCAAGGATGCCTATAGAAAGTTTATGATTTGCATTAAGGGCTTTGTGGGTTCCTGCGCTTTCCCTGCCTTGTTTTGTTCCTATGGCTAAGGAAACTTCCCACCCCACCTTCAGTTCCCCACCAGATAAGGTCTTTGGCGCACATTGCAATGTAAATAGACCCCAATACCTTGCCAGAATAATTAAGCTTTAAAATTCTAGCCGAAGATCCATTGTCACACAAAAGGGACCATACAGAGAAGAAGAAGGTAATCCAGAATAGCCTTTTACTATCTGCACTTAACCATAAAGGCCGGCCAGAATTCAGGAAGGATTAGGTGCTTCTACAGGAACTAGAGTATTTGCAAACATAGCACTAAGCAGCTGCTAATGCTTTTTGCTCACAGCTCTGGGCCAGAGCCCATTTCTTGTGTTCCTTCACTCCTTTGCTTTCTAAAACACCGTTACAAAAGGCTATCGAATCAGTACAGTGATACATCCTCAATAGCAGGCCTAATAAGTACGCTTGTGCAACTTTCTCTTATCTAATGAAATCCTATGGATGGTGTTGTCAAATTGCTGCAATTCTTAGTTATCTATGTGTGGTAAGACTGTCTAATTATGATATAATTTCTAAGTAAGCAGTCTAAGTGGGTTATCTTCACATTGGTAAAAAACGTATTCAGTAAAAGAAAGCTAAACAGACTTAGCACAAAAGATATTGAAAGATAATACAGAACATATATGAATTCACATCCCCCCCCACTCCTGATTAATAGTTTATTTCATGGATCTGGGCTCAATTTACAAAGAGTGACTTCAGTGCTTATAATATTGCTAACATCAGGGTATCTGTTTGGTATGCACAGTGTACAGAAATAAATCTGCTTTACTTCTTGTATATTTTATAATTTTTTGCTAGATGATGATGCATTATTCAAACTTGAGTTTTTGAGTTTGTGAAGACTCTGATTTTCTATACCCAGTGGTTTACAATCTGTAGGATGAGGAAAGACTATTGTCTCATTTGACTGAGAGAGCACAGGCATAAACAAGCTTAGACGGGAATTTAATATTACATAGTGTAACTGGGAGCTGCTGTTCTGCAGTCCTGCTGCACTGCCCACCCATCTCCCTGCGCTGCATCCAGCAGTTGCACAACTGTAACCAGGTCAGCTTAACAAGCTGATGAAATGGAAAATGATGGCTTTTGGCTGTGTTGGTTTTCAAATGGATCAGCTCACAGAAACAGCTGCCCCAGTGGCCCCAGCACGAGTGCAGTGCAAGGCAAACAGATTGTGTCAGGGGGAATGCAAGGAAAAGATGAGGGTGACTCTCACCTTGAGCCTTGCAGCTCATGCTCACCACTTATTCAGGTGCAGTGTCAAACTGATTCAACAGCAAGGTAAGAATACCTAGCCAAAACTGCAGCTCCCTCATACCATCTTGGTGCCACCAGAGCTACACTTTCAGTTGTTCCATGGGTTTCACTGAATTATTTGTGAAGCCAGAGTGGGGGGCTATTGGTCCACCCTTTTGGAGCTTTAAAATAATTAAAAAATTTAACCAAACCTTGTCTTATGAGAATATTTTGTCTTTACATATACAGTGAAATACACAGCAGCATGGTTTTGTGCCAGAGCTTTACAAACTTCATCATATCAAACAGTTTCTTAAAACATTTATAACATTTAAAATAGTACTCATATTTGGTATCGGGTCAGGATATTAGCTGATATAGTTTGAGAAATACCTACTGATGCTGCATCTATATTTCAGAATCTTTTAAAAGTGTAATGAAACTTCCTCAAAGGGTAAGACTTCCAAAGTTGCAAATGATCATTTAGACCTCTTCCTTTCTTTCTCTCTTCTGTGACTGACGATTCTCAGTCACAACCCAGGAAAAAGATGTGGGTGAAGAAGTAATCTGATTTTTTGGTTTTGGTTTTATTATTTTGTGGAGGGGCGGGGATGGGATGGGGTGGGGGGCTGAGGGGAGAGGGGAGGAGAAGTGGGGCAAATATGGTATGAAGAAGATGAGGGTGCCTGGGTGTTGATGGGAAGGTTATGGTCACTTGTAAAGAATTTCAAGTTTGGAGGAAAAGACTTATAAACTCCAAAATGCTAGATCTCTCATGCTTTATGCTTCTCTGCTTCTTTCAAACTTAAGCACACATTTAACCCTGATGAAAGAAAAGTTTTTTCTAGTAAATAACACACAATTGGGCCCTTAAAGATATTTGTAAATCAGGCAGTTTTTATTAAGGCAATATTGAGTTAAAACACTGAAGCCTTGCTTGTAAAGCTCTTTTCAACTCCAAGTACTAAGGTTTGGGTTTTGTTATTTTACCCCCCACCCCCACCCTTTTGCAACTGGGGTCAAAAAAGCCCTGCAGGGCAGCATGGTTTGCGCATGCCTGCCAGGCTGCTCCCATAGCCTAAATTACCAGTAAAAGGACTAGAAATCTGAATGCAGGTTTGTGTAGGGTGGCAGCAGTTTGGATGAGGGGATGCATTAAAACCCATTAAACTCCACGTGATCCCTGAAGCACAATTCTCTTTTATCTTTCTTCTCTCCACCACCCGGAGACTAAAGACCTCATTTCCATAGGGCTCATCTCCATAGGACAGGGAAAGCAAAGTCTTCCAGAGGCTTTACTTGTTTCTGACCCTGTGCTCTTTCTCACAGTATCTGCTGTGGCTTTACAAATTTTATTGGGAACTTTTAAAATGTTTTAAGCATCTTTGGAAGAATCTGATAAATATACATGAATAAGTCAAAAGAAAAATACAAAACATTTTGTGACCTCCTCAAAAGTTTCTAAAATTTTACTTCACTTACGTATTAGAGATGGGCTGTTTCTCTGAATAATGAATTTTTCCTTTTACTTGGCAATGCATTTCCTTCAATGACTTGTGGAAGTCCTTAATATTATCTGCTGTAATGAAACAACAGGTCTGGGTGGGAAGTCTCTAAATAAACGTTCAGTCTCTTTATTTCTTCCTTGGACAAATAAAACCACACAAACCAGCCCGCTGCAGGCTGGATAAACCTTTCACATAATGAATTGTTTTATGCAGAGGGCTTCTGAGGGGGGCAAAAACTTAAATTTGGTTACTATGTCAGCAAACGACGGGATTTAGGCATTTTTCTCAAGGACTTACGTCTGCAGAAGGCTGAGGGAGAATTTATGGAGCGTGTTGTGCTGACACTCTTCCAGCTCTTCCTCCCCCCGAGCGGAGTAGGCAGGGGAACGGCTCCGGGGGCGGCGGCGCCTTCGGGGACCCCCGAGCACTCGGAGCAGCCGGGGAGAGCTGGGACTCCTTACGGAGGGCAACCCGGCTGCTCGGAAGGGCGGTTCGGAGGAGAATGAGAGCACCCTTGCTTTTCTTTGTGCTGAGCGGAGATCCTTATTTGTTTTGTTTGGGAAAGATTTGTACATGCAAGCGTCTGCTGCGCTTTCTGAGGAGTCGAAAGAGAGGTAAGGCATCATTTTCTCTCATGAGTTTCCTTTCGTGCTCTTTCCCCCTTCCCTCCCCAGGTTATGAACGCCCATCAGCATCCTGGTCCTCCGGGCGTGACCGCCGCTGCCGCGTCCCAGAGGTGGCTCCGGAGGCAGCCGGGCGGGAGCGGGGGCTCCAAGGGCTCCCAGGCGCACCCCTCCGAGCTGCCGTGTCCCAGAAGTGGCTCTGGAGGCACCCAGGCCGGGGAGAGAGCTCTGCGGGTTGGCAGGCACACCCCCTGGAGCAGAGCCTCGGCCGCAGCCGTAGGGATGTGTGGCTCTGGGGTCCCGTGGGACTGTGGCCCGTGGAAAAGCCTGAAATGTAATCCACGGTCGAGTGATGCTATCCCCAGTTTGAGGTCATTTGGGGGTCATGAGTGCTTGTGTTAAATTTTATTATTGCATGAGATAGGTCTTGTGTGTTCGTGAGGTCATTCCTGTTCATGCCTGATCTGCTAGTATTAGAAATTAGTTAGGATGAGTGAGGAATGGTAGAAGTTGCTGAGGGGGATTCAGTGCTGTCTGGGACGTGAGGAGATGTGCAGGAAGCTGCCCCTTTGTAGCTGGAGTTGTTCTGTGCAGATGTTCCACTGTCCTCCTGTGCAGCTGCCCACATGTCATCCTTCCTTTTCCAGCATAGATCTCTGGTAATTCCCCTACCCCATCCTTATGTATCACAGCTAGTCTCATTTGAGCTAGTTTGCTCATGGGATTTTGGAATTCAACACTCAAGCACATTTTTTTACTGTGAAAGTGAAGCCAGTGTGTAGCATTTTCTGCTTCCTCTACACCCACAAACTCTGAGTCTTAAAAAGCTTCTGCCTCCTCAACTCTGTATAACAGAAATGCATGGGGCGTTATGCACCAGACCACAGAAAATCCAACTTAGTGATTCTGTAGGAAAAGAACAGCTGTGTGGAAAGATCAATAAACACAACCAGTTGCTCCAAAAGTCATAAAATGGAAAGACTCCTCAAAATAAAATGTGTGGCAGGGGACCCTGGCTCCAGACTTTGCAGGACAACTCCTGGGAAATGCAGTAATTAGTGGGAAGCTTCAGACTTGTTTTCTTTCAGTGGTTCCACACATACAAATATTTGGTTTAGGAGAGGAAATCACAGTGGCAGGAAGAAATACTTACCTATGGAAAAGGAGAGCTTGTTTACGCTTAATGCATTGGAGAAATTGTTCATGAATGGTTTATATCAGTGAAAATAAAACACCCCCAGTGCTGCCAAGGCCACAGACCTCAAGTGAGCTGTGTATATGTATGCTGGCTGGTCCTGTGGGTTGAAAGTGTCTGGGGCTACTTCTGTTTTATTCACTCTTAAAAAAAAAAAATAATGGAAAACTCTTTCAGTGAAATTTTCTTTTTTCTACATGCCTTTTAGACATCACTGTAGCTGTTTGCTCCTTTGCATGTTTTCCTAACTTTTCCCTCACTGCCAGAGAGAGGAATCCTTTGAGAAGGCCCAGTTTCTCCTTGCTAGATCACTCTTGCCTCTCCCTAACTACCTGGAAGCCCCTCTGCCCTCTTCGCAGATGTCTCCTTCCCATCACTTGCTCTCCTCAACTTCTGGTGTGGTGGTCTTTCCCCATCGCTCTCACATCTCATCCAGCCAGGTCCGCTCCTGCTGTCTCAGCTGGATCCTGTTGCTGCTTTCATGTGTGCTCACACTGGCCAGCCTGTGCCACCTTCTCCTGGTTCTGTCACCACTTTGGAGATCCTTGTTTCTTTCGGGCTTTACCTGAGAGCACCCTGTCATGACAAGTTTCCTAAGGAATGCCTCAGGCTCCACCATGATGTCCTGTGAAGGAGAAACTTCTGCCTTGGGTTCTAGCTTTGTTGCTGGCAGAGTACGCAGGATTAGCAAATTTGCAGATGACACTAAGTTAGGGGGGAGTGTCAATCAGCTGGAAAGTAGGAGGGCTCTGCAGAGGGACCTGGACAGACTGGAGAGTTGGGCTGATTCCAACGGGATGAGATTCAACAAGGTCAAGTGCCGAGTCCTGCACTTTGGTCACAACAACCCCATGTAGCGCTACAGGCTGGGCACAGAGTGGCTGGAGAGCAGCCAGACAGAAAAGGACCTGGGAGTTTGGATTGACAGGAAACTAAACAGGAGCCAGCAGTGTGCCCAGGTGGCCAAGAAAGCCAATGGCATCCTGGCCTGTATCAGGAACAGTGTGGCCAACAGGTCCAGAGCAGTGATTCTTCCCCTGTACTCAGCGCTGGTGAGGCCACACCTTGAGTACTGTTCTGAGCCCTTCAGGTCAGGAAGGATATTGAGGTGCTGGAGCAGGTCCAGAGAAGAGCAACAAGGCTGGTGAAGGGACTCGAACACAAGTCCTATGAAGAGAGGCTGAGGGAGCTGGGGTTGTTTAGCCTGGAGAAGAGGAGGATCAGGGGAGACCTCATCGCTCTCTACAATTACCTGAAAGGAGGTTGTAGCCAGGTGGGGGTTGGTCTCTTCTCCCAGGCAACCAGCAGTAGGACAAGAGGGCACAGTCTTAAGCTGTGCCAGGGGAGGTTTAGGTTAGATATTAGGAAGAAACTTTTTACAGAGGGGGTAATAAGACATTGGAGTGGGCTGCCTAGGGAAGTGGTGGATTCTCCATCCCTGGAGGATTTTAAGATGAGACTGGATGTGGCACTTAGTGCCATGGTCTAGTAACCATGGTGGTAGTGGATCAAGGGTTGGACTTGATGCTCTCAGAGGTCTTTTCCAACCCGGCTGATTCTATGATTCTATGATTCATGCAAAGCTCTGAGTGCATTTACTCCACACAGGCAGCTGTAGAAGTGCCCAGAGGTTCCACTGCCTCTACGGAGCTTAACACAAGAAGGGTTGCTTTTCTTCCCTTCCCTATCACATTTCTTCTTGAAGCTTTCTGACAGCTCTGTGCCCATGAGCTTAGGTCTTGAGATGTGACTGATAGACAAATTAAGATTTCTAGATGGTTATAAAGCTAAATCCTAAAATTATAATAATTGGTGTTGTGTAGGGGTTTGTACACATGTGAAAACTTATCAGTAAAACTATGGCACTAAGTTACACCTCTTCACTCAAGTAGGGATTTGCAAGGGGATCAGAGGGAGTGGTTGAGACCCTGCAACTCCCCTGGTTGCAGCACATGTTCTGTGCTATGTGCTGGGCCCATCAGTCCCTTCTGTCATTTCCTTCCATACTGGGCCCATGGAAACACAACTAGTGACCAGCTGCCAGCTGGATGTAACTCCATTCGCCACTACACTCTGGCCTCAGCCATCTAGTTTTCACTCAGCAAACAGTGCACCTGTTCACACCATGAATAGCCATTTTTCCCAGGAGAAGACAAAAAAACATGGCTGCTGGATACTTGTGACACTCTGATCTAATTTCCTGGTTGGAGATACAGGAATCCTGGAAAGCTGTAGGAAAGCCATATAATTCGGCCCATGGACAGGAATTTTGTCTCATGGACATGACGGACTATGCTCCCTAAGCTTTGGACTTGCTGTGTGTCCATAATGCATCACATCCCATGTGCAGGATGTTCACATGCATGGCGGCAGCACACCTGGGGGTCTTGTTGGCTCATTGCAGCCTCTGGTGGGCTCAGTCACCTGTCATCTAGAAATTCTTGGCAAATGGTCTAATTCCTCCTTTTCCAATCAGACTACATTTCTGGATGGAAGAATGTACTATTTAAGCAGGTGAGGCTAATAAGGGAATTCAAAACTGCATTAGTTTTTCCTTGTCTGCCTCTTTCATGCTTTTAGGTGAAGCAACTTGATGGGCATAATTCCTGAAGACATGGTACACCAATCAGATGCACTTCTCAGGGAGAGCTGGAAATGAAGATTTCCTTGTAGGCATTATAAATCCTTTCCAAAGTCTTTTTCCTTTTTGTGGATTAGTACAATCAGCAACCAAATATCAGATGAATGAAGAACAATCAAATATGCCAAAATTTTGAGTGACTAATTGGTACTTGTCACATTTCTTCCTGTTTGCAATGTCATTACTGATAGTGGCATTACATGTCATCTGTTCTCAGAGGGGCCACAAATCTACCCAGAGAATCACTTATCTAATTACATGCTTTTGTTTCTCCTCTCGTAAGAATGCTAACATGTTGTCCTATGAGGTTTGAAAAGAACATAATCTATTTGCTGTATCTCTCTCAGTCTGTGTTTCTTGTGCAGTTTTTGTCATCTTAATATAGCTGCCCTTTAGATACCAAAACACAAGGAACAGTGTAGTTTGCCAGTCCTTGATGATGTTCTCTCTGCATATTCTGTTTCAAGACTCCTAGAAGGACATAAGCAGAACACATTTCCAAGAGTTTATGAAGCAGCTGCAATAAACTAAAGCTGTTACTTGGATAAAAAGTTGGTGCCTCTTAATGAGCTGCATGAATGCTTTTCACATAGAATACTTAAAGGGGAGGGGTTGAGGAGAAATTATTTATGATTATTAGAATCATTTAATGTGACTATATCAGAAATATTTCTGTTTTGTGAGGCTTGAAAAATTGTTATTGTGAGCAAATGAGGATGCAGTATCTTTATCTATTTGCTGCCCAATTAATGGTTCCAAATATTGGAATTTCTACTGGTTTTTTTAAAGAAAATAATAATTATATAATTGCAGATCAGCAGACAGGAGATCCAGAAATTTTACATTTCATGAAACAGTGCCATTGTAGTCTATTCAACGCAATAGTAAGTGTCAAAGACATAACTATTTATGGGAAAATTAAGTCCCTAGGAGCTGAACACTGTAATGCTTTTCCTGCCTGCTGTGATACAGCAGACTGCCATACCTGTATGTGTCCCAGCCAAGGGGAAAAGGTCAAGGGCTGCGAGAAGGACTAGAATAAGGCCATAGAGGGTTTTAATTAGAGGATTTTAACAAGCTTCCCAACTAGATGAGAATTACAGCTGTGGGTGAGCTCCTGTGGCAGTATAGAGCAGCAGCAGCAGTAATCTTCATATGCTCCATGAAGCATGGACAGCTTTTAAATGGCAGTTGTGTAATGAATTGATTTAGCAGGGGCAGGCTCAAGACCCTTTCTGCAACTGTCAAAAGCAACGCCATCTTCCAGGAAATCATGTATATTTTGCACTGTTGGGGTAGCAGACACATAGTTTGCTGATAGAGAAACCTCCAGTTTTATAAGGCGATATATTCAAAGGTTAGCCAAGACAATGTAAATCTCCACTGTGTAAAACTAGTAGCCCAAATTGTGCAACCTGAACCATTGAAATGTTATTTAAGTCATCTTGGTCTGATTTAGATTTAAGCAAAATATCTGGCACAATTGGCCAATCAGTAAAGTGAAGCAAAAAGAAAAATCACACAAGTTTGAATATGCTGATTCAGATATTTTATTAGTAGTTGTGACAGGTTTGTCACTCTGTGTAGTGCTTTTAGTGGCTGGCACCACTTATTAAGAGAAAAGAGATTATTTTTCCTGATGGTTCTCTCTACTGTATAGTAGAATTGCAAAATACTGAGATAAGCATGGAGTGAAGGGTTGACTCTGGCTCATGTCTTGCATGTTTAGGTGTTACACTGTATTAATTTAAGAATGCTATGATCGATAATTACATACACACAAGTACAAAGACATACATACGATTTTAATGACAAAACACCGTGCAGATGTAGTAGGCAGGTGATGAGAATGTGAAGGGTATTATGTTATATTGGTTGTAAGTCTTCCCTTTGACCTTCCTGGCAGACTTTAAATAACTCCTACATGATAAACCCTATGTGCATGAGGAGAGGTGTGACTATAGATCTTAGGACATTAAGAGTGCCCAGTTGAGTGGCTCTGTGCTGGGCAAGGTGGGGGCCAGAAGAACAGAAGCTTTTTTTGGCTTTTCAGGTGTATTTGTATCCTCTACCCCTTTACCCCTTTACAAATACATCCTTTTCAGGTGTATTTGTAGCTTTGGGGGAGAGGCAGGCCAAATTGATTCTTTGGGCCATTGGCTGAGCCATACTGATCACCCAAAAAAGAATCCATGAGGAAAGAACCCAGCAATTCTTTGACCCTTGCACCCCCCCCAAAAAAAAAAGGTTAAAAAAAAAAAGGATCAGGAGGAAATCATTTAGTTTTGGGGATCTAATCTCATATTAAAATGCCAAGCTTAGAAGCTATAATAATGGCCAGTCTTCGCGAGCGAAGATTTGGGAAAGGTCATTAACCCTTCGAGCCTGCGCAGTGGGTTTTTTATGTGAGACACAGCGTGCGCTGAACTGAGCCCACCCTTTAATCCTGAGGTTCATCTGCCGGGGCCGAGCAAGCTTGGACAGTGGCAGTGAGGGTCTCAGGACGTAGGTTTGTTTAGAGTGACCTTCTCTTAGATGGATTGCCTTACCAGGCTGATGAGCTCCATCTGCGCGGGGGGCTGGGAATCGAACCCGGGTCGCAGCGGTGAGAGTCCTGCACCCTAACCACTAGATAACAAGTCTTTCTCTAGAGTAGAGGTATCTAATGGTGATGAATGACTACGTACCACTAAGATAAAAAGCCTATGGAGAAAAAGAAAGTGAAAACTGCTGAGTTCCCCCAAATAGGGAATGGTCTGTATCAGGAAGAAGCAGGGAGGTAAACTGTCTGTGACTCAGACTTCATTATCTCTGCAAGGTTTATTTCTCTATAAGAACATGTTACTCTACAATAACTGTTTTCTGTCATTGATTCCTAGTCTGTAGCTCCCTACAGAACAGACCTTTTAAACTACAAGACAGGGAGAAGGGGCCATGGTCGCTCAGGGGATGACAGCCCAGCATCCCTGCAGAGGCAAAGCACTGTTTTATTATAGGCACAGTGAATGATCTTTTTGAGCCTCAGTGGTGTTTGCCCTTACTGCTACATTTATAATGATCATCACATCACTTTTTTCTCCACCTGGATCCCTGACTGATCCCTGAAATTGCCTAACCTTCCTCTCTTCACTGTGCACAGCTACTGCTCCTGTCTCCTGTCATCTACTTCTTTATGGTACACAACTCCTCTTCACTTGGAACAAAGTACCCTATCTCTCAGCCAATTCTGCCTTCAGATTTGACTGTAAAATCTTATGAAGTTCAGAGTCAGACTAAAGAGTTGTTTAATTTCCCAGGCAAATCTCCTCTTTTCTTAATATAAGCATCACATTTTCTGTTCTTCATTCACATGGTTATCAGTGTCTACTGAAAACACTCCTTAATCTTCCTTGATAATGCACATGAAATGTCTAATTCTGGTTAATTCTCTGTTCTGAGAGAGAGAGACAGTTGTTTGTATTATTTCATCTTTTGAGAATTTGATTTTGCAGTTGTTCTCAAAGTATTGTATGTGTTCTGGAGAAGTTGTTTCACTTGTACTAGCTGGATAATTTTAAAGAGAAGGAAAACACTTTACAGGAATAAACCCCCAATTTATCAGTGAAATACAACAGTATTCAATAGGAACAAAAAACATGGCTTACATTTGCTCCCTGAAGTGTCATTACATGAAGCCAAGATAACAGACAATAATACACATTAATGTGTATTATTGCTCCTGGGTCAGGCCGGGAGCAAATTCAATCCCTGCTAATACACACAGTTCCTCCAAGCTGTGTGTTGGCTCATGGAAGGGGGAGGTGAGAGAAATTAACACTTGGACAGTATCATTTATGTCTCTGTGTTACATCTGTCCTCTGTATGTGAGTCAGGTGGAACGTGCCTGACCTGCAGTTGCAGTTCAGTCTGTGACACCATTTCTGCTTGGCTTCAAGACAAGGCTCTTTGATCGCATCTGGAATTTTTGTTAGACAGTCAGAATGTCATATTTGGCATTTCTGTATTTGTTTTCATATTTTTATTTTGTGATATCTGAATGCTTTATGCTCCCTGAAAACATACTGGATTTGATTAATTATGTTAAACAAATTAAAGAGCAGTTTAACTACACTGTAACCTGGCTTTGCCTCTACACAGGGCTTACCTTACGTATGCTCCTGGCCATCAACATTGCTTTTGGGAGGCCAACTTTCCCACTGCTGTGTGCACAGATAGCATCAAGTAAAAGATAATTTGGTGTGCAAAAACCAGCTGTCTTATTTAAAGCCAACTATTTCTTTCATTCATCCAAACCATCCTACTGGACTCGCCCATTGAACTCTAGCTAAAAGTGACTTTGACTTACCTACTAGGCATCAGCTGCACCCTGTTAGCTTTAATAAGTAATTTATTCTTTATCTTGGTCAGCTTTTGTCATTTGTTTTCCTTATTAAATGAAGAAGTAGATATTTTAATAAATTAATCATCCCAGTGATTTCTATTTTACTTGTATTTTATAGCTCTAGATTAAACTTGCCAGCACTGCTTACATATTCTGAAGTTGTTCTCTTTCATGTGGCTTCCATTTCCTAGGATGAGAAAATAAAGAAGGCTTTCATGTATGTGCGGCAGTAGAAAGTAAGAGTCTGTTGTGTAAGTGTCCAAAGCTCAGATGTTCAGCAACTCACTCGGGTACCCTCTTGAGACAACACTGCAGCAGCTGCTGAGCTTAGCCCACGTTTTGTCAGTTGTTTCCTTCTTTCTAACGATTCTTTGTAATGAAGGAAACTTTTCTACCAAAGGTCCTAGATTAATTTTTACTATGCTTAGCCTTTCTGTGATGAGGAGTGTACTTCCTTATTCTCTTGTATTTTCAACTAGTTCTTAATTATGGTAATTTCATGTTCTGCTTCCATATGGAAGGATGGCAGCTAAGAGCTTCAAATGAAGCCAAGATCTGTCCCTGCATTAATACTGTTGCAGAGACTGAATTACAACCAGAATGGTTTTTATAAGTCTCTGGGCAAACTGCATGAGTAATATGCTTTAGCCAGTTAACAGACTAAGTAAATCAGATTTAAATAACAATAATAACAATAATAATAATGAGAAGGAGGAGCATATGTTAGATTGCACCAATTAGAAAAATAAAATCAATGCAAAAGTTTAGAAGTTTAGAATTTAGAAGGCAAATCTTGTACAGAAACCCTGTTTAAAAGCAAGTTCCTGACTGATACCATCAATTTGGGAAATGGCTTACTAATGGGAAGAGTTGGGCTGTTTATGATACTACAAAATTGATGTTTGAAAGTTGGCTTTTATAGATTACTGGGTTTCTGCAAAGTTCTGTCGCAGAATTTCAAATTCACTCAGAGCCAAAACAATTTTCCTTTTGTCTTTGTCACTTGTCCTTGCTTATGGCAAAGGTCAGCATTTTTAAGTATAATGATTTTGAAGCTGTTTGAAGTAAGCTATTGCCTTGTTCCAGTGTGTTAAACAGGACCTTGTAATTAAAAGTAACCTCCCACAATGAACCAAGGGCTCTGTGGCTCCTTGGCACACTGGGAGGTTTGTTGCTGTGTTGTTAAAATATTTTTATGTTGCTGATGGAACAGCTTAGCTATCCAGGAAGAAAATAGCCAAGCTGGCTAAATACCTCATTGTCACACTCTTGTGTAACACACTAGAGAAAAGGTTAATATGGAATGTAATATTTCCTGGTGAACTGGCTGCTGAGAGAGGAAGAAGGAATTTCGGGGAACTGGTGGCATTCATCAGTAGAGCTTTGACTTTTCAGCTTGTAAAAAAGTTGAGCGAGTTAAATATGTTACTTAAAACCTGAATGACAGTATAAAATACAAGTAGCATGAAGAGAAGCTAGAAAAAAATCAACAGCATGCTCTTAAGGAATGAATTATTTATTTATGATTTATGTATTACAGTCACTGAGATTGTTAAAAACAAAGAATCCCCTCCTAATGGTACAAGAAGCAAGTATGACCATAATTTAAATATGTGGGCAATAGTCCACAAACTTAACTTGCATATCTGTATATATGTCATCTTGCCAACTGTGCTCCCCTTTCTCATTTTCTCCTGGAAGCCCATCCTTCCTGTCTGTTACTTCACCTCTTTCAACACCAATGTCTGGGAGGCTGGAAGCACCCAGGTTTCAGTACTCTGTGGTGAGAGTAGGTTTTCAGACACAGCATTACCCAGGCAGGAGATTAAAATCAAACTAAAAGGAATATATTTGATTTGGGCTACCAATTAGTTATGGGAATTCAGCGAAATATGAGGATATAGAATCCAAAGAATTAATGAAAATAGAATGCAAACAGGAGAATATGTGGAAAAGTGCCCCAGTAGAACTAGAAAACAGTGTATTCTGCATGCAGCCTCTGATTTAGGAATACTCTAAACTGTAGATTGCCAGAAGATAGGAAAGTAAAATAGAGGGAAAATTTTTCTGTATTCATTTTGTTTCCTGTTCCTCCTTAAGTCACTTGGAGATAAGAGAGCTGGTTAGATGTCCTTTTCATCCAATCTAATGCAGCAGGCCCTTCCTGACAACTTTCTCTTGAGAATGAGATTCAGAAATCCGGCTATAAATTTTGCCCTGGATCTTTCACAGTTTATTTCCAGTGCATATTTTTTATTTTAAACAGTGACATCTCATCTGCTATCTTTCAAAATAGATATATTTCTTGTATTTTACCAGCTGCATTTTAACTTCAGTGTTAGAAACTCCCTTACTTACCATTGATAATATCAAAGAGCTAATGTGCTTGTTGAAGGTTTTACAGTCTTCCTTATGAAACAAGCTCTTATTATTAAATAATACACATTAGCAGCTTTTGCTTTTATGGATGTAGTATGTTGTGTGTTTTCTGCATGATGGCGTGAAAAAGAGAACGAGGACGAGAGAAAATTGTAGGAACTTTTTCATCTTGTTGCAAAGAAATCAGACTCTCGGGATGAAGGACAGCAGTGTTTTTTGTGCACTGACAATAGCAGAATCAAAGCAGTGTTACTCCCAAGCCCTACAAAGAATATTCCTCTGCTGAGAACTCAACCAGTACATCATTTTACCTTAGCAGCAGTGAGGTACGCAGCTTTTGGGCTGAGGAACTAATCTTCTCAAAGGCTTTAAAATATTGTTAAAAATAAACCAGGATAACTTAAAACATCTTGCTGGTTGTTAATCTGCTCCCCTCTGCATCTAGTGTCCAGGCTTAATTGTCTTGTATGACCTGGTGATGAACTGGTCTTATGAATAGTGCTGTGCCTGGATTACTTTGCAGTTGCTAACCTAAATATTTGCAGGGAGGATTGCCCCTCTTTCAGGGCCTGCCTTGTATTGTGTGGGGCTGTTAAGATTGAGATGCCTTAATGTAATTGATATAGCAACATGCAGACATACCTACTTTTATCTTCCTTTCCCCCATCTCCCCTCCAGTTTATTTCTTTGGGTTTTTTCTGTGTTCTGACTATAGTTGAAGATTTGGCATGAACTGTTGGTAAGTGAACTGTGTATTCCATGTTTTTATATTTTTCAACTGAACTTCAAGATAACAAAAAGTAGTGGATGAACGATGGTGAAAGCCAACTCTTTTATTTGCAGAACATATACAGCATTGGAACAATGCTTTGTTTTATTAACATGTCCAAACTCAAATCACCGGTGTGAAAATATTACTCCTAGCATTGTGTTTAGTGTTCAAGCCTTCTTAAGCCTTCTTTGCTTTGGTTGAGAATGCTGGTAGTGGTTGTAAAGAGTAATAGTAGTTTCCACAGAGGAAATGATCCTCTGAAAATGTAACAGATTTCCAAATGGGAGCAATCAAAGGCAGAAATTCTGCAGCCACAGGAATATTACCTAAACCATCACATGATTGAAATCCTGGTTGTTGTGGGGAAATTAAACCAGTCCCATATCTGCCAGAGTGACAACATAGCAGAGCACAAGCAATTCAGGAGGTTTCTGGAGTGCATTGAGGACAACTTCCTAACCCTGGTGACTGAGGAACCAATGAGGAACAGCACTCTGCCGAACCTCCTCATGCTTACAAACAAGAAATATGTGGTTGAGGACATGAAGGCTGGGAGCAGCTTTGGCTGTAGTGACCAATAGTGATGAAGTACAAGATCCTTTGGGGAGGAAACAGGACAAATAGCAGAATCATAGCCCTGGGCATCTTGGAGAGAAGATAGTTGCTTGACTTTCAAGAATCACCTCTTGAACGCTCCAGTCCAACGAGCAGGAAATAAAGCAAGAATGGCAGGAAGACTGCATAGATGAACAAGGAGCTCCTGACAACTCAAATGTCAAATGGAAGCATACAAGAGTGTAGTGGGTCTAAATGGCAGGGTTTTGTCTGGGGGGGGCTGCAGGGTGGCCTCTGTGAAGAGAGGCTGGGGCTGCCCCATGCCAGACACAGGCAGTTCCAGACAGCTCCACTGTAGGACACAGCTGAGTCCATCAGGGAAGGTGATGGTGCCCCTGGGAAAAGAGGCAAAACACTGCACAGACAGTGAGGAGTGAGAAAAAAAGTGTACGAAACAGCTCTGTGAGCACCAAGGTCAGAGAAGAAGGAGGGGGAAGTGGTGCTCAAGGTACCAGAACAGACGTTCTCCTGCAGTCCATGGAGATACCACAGTGGAGCAGGTATCCACACTGCAGGTCATGGAGAGGACCACAGTGGAGGAATTGGATGTTTCCTGAAGGAACTACCGTCCTTTAAGAGCACCCACAGGAGCAGGTACTCCTAACAGGAGCTGTGGCCCTTAGAGTAACCATATTGAAGAACTGAAGCCCATGGAAAGGACCCATGCTGGAACAGTTCTTGAAGGACAGCAACCCATGGAAAAGACCCACAACAGAGTGGGGGAAAAGCGTGAGGAGGAAGGACCAGCAAAAACCTACTGTGATAGACTGACCAGAACTGACCACAGTCCCCCATTCATCTGCGTCACTTAGGCAGGGTGGGCTTGAAGAGAGGAGAATGAAGAAATAAAGCTGAACCTGTTAAAAAAGGATGGGTAAGGGGAAAGGTGTTGTTTTAATTTGTCTTTGTTTCTCACTATCTAAACCTTTTTTTATTAGAAAAATAAAATTGGAATAACTAAAATATTAATTGGAATAAATAAAATTTTCCCCAAGTCAACTCTTTTGCCCATGACAGTAACTGGTAACTGATCTCCCTGTCTTTATCTTGACTTATGATATCTTGACCTATGACCTACTTTCCATCTTATCTTCCCCCCCAACCCCCTATCCCCTATCCTGTTAAGGAGAGGGAGGGAGAGCTTGTCTGGGTAGGCGTCTGGAAGCCAAGGTCAACTCACCACCAAGAGGTAGGAGCAAGGGCAGGAGCTCTGTATTCCTGGGAGGAATACAGAGACACTGACTGAGCATGCAGGGGCAGGGCTAGGAAAGGCAATGCTCACTGGGAATTAGATCTGGTGAGGTATATAAAGCACAACAAAGAAGGCTTCAACAAGGGAATCAGCAGTAAAAGAAAAACAAGATAAAATGTGGACCTGCTGCTGAATGCGGCAGAGGACCTTGGACAAAGGACATGGAGAAGGCTGAAGTACTCCTACTCCACCTACTCCTTGATCTTCACCAGTAACACCAGCCTTGAGCAAATCCAGGCCCTGAGTGGTTGAGAAATGGGAAAAGGAAGACTTATCTTCAGTAAGGATCAGTTCAGGGAACATTTAAATAAAACTGAATACACAAGGCCACAGGACTTGATGGGATACACCTATGGGAGTTGGCTGATTGTGTTGCAAGGCCATTCATTATGATATTTGAAAGGTTGTGGTGACTGGGGAAGGTTTCTCAGGACTGCAAGACTCCAGTCTTAAAGCAGGGGAACAAGTAAGAGCTGGGGAAGTATAGGCTAATCAGTCTCAGCTCAGTCCTCAGGAAGGAGATGGATCAAATTTTCCTGGAAACCATTTCCAAACATCTGAAGGACAAAAAAGTGATTGGGAGTAGTCAACATGGATTTACAAGGGGAAATCATGCCTGGTCAATCTGATAGCCTACTACAACAAAATGAGCTGCTCCAAGGACAAGGAGAGAGCAGTGGGTTTTGCAAAATGTTTGACACTGTTTCTGTTAACATGCTTACAGGCAAACTGATGAAGTATGGACCAGACAAGTGGATAGTCAGGCAGACTGAAAACTGGCTGAACCACTGGGTTTTAAGACATGTGATCAGTGGCATGAAATCCATCTGGAAGCCAGTCGCTAGTGCTGTACCTGAGACATCAGTACTGAAGCCAATACTGTTTAACATCTCCATTTTTGGCCAGGACGATGGGATAGAGCACACCTTCAGCAAGTTTGCAGGGGATACAAACTGGGAGTAGTACCTGATACAACAACTAGAGCATCTGACATATGATGAGAGGCTGAGAGAACCGGGACCGTTCATCCTGGTGAAGAGGATGCTGAGGGGATCTTATCAATGAGTATAAATACCTGATAGCAGTGAAGCAGTAAAAGAGGATAAAGAGGACAGAGCCAGACTCTTCTCATTGGTATCCAGTAAAAAGACAAGAGGCAATCTTTCCAACCTTGTAAACTTCAAAAAATTATTTAAAACTTGATAGGACATGGCTCTGAGCAACCTGCTCTAGCTGACTCTGCTTTGAGCAGAGGTGTTATACTCAGTGACCTCTACATATGTCTTCCAACTTCAAACCTTCTGTGAGGCCGGCTGGACTGGATGATCTCCAGAGGTGTCTTCCAACCTCAACCCAACCAGGTATTCAGTGAGTAGATCTGTGAGAGATCAATTTGTGCCATGTAGTATTATTTGCATTTCCATTTCTCCTAAAATTTCAAACTACAAAAATATGTAGTATTTTTGCATTTCCTTGCCTCCCAGGACTATGATCAAAATCAGCATTCATATGGCAACAACCTAGATGAGCACCTTGGTGAGTGATTTGAGACCAAGAAAGTTGCTCGAACTTAGCCTTTTTGATAATCTTTACTTAAAGCTTTATAGAATCAGAGGGAAGTCTTCTTAACTTTAGTGGACCTTGGGTCTGACTCAGAAGGCTTAAAATTGTAAAAGCCCAGTCTTGCATGAGAAGGGCATGGCTGTCAGGCACTTACTTCCTTCTACCCACTGAAGGTTTGAGCATACATCAAACATTGTGGAGTTGTATTCCTGTCTTTATACTCTCATACAGTTAATTTTCTTGGTACTGGGATTCAGCAGAGTATTCCACTAAAACTAATTTAACTAATAATAGGGAATTCAATAATGTCTGAATTTCAGATTGTTGCATGTGACAAAATATGAAGCCTCATACTTGATTATAAATTATTAATTAGGTTTTGAAAGTTATCTTGGTTATGTAAATCTATTATTAAGGAAATCTGCTAGCATTTCAACTTCTAAGAAATGAATGTGATATTGCCATTAAAAATTATCATTTTGATTATTCATGGAATAATACATGGAATAATTATTAATGGAAAAGAACTGTAAGACAGAAACTAATTTCTCTTTGAATTAGTGTTCTCTTGCATTCACAATTGCAGTTAGTCTTCACATCTTTCTACCACAATTCAAAAAAAAATGCAATTAAAAGTTGATATTTCTTCTACGGAGGAAAAGGGAAGATTGAATCACATTCTAGCAGATCGGTTATATAGAACTTTGTCTTCTGTATAGGGATATATAGGAGGGAGCTGTACAGGTCCTTCTGACTGAAGAGCACAAAGCAGAGGCACTCTATATTTCTGTATGTGATGCCAGGCTCTCGAGATAAATGTGGGTCTCTGGGAAAGTGGAGTTATACCCCCACTTGTACACCACGCAGCAAAAGCAGGGAGGCACATGTCCCACTGTTCTGGCAGGTGTCTGTCTGGTTTTCCACATTGTTCTGCTGCTGGGATAACTCCGCTCCCCACCCACAGTGCCTGCTGTACACCCGGCTACCTTCCTGTGCCACTTCGGAGCTCTCAAAGACATAATTATACCTTTGATTTCTGCCTCTTTCATCTGCTACAGTAAATGATCAGGTATAACTTTGGCATTTGGTTCTGCTGCTGACACCTGCAAATATTAGAGCTGGGTGATAAAGTTTTGACCTTCCTTGTTAATTTTACTTTCACAGATGTGAAATGCGAAATGTGTATTCAGTGTGTGCCACCCTGGGTCATCCATTTTGTCCACACTGTCAGGTGCAGCTTGCTCAGAGTAGATTCTAGCTGATTACAACGAGCTCACAATTTGCACAATATTTAACTAGAAGGCTCTGATTGCAACTTTAGATTATTTCTGCCTTGACTACTTAATTTTACTTTCACCAGCACACTCCCAAACCTTTGCTTTCATGTGTTAAATATGTAGGAATGCTGCATACAAGACCCTTCAACACAAAGATTTTAAGGAAATGCTCCTGTAAATATTCTTTCTTCTCTGTTACAGTTATTCCAAGTGTATGTTTAACTTGTTGATTTCACAGACCTCTGTGTACCCGTTTGTTATATATTAACTTAAGACTCAATCCTGCAACGTACTGACTGCTTCTGGATCATGCCAAGTCCTTTTTTCCTCCAGCAGCGTTTAAGGACTTACAGGGTGCTCAGCAGGACTGAGCCCAGAATCCAGGCAACAACAGACTCTTTCAAAAACCAGACAGGTTTACTGGAAAAAGGTTTGTACTGTAACTGGACAATATTTTGTGCAATGGATTTTCATACATTTAGATTAAATATTATCCAGAAGAGCAGATCTTGTAGTTAGTGGCTACTGGAAGACATAACCATTTAGGTATATATGCTGATAATTAATTGCATTTTATAATTGCGGTTTTATTAGTTGTTCCAGTTAAGTGCAAACCCATGACTGAGACTAATATTGGAAGTTTTGTGTGTTGGCTGCAGTGTGGTTTGCCCCTCTGTTAATGTGTATCTGGTTTTCAGAGTTGCAGATAATCTGTGTAGTTCATCTAGCAAAGTCAATTGAGCATTATTCATCCCTGAGCTCACACACCGTGCAACGTGCAACGGGGTGCTCTGCACACTGTGACTTCAAGGGGATCCGACTAGCAGTGGCATTGGGGGGAAAATTCCCTGGCACTACCCCAGCTTCCCGGACCCCCCTTGGGCAGAAGCTCACGCAGCCATATTGCTGAGCCACTGGCGGCTCTGTGTGCTGTTGTGTTGTCACCAACAGCACTGGGCTGGACCACTGTCCTGTACTGTCAGTCAGGCATTTTGAAAGGCAGGCTTTAACAAAGGGTACTAAACTGATCTGTTGCTGACCAAATGTATCTTAATGAGACCAAGATGTGGTGTAGTCTCTGCAAACTACATTATTAACTACTACTCCTTCTTGGAAACTTGTTCTGGGTGAAGAGGCTGCCATTGGTCTTGTTGTAAATTCAGATTTATTTGGCACAGAAAACGTGTTGTAACATACCATTTCTAAAAAGCAATTCTCACTGTTTTATATGCAGATGAAAACCATAATCTTCCACTGTTTGGAAGCAAAAAGATAGGACCTGAAACCTTTAAGTAAGTGGTTTAATTCCATCTACAAACAAGGAAAATTACTCCAAAACTGCAGCCCCTGCCTTTTCTGCTAGGCAAGGAAAGAGATGCTCTTTGATTTTGGTCCTGGTATTACTGCAAACAGTGGTAATTCTGAACTAAAAATTTAACACGAATTTTGCTTTCAGACTCTTACTTCAGGTTGGCCAAAGCACAAGGCACAGTTCTGTTCTAGTGACTGTTGGAGCACTCTCACTTTAATTCAAATACACTTGTGTGTTTAATAAACATATCTTTTGAAAGTAAGCAATCACACTGTTGCCTTTGCCCTTACTCCCCCAATTAAACTATCGATTGCACACACATTTATTGTAGATTATCTCTTGAAATCAGTGTGATTTTAAGCATGCAATATTGGAGAATCACCTACGTAAAATGTTTGCAAGATCACGGCTCTAGCGATGTACTTTAACTGAATCCGGGGTATGAAATAAGTACGCAAGTAAACTGCGGATTAAGCAACTTGGTGACTGCCAGTTTTCCTGGAGTAATGGCCATCAAGTTGTCTGCTGTGTTTTTTCTGGGGAATAAGAAAAAAACCCAAACAAAACCGAGCTTTTTGGAGTCTTTGGTAAATTAGAGAGGTTTCTGTGTAACTTCAAGCACAATTAGCTAGGTTAACAACACTTACAAGTTTAGGGTTGTTTACCCATTAAGATAAAGTGGGGAAAGAGGTAGAAGTTTATGGGAACAAAAGTAGGCTGCAGATGCCAGCGAAGTATTTTCCAAAACTTTCAGCACAGGATGAAACCACCACATGATCCTATGTAAGAATACTGCAGCAGAAAGTAGTCACAAGTACTCAATATCCTCCCTGGAAAAACAGCTCCTAGTTAGGGGAAATGAGCCTGGGCTTGGTCATATGCTAATTGATTTTCATTACTATGTGTTAGCAAAGCTGTTTAATACTTGCTATAAAGCCTGGATTTCAGATTCTCTCATTTAATACCAGGTTAAATCTGAACTAATAAGCTCTCAGAAGCTTAGAGGTTCCAGTAAAATGATATTTGGCTAAAAAATACATGTTGGTTTCTACTAGTAACAGTGGTGCAGCTTTGGAGCCCTAAACAATGAGAAAAGCAGGACTAGTGAGAAAAGAGAACATGCTTCATTGGGATATCAAATGATTTAGTAGAAGTTGAAATGTCGAAGGGTTTCTTAGACTTCAGAATAATGAAATATGTAATAGTCAATTTTGAATAATTTCCAAGTGGTTTTTGTATAAAATATGTTGCTGAAGTATTGAAAAATCAAGACATAAAATATTATGCATGGAGCAGGATGGCTGTTATTTGATTGTTTCTTAGGCAGCAGTATCTGTGACTCTAAAGGATGAACACTGAACAAGAGCTGTTTATGAGCTGATCGATAGCAGAATTTCTCATAAATGAAACATCTTCTCTTGGTATGGTCAAGTATAAAGATGATACTGCAGTCTGCTGAAATTGGCGGGTGCAAAGGTGCAGCTCTTGCTCTTCGATTAAAACAATTATTCTGGAATGTATTTGTCTGTGGCTCTTCAGGACTTTCAGAGTTAAAACCTTCATCTAAGTCTTGTCCCTGCTAGGAAAATTACCAGATGCTGACAGGGGGTGTCAGCAGTGCCTCAGCTGAACATATGCTGCATATGGCTTGGCTGCAGGAGCAGACAGGGAGGCCCTGTTCCCTGCTGCTGCAGAGACTGGTGAAAACAGGCTTTAAACCAACTGATTACAGCACAGTACTAAACATTAGCCTTTGTGCAGTGTTCATCCTATCAATGAGACTGAATAACTATTCAAGCATACATTAGCCTGCCAAGACTTTTGCTGCATCAAAAGTTAGGTGGCATCTTTTCTGAGGTATTTTACAAGTGGTTGTTTTGAGGTATACAGCAATCCCAGTATCTCTGCATCATGATTATATTTGTATTATTTTGTGGTGAGGCTGGAATTGAAACTGAATCAGAGATTGAATGCAAAGCAGATTAAAATCTCTAGTTACCTTAATGACTGATTGTAATCTCAGAATCTGACACAACAATGCTTCATAAAAAAATTAACTATTTTATGGAGGAAATATTTTCCTACTTTTCCAGAGAACACAGTGAAAAATATTTCCTGTTTGTGACATTGCCACAGAAATTGGTGATTATTTGTGTTTCTTTTGTGAATCTGCAACAGGGACCCTCACAGTACCCACCAACCACACACCCACCTCACACCCACACATTCTGGCACCCTATGTCAGAAACACAGCACACAGGAATTGCTGAGAGAAATTGCATGTTCCCCCAGCCCTTTCCAATTCAGAGCATTCTTGGGCAGCTCCTGAGAAAAATTTCAAGTCTGGTGCCATTTCAGGAGTCTTGTTGCTTCTGGGAAGCGTTTCCACTCTCCCTCCTGCGCTTTCCTCCCTGCTCTTGGATGCTTACTTCCACCTCCTGCCCAGCAACAGCTTGGGTGAAGCCAGGGGAGCTGCTTCAACTCACAGCCTGAGAGGAATAAGCAGAAGGCATGTCCAGCATCTCTCCCTTCAGGTGGTAGGTAGCATGCTCTTAGATTGGTGAGAGCCACCACTTCTACCCTCATCCGTAAGGACCAAGTAGATCGAAGGAGATGATGTGAAGAGGAGTAGGTGATTTATGGGAAGCAACAGCTTCTCTGGGTCAGCATGTGGTAATAAGACAGTAAAGAAGCCATTCCTGTCCTGGCATAGAAACAAAATTTGCTGAATTATGTAATGAAAAGCAAGAGGTGAGAAGAGATTTGACTCAGGTATTTTGTATCGGTTAGATAAATGACAGACCCTGGAACAGAATTAGAGCAAACTGCCTCCCTTTAGTACAGGAACTGGAAACTTCACTCACATCTTCAGCTTAGTAGTTTAATTACGTACACCAGGATGTTGAGGGAATGGCTTTTAAGGCTTTTCTTAATCAGTTTTCTTAACCTGAAGGTTAAGAAAGTTCTTTTTAAAAAGGCCAGTGCCACTGACAGGAACTAAAGTGTTCACTTTGCTGTTTGCAATGTTTAGGCAAAGACAGGTCACCAAGGTAAATTAACTTTTGTAGTAAGGCTATGTGTAATCTTTCAGGTTCAGAGCTATCCTAAGACATAAATTATTAGCCAAACCTGCAAATTCCAGTTTAGAAGATTAATGGGCCATCATCAAAATAATCAATCAAATCTTGAAATAGGCACTTGAATCTGAATTCTTTTTAAAAAAATGGAATTTAGGTTTTGTCCTCTGCATGGGTAGATAATGGATTATTTTCCCCATGTGTACACTTTATATAGCTCTCATCACTGTGAGCATCAAAGTGCCAGAGAAGCATTGATGGATTGGTCCTTGCAGACTCATAGGTTATAAGGTACTACTCCTATCATCACATATTTTACACATATGGCACTTAGGCTGAGAAAAGTATGTTGAACTGCCAAGGTCAGACAGAAACAAAATCCAGAATCTGTCTTCCCCAGCCCCAGTCATAAAGACATCTTTCCTGCCTGAAATAGGGGCTTCCTTTTTTCAGATAATTTACCGTTACTTTTGGTGCTGGTAAAATCCAGAGTTGTTTTACCACTAGTCATAGGAATATGGGTGTCTAAGCCAATGGCCACAAAGGTCTCTTGGAGCACTGGTTTCAGTCTCCGCCCACTTCAGGCAATTATGCCATTTGGTACCCTAGATAAGCACAACTAACTCTATCTCAGGCTACTAAAGTTTGGTTTTCTTCCAGGCTGTTCTAATAGGAAGACATTTGCATGATTCCAATGTCTGATCTTAAAAATAATCATCGGATTTCCCACCAAAATGTGACTAATTTGTGCAGCTGCAATATCTTACAGAGGCAGTCAGTATGTATTATTTGTATTGATTCCTAGAAACAACTGTAATATTACAAACAATATAAGACTGCAAGAGATTTCCTTGACTACCCTGCAGATAAAAGTTCTAATTTAATATATATGGTTGTTTGGTTTTTTTTAACAGGACAGGTAGACTAGACTAAAATATAAATTTGTGTCATGATTCTATGTCCGGGCAAATAAGTTTTCAAGCGAGCAGCATTGTGTGTTTTCTGCATACTTAAAATCACGTAACTTCTTTTCCAGACAAAATAAATAGACAGTTTGCTTAAAGTTGATTATCCATGCTTTAAAAAATCCTCTTGATTTTAGCATTAATAATGAAAAAAATAATTAGTTACTACAACAGCAGAAAAATAGAAGAATGACTGTTAGACGAAGGCTTATGATTGCTTTGAAGTTTTCAGACAGGCTAAATTCAAATCTTATTGGAAAGACCAAGCACATAAACGTTGTTGTAGCACTTCATTGTCATCTGCTTTGCTCAAATTATTTTTTTCTAGTTTTTCCATTCCATGGCATTCTTGATAGAGTAAATTCAAACAAAAAGTAGAAATTGACAAACTAAAGGTAGAATTAGCAAGATTTGTTTTTTCTTTTTGCCTGAGAAAGGAAGAGAAACATGGTGGAAATGGTTATTCAATTTTCTTGCACAAGTAATATGACCTCGAATGTTAATTTAGTTCAGATCGTAACAAAGATAGCAAGTTTGTCATTGTGGAGAGAGACTAAAGAAAGAAAAATATTGATACTAATTGAGAAAAAAAAATCCAAACGACTGTGTGGTTCTTGAATCACATGAATCAATACCACCTAGGAGCCTCTTAACAACAGCAAGAAGCCCCAGTCCTTCCCGTCAAATGCAACCTGTTTCCCCTTTTCTTAATCTTACTAAGATATTCACTGTTCTGCCCTCATGAATGTATCAAAAGCTGTAATTGCTCTCAGTTTTTTGCTTTGGCTACAACAGAGTTACCCAAAGTCTCCAGCCACCCTGTAACCAGGTGGGTATTTCTGTTGTGTCACGCTGGGCCAATTATTCTGCTGAGACTTGTTATTTTGTTATAATAAGCATGAGAAGTACCATGATCTTATGTAACCACATAATTTCTACTGATGTGGCATCATTCCTAACAACGTCCACTATCTGCTTCAGTTTTAAAGCATTTCCAACTTTTCTAGTATCTGACAGACACTGTACCTCTGCAGCATTGCTGTATCCCTGCTCCCTTCAGCACAGCTGAATGATCTAAGTGAGCACTGAGTGCTGCTTGTGATTCCTCCCTGAGTCCAGGGAGAAGCACCATCACTTTGAAATCAAATAAACCCATGCACAGCCCTTTGCTGTGGCTCATACACAAAAATGCTCTGCACTGACACTCCAGCCCCTGGTCTGAGTCGTTCAAACACCCACTGCAGGTGGTCCTCAGCCCTCCAACTCCTCAAGGCCCTTTCTCTATGTATTTATTCTTCCATTGATTTTTTTTCCCTCCTGGTTGCATAACGAGGCACCTTCATATCCTCAGGTAATTTTGGAAGAACAGTTTTGAATAGAGAAGAGGGGATGGCAGGGTAATTAAGTGGGTGGGGAAGAAGGTTGATAAAGAGCTCCTAATTGTCACTTTTACACGCTGTTATTTCAAGCAAGGAAAATAAATCCAGAATGGCTGTAGGGCCATCAGACTCCAAAGTCAGGGGTGTGACATAGGAAAGGATGGCAGGTAGACCAGAGCAGAAAGAGAAAGCAGAAGTCTGCAGAGTGGGGCAATCCTAACTTTGAAATCTCACCCTTTCTTCCCAACTAGTCCCTATCATTTCAATATACATCCATCTAACAGGAAACCTAATGTAACTTTTTTCAAGACAAGAAGAAAAAGAGAAAGATATAGTGTAGGGAAAAAAAAAAAGAAAACAAAGAAATTCTTGACTAACCTCTTTTCTTTCCTATTTCTGTCTACTTTTCATCTCCTTTTCCTTCCCACTTATGCTTTGTGAGACACAAAATAAAGGTGGGATTCAGCCTTCTTAATTGGCAACTGGAAGTCTTCTTTATGTTAAAACACAATGATCTGTTTATTGGAAACTGCTCTTCTGTAGTACCAGCCATCTCTTCATGTCATGCTGTCTGCATAATGCCTCTTGAGGATGGGGAGAAAGAATAGCACCACAGTCAGACCCCGTGGGGTTATAAATAGCAGTCTAGCTGCCTCAAAGGCTGAAGCCATCATTAAGTTGCATGCAGCTGTAGTGGTGTAGGTGGGTGAGTAAGAGCAACTTGGAGATGGGATAATGGTAACCTGGTACACAAAGGTCATTTTTCATTGATGGCGTCACTCCATTGGGCTATTGTGCTTTCCCTAAATTGGTCTCTGTGTTTAACAGAATTGAAAAAGCTCAGCGAAACAGCCTTGGCAAAGCACATTTAAAGAAGATTAGAGGGGCAAACAGTTTGTTGTGTATCGTGATTTAGACCAAATTGTGATAAACTTTTCTCACTTGGGTCAGTCATTGCTTTTATCAGCAACAAAGCAAATGCAAGCGGAACTGGCCTTTCAGAAGTAGCACACCAGCCTCCTGCACGAGGGCAATGGGGACTTTCACTGGGCAAATTAAGAAGTTAATACAGCAATTTAACCCAGGCTGTCCTTTCAGTGTTTCTCTTAGCAGTGTGATTCATTTTGTCATCTTGGACTTTTTCAGTGCCAAGACAACAAAGGTCTTGGTTTTGGAAAATCCCTTTCAATTTATATTACTAATTTGGTTGCAGATATACACAAATAGAAAAATCCTACACTAATTTCATGTTATATAAGAAACAGATGAAAATAATGAGCAGCCTATGTTAGTTTGAGCTTGCATACACAAACACACTACTCTTATTTCTAAACTGAACGAATGGAGATCTTGATCCTGCTCCCAGTGAAGTCAGTGGGGGAGTTGTCATTAAGTTCAATAGATATAGGACTCATCTTAATTCCCCCTGTGGGACCTATCAGTTTGTAAAGATTCCTTGGAGGTTAATTGCTTGCAGAAGAGTCTTTGCCTAAAAGGAAGGTGCAAATTGCACAACTGGAGCCTTATCTATGTACTGCAGCCTGGAAAAGACATTGTCATTTAAAGCAAAGGGATCTCTTTTTTCAGTAATCCTGCATCTTAATAATTAAATTTGGTCACTCATTAATTTAGAGTATGTCTTAGAGAGTCGCTTCCTTTGCCATTTTACCCAATAGCTGTGGAAATAGGACAAATCCTTTTGTGTTTTCCTGAAATTACTCCTTTTGGCTCTTTTTGTTTGTACTCTCTTTTTAGAGTACCTTTTTTTTAAAAAAATCACTACTTTGAAATAGACTTTTAGAAATTATTTATAAAAGAAACATGGAAGAACAATGTTGAGGGAGTAGAAAAGAGGATTTCTAAACTAAGTAGATGGAATAATTCTCATTTAGACTTTTTAGATTTATGTGAGTGATTTCATTACATAAATGTGCCCTTCGCTATTCTAAAAAAGCTAAGAGATTCATCACTACCAACTAAAAGTTGGGGGGGAGGTTGTTCTTTCATCATTAAAACTCTATATTCTTTCTCCTGTCACATTTTTTGTAATCCTTTCCCACCTGTATTACTTTTGGAATAATCCTTCTCATTCCTTGTCACATGTGCACTAAACCTCTTTTAAAGTACAGACTTAGAGCTTCTAAAACAAGCATTTCATTTTTGTAGCGCTAAGTGTGATGTCAAAACACTATTAAAAATCTCACGCATATACCAATCTGGAATTTGTTCTCAAAGTTCCTCTCTTCGTAAATTACTGTACTTGGTCAACCATAACAGGTACTGCTGGCACTGCCCCTCTGTTCACTGCAGCCTTTGTTACTCATCTGGAGCCTGTAAATAACACAGTATGTAGCTCAGTTTTTCAGAAATACCTGTGCAAGTGCTATGAATTTGTTCTTATTACTAAGCATTCTCAGCGGCAGATAGCATGAATATTCTCATTTTGTTTTTTTATGATGGTAGAAAAACCTTAATATAGGAAGGACTAAAGTTACTTTAGTTTGTAACTTTGAGGAAACACTATGGTTTGCTTTTCTTCAAATACTGTAAGAAACTAAAAAGTGTTCAAGTTTATAGTCAGAAAAGGGATTTTTCTTTTTTCTCATGGCAGTCCTGTTGGTAAATTTTACTTCGCATCGTTTTACTAGACTTTGGTGTCCTGAATACTACATACATTTACCAGCCTTTTAAAAACAACAACAACAAAAAACCAGATTAATAAAAGATCTGGGTAATTATTGGTCTCCAGTACAGGAAGTTAATCCTGCTCTCAAACACACTCCTTATTGTACTGCATCTGAGCTTCTCTGAATACTACGTGCATATGGAAGGACAGACTAAATCAATGAAGCTGCAAGAGTCAGAAGAGGGTTTTAACATACTACCAGTAGAAAAGCAAGTCTGGAAGATTAAAACTATTTACTTTTAGAAACTTGTCAAACACCTAATTGCCTAGATACTGTTATTTCTGTAATTGCAAATTTCAAGGTATTTCCTTTATTAAATGTAGTGACATTTTAAAGAATACAACATACAACATATATTCTTACCTAATTATCTAAAGTGAGTTTTAGCAGGCCTTTCTAAGGAAATTAAGTTCTTCTGAGCACTTTGTTAGTCTGTCAATATCTTCTTCTGTCATTTCTAGCTCTTCAAGCCTATTTAGATTGCTGATGAGTTTCAAATATGTTTAAAAGACCAGTTCAGATCTCAGTTATCAGGATTTCTTAAATTTCAGACACACTGCTGGCAAGATAAAGGAGAGACCCAAATTAGTGGCTTAATTCAGCTCAACAGTTTTCTCTGCTTTGTCTTTTTGTTCAACTGGTAGGTAGAGGACACCTGAGGAACTGGGGTTCTCTTCTCTGAGAGGCTCTGTGGATTAAAAAGTATACTCAAAAGCAGTGTGATGCATATACCTGTGATATTTAAGGAAAGGAATGTACAGGAACATAGGAACATAAATCCATTGAAATTCAGGCTTGAATAATGCTGTTAGAAATTATCAAGTGACCAGCACAAACCCGTATAGATACCAGGGAGGCTGTGAGACAAGTTTATAAGACTTGGGGAAAGTGGTTTTAAAGTTAACTTCTAACACACTTTTTGTCTCATATAAATGAAACATTTCTCATAACGTTACCACTAACGTCATTATCTTGGCCATTTCATCACCTTTACTGAGTCCTCCTTCAGACACTTTCCTTTCCCAAGGTCTGAAGCAGACAGTTCTTGTCTGCACTGACCTGAGAACTTCCCCCAGACAGTTCCAAGCTAACACAGATCACCAGCCATGGTCCATATGGACTGTCTCCATACAACGTCAGCACTTCCAACCTTAATCACCATTTATGTCTCCTTTGCTTCCCATGCCAAGCACTGCAAAGCAACCAGTTTTCCTCCTCGTTGGAGTCATTATCCCAAACTCCCTCATTCCATGGGGTGTCCCAGAAAGCTGTGGCCAGCAAGACCAGGGCTGGTGGCAGGCTGTGCCTGCTGCTGCTGACTGCTGGAGAGTCCTGCGGTCACTCCCAGAGTTATTTGCTACCTCATTTGACCTGCATCCCTTAAGCCCATTTGTTTGCCTCATCCTCTAACTACACCTTGCCTTTGAGAACGTCTGTACTGCTCTCCAGAGAAGTAATTATACAGCCTGTGCAGTCATACCAGTCTCGGAGGTGAGGCAGTGGGGCTGATGGCCTTCGTTAGTTCTCTAGGGCATCTGTTCTGCCATACAAACGAAAATGGGACAAGACAGAGTGTATCTTACCTGAGCTACTTTAAAATAGCTTTAATTATGTCTACACTTCTAGTCCAAGTGTAGAAATATTTTTAGACGATAAACTATTTGAGTAAGGACTACCAGTTGTTACGGGTCTTCGCCAGGAGTCATGACATATGCCTTTAAGACACTGTCTCACAAAATCTTCCTTGTAAGTAGATGAACTCTGTTCCGATTGTGCATAGAATGTTGTTCTTGTTGTAAAGTCTGAGGAAGAGCAGCAAGCCAAAACCTTGTCCAGATTTTGGACAGAAAGGCAGCCTGGTAACCAAGCGTAAATTCGGCCAGTGGGCTGTGCTATGACCCACTGCAAACAACGCGGGTGAGGAGAGCACACGGACCTAGAGTCGCGCGGTGAGCGCCGAGGCGAGGCGGGGTACCATCGAGGAAATTTTGGAGGCACTAAACGTGATCATCCTTGCGTGGCCGGTTGTTTTCTACGGCGGGGAACCGCCGTAGCGCACGGCAGAAGGAAGTGAGGCTCCTTCCCAGGAGCTGTCGCGCTGGAGACCCGGCGGGAGTCACTTGGGGGCGGTCACTCGGAGCGGACCCTGCCGGGGTGTGCTCGAGGCGGGGGCGGCCGGGGGAGCCGGGGGAGCCGGGGCTTCCCGCCCCGCCCCGCCCCGGCGCGCTGCCGCTGCCATAGCGATGCGGGAGCGAGTGGCGGCGGGGACGCGCTGCGGTGGTGGTGGGGTGCCCTGGCTCTCCCCAGGTAAGGGCGCTGCTCCGGGGCCGCCTCTCGGGGAAGCTGTTGCAGCTTCCACGCTGCGAGCTGAGTTTGTGATCTCATCTCACTGTGTTTGTTCTCCTCCCTCTCCCCCCCTCCCCTTCTGCACTGCTCAGGTGCAGTTTCTCCCAAAGCCGCTTTCTGTGGGAACTTCTCTGCCGAGAGCGGCGCCGTGTGCTCTTTTATAGTTGGATGCTTTTTTCCCGCGTGGAAAGTTGCGAGCGGTACAAGGGTGCGGCGGGCAGGCGGAGGGCTGGGTGCCCGGCGGGCTTTTGTCCGGCCCCGGGTGCCGGGGCGGCGGGGCTGGCCCGGCTCTGCCCTGCCTGGGCGCCCGCCGGGCTCCGCCGTGACCCCGTGAGTGAGGGGGATTAAAAAACAGCGGCGAGGGAGAGAGTTCAGACATCTCGCTGAAGCACAAGCAAGTCTTTTTATCCGCGGATGAATGGAGACTCGCAAAACTTTCCAAGTGCGCTCAGGAGGGAGCAGCCTTAAAACCAGCGGGCGCAGGCTGCGCAGCTGCCGCGTTTCAGGGGGAGGTGGCAATTGCCTTTGAGGGACCCGCCGGGCGCCGCGGGCCGCTCGCTGCTCTCTCCCCGCGATGGGACTCTCGGCGGGCTGGTGCATCGCCTGACGCTGCGCCTCCGCATCGCCCGCAGCTCCCATCCCCGCCGGCCTCCCGAGCCTCCGCGGTCCTTCGGGTGGGTAGAAGACAAAGAAGGGGCCGGGGCTGCCGGTTTCCCCTAAACACAGCTGTGCGTTTTCTCTCCTTGTTTCGGGGCAAGGGGGGAATATCCCCTTCGCCCCCACCTCACCGTGGCAGGTTTGCGAAGATCCCACTGCCCGTTGCTGAAAGAACGGTGCCATGAGCTTTGTTTTTAAGGTGGAGCAAGCTTCAGACTGTGCATCCCAGTGGTTTTGGGGCGTTGTGTAGCATGGTGGGGCAGACACCTGCCTGCCCGGCAAAGACCCCTGATGGCCGCCGGTCCATGCACTGGAGTGTGGTTTGGGCTGCTGGATCTCCCATGCCTAGCTCAGCGGGAGATCCCTTATACAGCGCGTGCCAAACACTCCAGTCAGTTTCAGATTTATGTTTTTATCTCGCTGTCAGGACAGCATAGGGTGGCTTCTGGGTGTATTCTGCTGCTTGTTTTCTTTAGTAGGGAAAAATACTTTGCTGTGCACTTGCTGTAAGTTCTTCGGTTTTTATTTGCCTGCGGACAGACGAAGCTGTCAAGTGTCACATAGCCTTCCGACAGCAGGAAGCATAGGAAAAGTTATGTATATTTCCCTCTCTTTTGCCTACTGTTTGAGAATTAGGTGTCACTTGATGAATATGATTGGTTTTTTGAATGAAAACTTCCCCTGTGTCTTGGGGCTCAGTGCTGAGCACTTGAGGAGGAAGACTGGATTGCTGTTGTTGGGGATTTCTTTCTTTAAGTGTGTATGAACATTGTATTTACCATTGTAAGGTAGGTGTGGTAGTCATACTGAATTTATTAGCTGATTAAGCATTAGAGAAGCAAGTGCATATTGAAATTATTCTGGTCTCTTAAATTGCTAATGAATTCAATTATACTTCAAGGAGTTCTCTGCACCCCTGCAACACATCTTTGTTCAGCATAGAAGAACTCCTTAATTTTGTGTATGTGTTTATTTCCTGCAATGGAGCTCAAACTTCTTTTAGTTGGGTACTTTGTAAGGAATTTCTTAACGGTGGCTTTTGTTTTCCTGGTGCAGGCAGTGCCACCTGAGGAGCTCAGCTCATCCAGTCGATGTGAAAGCGAGACAAACCAAGGTGCAGCAGATGAAGGGGAGGCAGCAAGATCAGCTGGTGGAGACAGCAGTGTCACTTTGAGCTACCCCAGCCTCAGACTCCGTGCGTACAGCATTGAGAGCATGACAACATTTCCGAATGGCTGTGGAAATGGCACCACTGTTACTTGTATAGTTATGGATAATAAAGAGCCCCAAAACCAGACTGCCTGTGTCAGTAACAATGGGGGACACAGCACCAGCAACAGTCATGAGGAAGAATTTCAAGAGGATAAACTCAGCCCTTCCAAAATCATGCGCTTTTTCACCACCCCTCGGAAACGAGCTAATTCCAGCTCTGACAGGCCTCGTTCTCTGGTTTTGATGGGCAACTCATCCACGTGGAATGCCTTCTCTTCCATCAGAAAAATGGGTTCTTTCAAGAAGTTGAAATCTTCAGTTCTCCAAGAAGTTAAGACAAGGGAATGCTCAGACATCTTAAATGAGAATGGCGTAGGCAAACATGGCTTAAATGGCGCAGTGGTACGAATTCAGACTAACAGGTATTCCTATTCGGGGCCTCTACATGATTTCCAGAATGCAGTGGATGGTTTAGCTTCTGACTGCTCTGATGCAGAGGAAAGTGATGAGTCTTTCCTGAGGAACACTCATCGTTCACGCAGCATCAGGCGGGCTTATGGTGCTGGCCGCATAAACTTGCTAGACACAGATAAAGTCCAGAGTCATCACAACTGTGTTAGGCCAACATCACCTGTCATTGCAGAGCCAAAGATCTGTGAAATTTTGGTGAAGGACTCTGCAGACAACAGGATGATTTATCGGAGAAGCAAAAGTTCTGATAATTTGAACTTTCTGAAAAAAAGCTCATTCAAACGGAAGTCCACCTCAAACCTTGCTGATCTGAAGGTTGCAAATGAGAAACAGATGCCAACAAGGACTGTGAGTGTTGCTTCTGCTGACTCAGACAAAAGTGGCGGAAACCCTGAGAGAAGATCCAAGCGATGGAAGAGCCCTATCAGGGCAAAGGATTTTGACCGAGTTTTGAAACTTGTCAGTAGTGTTACGGATGTTGCATGGAAGAAGGATGCCCCTAAGAGCACAGCTTCTTCTCCCATTGAGCAGTCCCAGAGAATAAGGTCAAACAGCAGACTGCACGATGACTACTCCCGCAGGGTTTCCAGCAGCACGGATCATGACAGAAAGAGATGCACCTCCCCAGTATGCAGTCCAGACTCTTCCTTGCAGGGAACACCTTGTCTGCAAAGCCCTGTGGTTGCTCAGGATAAAGAGGCCGAAATGAATGTAGCTGTTGCGGAAGACAAAAGCCTCAGGACGTCATCGGGTATCCTAGACTCTGATAGTTTATCGCCGACACTGAATGACATTAGTCCATTTCCCAATGAAGTCTTTTATTCGGACTCAGATGAACCAAAAGCTACCCAGCAGTTTACAGACGAAGCTGAAAACCCTAACGTTCCAGTCAGGCCAATTACTCCAAAGCCTCAAAGTCCTACTGCAGGGAAGGTCAAGTGCAGTATGAATTTCCAGTGTCAAAACCATCACAGCACATTGTCACTGAGCTCATCAGAGAGTGAGGAGAGAGTTGAGGTACCAGGGCTGAAGTTGGGAAGGAATCCTGTTTGCTTCCAGGACTCGGTGCAAACTGTGTACTACGATGACGGAAATGAAGACAGTGGCATAAGCAGCCACTCTCAACTGAGCCTCAATTTAGCCTCTGGTGCCGAAGAGAAAAAGGAAGAGGTAAGAAAGAAAGCAAAAATCCTTCAGAAACTATCTATCTATGTATCTATCTATCTATCTATCTACCTAGATCTATATCTATCAGGTTTTGTCTTTATTAATGCAAAACAATGCAAACTAATGGGTACTGCAGCTTGTTATTGTTAAAATATGCTGACAGCAATTATTTCCTCTAATATATTCTCTTTGGATGCTAATGTCAAATTATTTTTGCTTTGTGCATTAATATCAAAGAAAGTTTTGGCAGCAAAGTTATTCATGTACATTTTCAAGGGCAGCTTATTGCACCCTGCAGAGACACCACCTTGTCATGTGGTCTTGTCAGATTTTACCAGCTTAAGCAGGGTCTGGCTGTATTTCCTTTTCAGCTGAAAGGTCTTTAAAGAGTCCATATATTTTGGAGTACTGTTGACTCATTGGACAACACTTTACCTGTGGAAACCTTGCAGAAGATGGTAATGTTTGTAGAGTGCTGTGACGTGAAAGCCACAGTACAGAGGTTTAAGTATTTGGTTGTATCCAGCGTTTTCACTGTGCAGTGATAGTCATGCTGAGGGTAAACTGCTTGGTTATTTGCCTGCCAATTGCAGATAGCATTACTTTAGATGCTGGGCTGCATGTCTTGCTACTATTGTTTTGGTGAAGATACTGTTGTTTCACTGCACCTAATGTATGATTTCACACTCTCAGTAGATGGGTAGATATGTTGCAGCACCTCTGAGGTAAGCTCACGTGGTAACACTGTGCCCTCACCTATACCATGGTTTGAGTTGGCACTGGAGCAGTTGCAGTGATTTGGCAGTGTTGGTGAAGAGCTGTCTGAATACCCCGCGCTTGTCTGAAGCAGTGAGGCTTAGCTCAGTCCCACTGATGTGCAGAAATGGGGTTTTGAGCTACTTGGGGTGAGGCAGCAGTGAAAGATTTGCTAATGATTGGGAAAAGTACACCGGGACAAAAATCCCTCTGGATATATATGAATATGCAAGCCATTTGCAAAATAAAGCTGACATAGCTCTTAGGCCACCTCAGTTTGAGTAGAAGTGTGTTATACCTTAGATATGAGATAGACAAAGGTAATGCTGCAGCTGCACAAGCTTCAGCCTTTCATGCTGTCAAGTTTTTTAATGTCTGTGAAGCTGTCCTACTTTTAAAAGCTTAGCACAGTTTTTTCAAACTAGCTGTAAATGTTAACAGAGCTTATCAGTATTGTCCTTTTGCTGGAGAAAAGTGAGTTTGTTTATTATAGTATTTGCAGCAATGGTAAGATTGGAAAAATAAACTCAGGGTGTATAATATTTGGGCTCTGAGGTTATTCCTCTTCTGGAGTCCTAGAACTGCTCCAGCCATCCATATTTTCCAAAAGTCTCACTTGTATGCAAGGAGATGCTTTCTCACTGCCAGAAGAGGCGAGAGCCCTAGTGTGGATATATGCCAGTTGTATTTCTCAGGAATAAAATGGGAGGTAGAATTAATGCTACTCATCTACCATCTAGTGGTGATCTGCCATCATGACTCAAGGGAAATTCAGCTGGTCCTTTCCCTTGACTCCTGACTAACCACTACAGTTTTTATATGTATGTGTGTTCATTGGGTGGATAAAAGTTACTGCAGTTTTTAGTTTTAACAGCACATTCTGTTATTATCTAACATGCAATTCAAGCTTCCTCTTTATATTATAACATATTTTAGGTTAATTATGAGTGCCTTTCAGTGCTTGCTTCAGTTGCCTAAAATACAGAGTTGTGCACTGGTGGCAGCTCTGGGTTTGTGTAGCTGGCAGGCGGACAGTATGGAGCCCTGCTGAAGATAGAGGAAGTGGTGGCCAGGGGATGGACCCCTTGGCTAGTAACCCTTCCCTCTCCTGAAGCACTGCCTGGAGCCCCTGTGCTTGACAAAACAGCTGTGACCACCCAGATGGTGTAGCTGCATCCAGACCTCTCTTCTGATCTAAAAAGCAAAGTTTTTGGAGGTGGTAGCTGTGAATTGGAAACAGGAGCCAGGCAGGACAGGCTTTACTTCTGCCTTATTATGCAAGGGATATAAATTCTGTCCTTTCTTTTTTCCGCACATGTTCTTCATTCCATACACAACCCTAAAGCTGTGACATTCAGAGTGACTACAAAAAAGGGAGACTATTATGGTTTCTCCCTACCATTTCTTTGGAGGATTTCATTGCTCACTTCCTCCTTTACAGCATACTTCCCTCAGCATGGAGGTAGCTTGGGACCAAAGCTACTTATGCCAGGTGATTTTTTTAATTGGCATGTGCCTGTTGGCACTTTTATGAACGTTGCGTACTCACACAGTGAGGTCACTGGGGATTGAACTTTTGACTACAATTCATTTTTAACTCCACCTTACACCTCCACATTACAGAACTGTACCAGCCCAGCAAGTTGTTCCTGTGACAGCCAAGCACTTGGTTTGTTCTCAACAATCATTTGAGATGTAGTGCCGAGCCATGCACATCTCACATTTTTTAGACTTTGTCTGAACCTTAAATACACTGTCTTGATGGGCAACTCTGTGCTGTTTCCATGTTTCATGGATCTGCTTTTCTGTGCGGATATCATATATGAGCCATTATGTATGCCAGTACAGCCACTAAAATCTCTGTGGCTTGGAAACATGTTTCAGTACAAAGCTTAGAAGGTACTAACCAGTCAGGCTCAAATATGCTCTCTTTTCAGGACTGGCTGCCATAGCTGGAAGCAAATGTAGTTTATTCCCATACCCACTCATCTAGTAGATTAGTCAGCAAATGAAGTCTGTGGAACTTGGTCCATCTCTGTATTTTGCTAAATATTAGTGGAAACTAAATATTTCTACTTTTTATTTCCCTAAAACTGTAAAGCTGACTTTGCAGTATTGACACAAAGGCATGTATCCCTTCTTTAGAATCTGGTTTTTTTTTTTTCTTATGTGATTCAGTCTTAAGATCCTGTCACTTCTGTCACTTTGTTGGTTTCACCAAAATGCAGGATTTGGACTGGAGCAGGGGAAGTGTTAGGCGTTCTTGGTTCTGACAGAGGTTGCTTCTCAGGGAAGAGCTAATTAAGTGCAGCCTGAATCCGTGCCTCAGCACTTCTTAAGCTACAGAGGTGTTAGTCACCAAAGCTCATCTGTGGCATCCCAGGCTTTGCCAGTGTCTGCTTCATGCCACTGTCATTTATATTCAATATGTTGCTTTTAAATAGCACGAAGAGATGATTAAGTACAAATTTGTATTTGGAGTGTTTCTTATAGTCTTTCATGAAGAGCAGCCCTATGTCACTGTAAATAATGAAAACTTAAAGTCTGATTTAGACTAGTGTGTGTCAGCTACTAAGACTACCTGAACTGTTCTGAGTTTGTTACAAAAAAATAAAAATCAAGTTATTTGACATTTCACCTAGTCTTTTGCAAGCTCTTGCAGCACCTGCTATTTAGATTGCCTTGCTGGCATCTGGCTTCACAGTACACCAGACTTTTTATTACTTGAATACCTTATCTGCATGACCATAAGTGAATGATAAATTGAAGACGTGACTCTGCTGTTATTAGGGTTGACTCACATTGTGTTTGAAGACAATACTTTGTGTTCTAAGACCTGTCTCATTTTTGTTCTTTCCATACAAAACTCACTGGTCCCTACTAATCCACATCATGAAGTCCCCAAGTGCTCAGCTGTTGTCGTAGTTGGGCTGGTCTGTCCTGTACAGGTCTCTGGGCTCTGAATACTGAGCACTGAGGGCTTAACCTGGGGGACAGCTTATGGAGGGGAAGAGGAAGAAGAGCTGTATGAGTGCAAATATGGAGAGGACTTAGCTCTGTCCTCACTGTTCATCCTCCCTATTTCTTGCTTCAGAAAGTGTCCTCACAGTGAAGGACCAAAGGGTGGTGGCTAGATGTAGTTATTTTCAATACCCACAGGGAGCAAGCAGCAGTGAGGAGCTGAGTATGGTCATCTTCAGTACCTCCCTCAAGTTCCTGAGTGCTGGGAATGAGCAAACTTCTGGGAGCTAGCTGCTTTCAGCTCTTTGAACTCTTCCCTTTGGATTTATTCACCTCTGGTTCATCCACATGCAGTTTAGAGTGTGGCTTAATCAACTTAATGTGTATAATTAAAAATGTGATAAACTGTGAAGGATAATTAGGTAAAGTAAATTAGTGGGGGTAACTTTTTGAACTGGGTTTACTCCTAAGGGGCTTGTGATTTGGAGTGAGGACTCACCACTCCAATGACACTCTGGTCTTGCTGGCTACAGGGCCTGGGGACAGAGTAGCAGAGCCCCGTAACAGGCTCTCAACAGCGCCTCACAGCAAACTGAGGTTTCAGTTAGACCAAGTGACAATGGATTTGCACTAAACTCTGAGCTGCTCTGCACAAGTCAGGATGTGTTCACACAATGTCCCCACAGTCACTCAAACAGCGACTTCCAGAAGCACTTGCCCAAAGCTAAACCATAAACCACTGAGAATTGCTACAAACCCAAATTGCAGAATCCGTCACTGAAATAATGCAGAAGGGAGCCCTCAAAGGACACGAATAGCTTCCTATTGCAGCAAAAGCTCTTTCAACTTGCAGCAGCAGAGCTGTCTGCCATTCAGTACAGCCTGTAATCATTTGTTGCTGTATCCGCTCCTGGGAAGAAGAACAAGGCAGTCGTGACAGTCATCTGAATTCTGGATCAGGTTAAATTTTAGACCAAGTAACTCTGCACTGCTGAATAAAATTGGCCATTCCTGAAAACTGTAGGAAAGTACAGGAGTTACTGTCATCCCTGCAAAAATGTTTCTGGATGCTGGGAGAGCTCAGATAGACTCCACTGCAGTTAGCTGCTCTTTTTTCTTACTGGATTTGTGCACCTCTGCCTTTCCAGAGTGTCTGTATTTTACTCTGCTGTAGCTGTCCTCTGGCATCTTAGTAGTACCCATTTGTTGCACGCCCTGGGATCAGGTGTAATAATAGTAACCCAGAAAGTTGAATGGCACTTCTGGCCATGTGATTTGTTTTTTACATTGATCAGGGTGTTGAGTTGTCAGCACTGAATATCTGTCTCAATTCTAGGTGGCCGAGATGTCCAAATTGAGCAGAGGCAGCTGTAGAGTTTCCTCTGAGCCACCTCTGTTTCCCCTTTCTGGCATCTGGAGGCTGCTGTGGTGCTTGTGGTACTGGGATGCCATGGCAGGGTGGGAGGCGGGCCGGGTGCTGGGGGGAACCGAGCACAGCAGCTCAGGCACAGCAGCCTCGCCTCTTCTGCATGCTCTAGGAGATAATAGTTTGCAGACACAGAGTTGCTCCACGCCACTGAAGCTCCACGAGCTGGAGTTTGTGACTGCTGCTGAGACCTGCCCATGGCAGGGCTTGGGCTTGGGCAAGGATGATAAGGCTTTGCTCTGGAAGGGTGGAGGGAGTAAGGAACCAGAGGACTTCAGTCTGGAGAGACACTGAAGAGATACAGAGGCCTATGGTTTTTTAGGTTTTGCTTTGTTAGCATAAAGTTCCACTTTCAACCTGTGGTTATCATCTGGCTTTTGAGGTTCGTCAGTGGTTATTACAAAAGTAGCCTGGAAAAAGTTGCTTGTTTTGCCAAATAAAAGGAAAATTTTTTTTAGACCTGTTACTTGATCTGGGCTTTTCTGAGTCAATTTAGAAAATATTTAGGGATTTCTTTAGGGATTATTGATGCCTATACATCCTCTGAAAGAGGCAGAGGATAGGAATACTCTATACACTACATGCTTGCTATTCCAGCTGAGATACTGAAGTAAAGAAGGGACAGTATAAGAGTGTCACCCAGCCATCCTGAAGTATCAGTCACCAGAAAACTCATGGAAATAGTTTTCTGGTTTTAGCACGCTTGCATTTTTATATGACTGATGAGGTTATTTCTGCAAAGCAAATACATTTCCCTGCAAACTCCTCCCCTCTGCCAGTCGGAAATATGTTAGCTGATGTGGTTTTGGAAATGAGTGAGAGGACGAAGGAAATCCTTAAGGCTGAAGAAAAGATTTGAGAGTCACGAGATCTGCTTGTCATTTCCAGTTCAGCCCTATGCTTCCTCTGTGACTTACGTGATTTAACTGCTTTGCACCTGCTCCTTATCTGTGAACCATGGATATTACAAAGGTGAACTTGCTAACCTTGGTAAGGCATATTGCTGAGAGGGAAAGCTTTTATGCTTTATTGTTGATTATGATAAACAGGCTTTCAAGAATCAGGTTAAATGAAGCAAACCTGCATTAAAAGGCCTTAGAACATAGATGGCTAAATTTTTTTTGGAGTTGTATCTATATAGACTGATCTTTAAATACAGTTTTATAGGTGTATTTGTTAGTTAGAACACCACAATTCCTTTGGTGTCAGCAAATCCCAAGAGGAGAATTATATAAATTTTTTCCCAGTTTTGAAAACTTCCAAACTGAGTGTTTTACCACAGCAGTTTGTGTTGCTAAGAAGGGTTGATTTCACCATGTCACAAAGCACAGCAATATAATTTTCCTTTATTACAATGCATAATGTTTCCTGCACCCATTCTAGAAGCTCACACTGGTATCGTGCAGCAGTATTCCTTTAGGGAGTATCTCTCAGAAGCAGTGCTCTGCAAATTTTTAAACTGTAGATCCACACAATTTTTTTTTGGGGGGGGGGAGAAGGGGGAAAGAAAAAGCAGATTATCCTCCAAGCAGCTAAAACTTTTGTTAGATGTTGAATATGATGGTATCACTTTGATTTCTTCTGCTTTGCTTGTGTAATTGCATTACACAAGGTGTAATTGCATTTGTTCTTAAGCAGGTTTTTCTTTGCAGTTGTTTCATGGATTGTATTTTCTTGTCTTGCCAACCATCAGTTGAATAGCACTCTATATTCTAGGGATAGATAATCAATGCATTTATATGGGGTGTTCTCAGAGGCTGATTAAAAAGGAAAGATGCTAGTGGCAGAGGAAGTGGAGGGACGTAAAGAAAAAGAATATAGTGCATGTTGCATTTAGAAAGGAATAGATGGAAATTTTCTTCTAGCAAGTGAGTTGGACTGGTTTAATAATTCTGGTTTGTTTGTGATCAAAGATGCAGTCACTGAAGGTGTGCTTTCTTCTACAGTAAAAGCAATCATTTCCATGGTAACTATTGCTGTGATTGTATCACTGTTGGAAATTGTCAGCCTATTGGATTAATAGGGGATCACTGAGCTCTTGTAACACTTTAGGATATTTTTATAAAATCCAGAAAGAAAACAATACTCTAGGAAAAATAAATAAATTTTCTCTGGAGATAAATAAATTTATCTGGAGTCTCATAACCTCTGTGTCTCTTCCATAGTTTGCAAAAAAAAAAAAAAAATTGGTCATGTCCATGAAACATAAAGCAAGCTTTTGATCTCATTTAGTAGTGAGGATGAACTTCAACTAATGCTCCCCCACTGTTATTTAGCAAGGAGTGCAAAGGTTGCCTTTTATCATGTATGTGGGTGGAGACCCGTTGTCCAGACTTATACTCTAAGTGAGTGTGGTAAAATAATTTATGGCCACTAGGTCATGATCACTTAGTCGATTTTATTTTTGGTGGCTTGTATGAACCAAAAAATAAATTCTGAGATTACTACTGAGTTCCTAACATTTGGTACTTCCTGTGTTATACAGAAATAATAGCTATTTAATAGTCAACAATTATAATATGTTATATAGCTGTCATTATGTAGCTGTAGTGTAAGAAATTTGTACATTTTTATATAGGCCCCTAAATGTACACAGAAATGTATACTCTTGATCAAAATACAAAGATACCTACATGACATACACAAGTACTGTGATGCTTTTAAGCCTTGACATATACAGAAGAATGTGACTGATTATCCATCACAAGTTTTCACTGAGAATATATAGTAACTTGTTCTGAAACTTCTCAGCCTACTCAGGTTTTCTCTGTAACTTATTTTCAGCCAGAATCATCATCTGTTTAATTTATCACACCTTTTCACAAATTGCCTTTGGAAATGAATATGCATTTCTTGTAGAGTCATTATTAGATTTTGATTGTCTCCTTTCTCTGAATGAGAAATAGGCAGCTGTAGGTAGCAAAACTGCATTTCAGCCAGGCAGCTCAAATATAAACAGATATCAAAACAGGAAGTATTGCAATTTATTGTGCAGCTAAGGAAAAAAAAAGGCATAAGAGGGTCCAGGATGCTCTTTTCCCTGGAGATCAACAAGGCTGGGGGTCCTTGTCCAAGAGGCACCTACGTGTGACTTCTCAGCAGATTATGAGATAGGGAAAAAACTTTAAGGAGATATGAATCCTCTTACACCTCCATGCTTGTCTATATGTGCATGTTATGAAATATTAATTGTTCAACATTTAGAACATAAAAATAAAATTTAAAAAATCCAAATAGTTAACTTTAGGGGTTGAATGCAAATCAGTGGGCAGGAAGTCTCATCAATGTACACAGGCATCAACACATTTATAGAGTGGTGATTTTAATTAGGGAGTTTATTGACATAAACACATTAAAAAAAAATTACCCAGGCCTTTTTTCCTTTGCTGTCATGGTGTCAGGCCTCACAAGCATGCCAACAGCAGCAAGCTGATCAGCAGCAGGCTGATTGGGTCAGACTTCTAGTTTGGCCTTTCTCTGCAGCAGAGAGCATGGTCGGGTGTAGGATGAAGGGTTATTCATGGTTGGTGTAACTGCTCCAGCAGAAGTCCTGCCATATAATTTCAGGTACTGGCAATTTTATGCCTTGTCACTGACAAAAGTTGCATCCACAGAAGCACCACTTTATCAGTACTGTATGGATCAGATCTTGTGCTCCTTGGGCAGGACTCCTTCTGAAGGCTGAATTTATCAAAAGTACACAGTAGTCTGAGTAAGAATTGGAGAACCTGGCTTCAAAAAGTAAGCTAAGATTTCAGTGATTAAACACCTGATGCTGATGTTGCTTACCTTGGTATTAATGAGTACAGAGAATGCCAAGAGCAGTCGTGCCATTAAATGGAACAGGGTTGTACCAGTGCCAAGTTGAGTGAGATCATGATCAAGTTGTTGAAGCTGTTGTGCCTGGATTGGGAAATCAATCTGGGCCCAGGAACAGGAGACATTTGGTCTGGCTGGGCTCAGATTCTGCGGTGTAGTTGTCTGCCTGAGAGCAACCTGGGAAAGCTTCCACTGTACCCTCTTGTGTGGTCAGGGGATCCTGGGGAACACACCATTAACAGCACACCTGAAGTTGAGCTCAACTAAAATTAGCTGTCAAGTGCAGTGAGGGGCAGCTATCAGAGAGCTGTGCACAGCTGGAAAGCACCTTGTGGGAAAGCTGCACATTGTCAGAGCAGGAAATGAGGACCAAGTAGGGCTCCCACAGCATTGGGGATCACAACTGTAGTACCATCTACAGTGATCCAAGCTGTGATCCAGCTTGGCACCTGATTCCTACCTGTAGTGCTGCCTGGCTGATCCAGTCTGCAGGCTTGGCTGATGCTCTTGTCTGGGGGCTCAACTTGATTGCCAAAACATAAAAGACCCAGCACTGCTGGAGATGCCCTGACCGGTTCCCCCTCATCCCCAGGGACTGCTTCTGGATGGCCCAGGGCTCCTATAGGTCCTGTGACATACTGCATGATGCACAGCACATGGAGATATTTTAGATTGCTTAGGACATTTGAAATGGCCGTGGGTGCCTATGTTGAGGCAACAAAATTTCATCCCAGATTTTTACAGGCTATGATGACAGCTCTAACATCTAGCTAATGTACGGACACCTTCATTGCAGAATCAAAATTTAGATGTGAGAATCTGGACCTGAATCCTACCCTAAGGGAACAATAACAAATAAAAACGTTAGTCTGATTCAAAGTAAATGTTCATTTTAAATGGTTGTATTTGTAAATATGCTGCTGTCAGGAAAAAGAAAAACAATTGAAATACAATAATTAATTTAACTAATTCGCTTTTTGTAGGAACTTAGTTGTCCAGATAAATTAATTCATTTGCATCAGTATAAATAAGCAGAGCTGTTTATGTTTGCAGTCTCAGAAGAAACCTAACTGAGGATGCAGCCTACAAAACAAGATTATCAATCTTGATTGCTAGCATTGGTGATCCTGTGCTGTTGCTAGACTAGCAGGCATAAATTTCAGAAAAACCACTGTGGATTCAGTTTAGCCCTTAACTTCTCAGAAATCTCAAAATGCCTTGAAATTTTTGACTAGCACTTATAATGCATGAGCAAGTGCATGAGATTTTTATTTTCATCCTATATGAAGTGCCACTGTGTATACTACACGTCTGTAGATGTTACCAGTAAAAACTGTATAACATCAATCTGATTTCACCAATTCATCAGGAGAAGGTAATCTGAGGTCAGTGGTGTTGCATCAGTATAAAGCCAGTCACAGTTGTAATGAAATTGTTTCCTCAGAATTTTTTCATTGATGTCAAGAGTCACACTTATGCTTAAGTGACTGCAGTACTGGAGCCTATGAGTTGTGTGCTGGATATTTTATTCCTAATAGTAAGTGGTCACTTGATCAGGTCCTGCTTGAGTCGGTCACTTAGAGGAATGTGAGATTATCAGTCTGGTTTCCTCTGATTTTTGCAATGAGAGTATTATGTTTTCTGTTTTATTAGGATTCTTCAGTTCAGTTTGTAGATCTAAGCCTAAAAACACATATCCTTCAGCATTGCTTATTGTACAGCATAGATTAATCTGGCTGTCGTTTGGATCACTACTCTGGAGGTGGAGTGCTGCAGAAGGAGAACAGTCCTCTCTTTGCAAATGTTATTGCTCAAGATAAGGGTGTAAATAGCAGATTAGAAGATGACGTGTAACATGTCCTTCCCTCAGTCTAAAAGTACAGGATCATGGGATGAACTTTGCCTGACTGGTTATGCAGAGAGTGTGCTCACATTTGTAGCTCTTATGGACGAGACTTTGCAAAACAAAACCACAAAATGACTCTTATGAACTCCTTTCTCAGTCACTGCATATGTAGAGACTTTTTACCTGTGTCTGATTCTGAGGTAAGAACCTTATTTAACTTGTGATTTTGCTATTCAGACCTCAGAGGGGCTGTATTTAAGGGACAGCTTTGCTGGAGCTGTGTCAGTGCACTAGTCAGTGTGACTCTATTGAATTGATTATACTATTAAAACTGATCCTGTGCTAAAATCTGTAGAGAAGCTGAAGCATGCTTGAGTGACAGGTGTCATGCCATAGAAATAAAAATTTATGTAAGTGCTCTATTTAGAATAAATTCCATGCTGTAAGTGAAATAATTGAATGTAGAGCGATGTATGACATTGATCATTTTTCATACCTTAATTGCAGTAATCATGTTAAAATATTGACCGTTTAATAACTCTGCTTACTGGTTGAAGTGCATTCATACTATGAAATTTGTCTTAAGCTGTCTTTCAAACAAAGAGCAACATCTGCCTGCTCTATCGAGCGGCCTTCTTAAAAAGGCTCATTAGAGTTGTACTGGCCCAGCAGAAAACAGCAGGTAGAGAAGAAGGTGACAGAAGATAAGTCTTCTGTCACAGCCATCTTTGTAAAAGGCTGTTTCTGGGCTGCATGTTTGCTTTGAATATGCAATATCTGAAATGCCTTCATCTGGTCTGAAACAGATGAACAAAATGCAGCCAGAGACAAGCAAAGTGATGCCTCTCGTTTTTGGAATATTTATTAGCTTTCAGTTTCTTTTCTATTCTTTATAATGGAGTCAGGGAAAGCCAAGGAAATACCCAGAAATTGAAAATTTGAAGGAAAAGTGAACATAAATTTTAATGTGCAGAATTTTTTTCTGAAAACCTGCAGGGGTTTTGCTAGAAAAATTCACAACAGTATTACTTTACATGCATTAAAATGTTCCCTCAACAAGTATTTCAGCTGAGGTTATTTTATTTCCAAACTTGTAGTACCAGTGCAATTATGATACTTGTGACTCATCCTGTGAGCCAGATATGCTGTTAAATAGGAACAACATGCTCATTTTCCAAGCTTCCTTTCTAAAACCATCATTTTTTCCTGTATTTGTGTTATAATATATCTCTGATCCTAGTCTGTATGACTTTAACCTCCTAGAGCATAGAAGAAGTTAGCTTCTCCCTTCCAAACTGTATGAATTTGCTCACCCAATTCATTCATGGCTGCAGAATCTCTAGATCTGACCCAGGTGGGAGTGTGGGAGGAGGGAGTGCGACTGCCCGGTTTGTTATTGGTTACAGTTACATGGGATCTGCAAGCAGTCAAACTGCAGCCTTACTGTTTATTTTCATCACTGATCAGATGTGAAAGAGAGGAGTATCATAGAATGGGGTGGGTTGGAAGGGACCTTAAAGCCCATCTAGATCCCACCCCCCTACCATGGGCAGAGGCACCTTCTACTAGAACAGGCTGCTGAATATCAAGGCCATCCAGCTTGGCCTTCAACACTGCCAGAGCTGGGACATCCACAACTACTCTGGTCAGCCAGTTCCAGTGCCTCACCACCCTCACGGTCAAGAATTTCTTCATATATCTGATCTAAACCCAACCTCTTTCAGTTTAAAATTGTTACCCCTTGTCCTGTCACTACAAGCCTTGGTAAGAAGTCTAGAAACACAGTATGTTGGCTGAATTATTTTTACTGGTGTTATCTGTAACATCTTACTTTTGCATAGGAACAAGTCCTGTGAGTGCAGAGCTATCTTTCTAAGATATCATTCTGTGAATTCAGTGTTTATGATAGGACCTGTCTGTACTTCTGAGGTAATAGGTGAGTTTTTAGTGTTAGTAGTCACGTGTGCCAAAGAAGTGCTGATGGTTGGGTGTTTACCTTACTCGTCACAAGCATCATGTGACTTTGTTAAGTTATCTCTTCCTGAATTGTCAGTTGCACTTGTTGTGTTTATGGTAATTCTTTCTGTTTTAGCAATGTTAAGTTGATCTGCCATATGAAAAACTCTCAAATTATTAACCGTCAGAAAATTCTGTGGCTTATTTGACTTGTTCACATTTAAAAAGGTTGTTTCTGATGACCACTGGAAGAGATCCACATCCCAGGATGAAGAAAAGGCAGACTCACAAAAGGTCACGCCCAGGAGATGGGGCTCTGGAAAAAGATCTCGGCCCAGACCTCTCTCAGACTATGGCCAAATGTCAATCAGAAGTTTCTCTATACCAGAAGATGCAGTTGTGGTGGAATCTCAGAAGTCAGACTGCATGGATGGAGAAAGTCAGCCAGGACTGTCATCCGTTGGGTCTGTGGTCCAAAGCAACACAGTAGGCTACCACAGAGGGCGAAAAAGAAGACCCATCTCCATAATAGGTGGGGTCAATTTCTATGGAAGCGGTCCAGTAGGAGAGAGAGAAGGTCTGCTGACACAAGTAAGACAAACACATGTGCTCTGCAAACTGCAGAAGACCCTTTCACTTCCTTGTCTCTCTTCAGCCTAGAAAATAGAATGGATTCTTCCTTCTCTTCCTTCCCTTTTGTCAAGCTGACATCGTGTACTTACAATACTGCTTTCCTGGTCACTAACTACTTTGTCTTCTTGATAAAAAACAATACAGCATGGAATAAACCTGATACTGACTTCGGGATAATCTTTTCTGTATTGTAAAATTAACCTGATTTCTTTCTTGGAATGGTCATTATGTCTCACATTAGTATATAAGGGCTCATTTGTGTGTAACACAGTTGTGTCTTTAGTTTTCTTAAAGAGTGTTGGGCCTGAGGAACAGAGGACTACAATCAAATATGGTAATAACACATTATTTATTGATCCTTTCAAATTATCCAAAAGCAGGTCTGTTCAAAACCTGTGGCATTAGCAGTGGTGTTCAAAATCTTGGTATTGGCATGACAAGGATACTTAAAACTAATGAAGACATTGCTTGAGAAAATTGGTAATAAATTTAGAAATTAATGAAAGAATCTAAGAAGACTGACAATATGAATAAAATGTCTGGTTATATACTACTAAATTGACTAGATGGAACAAAGGTAAAAAAGCAGTAAGAAAGCCTGTAAGAAAGCCTGTAAGAAAGCAGTGTGTACTTGAGTAGTTCCTGTATACTTATTTGCCATCTCTGTTGGCTTAAATAAACAAGTGAGAAATTAGGAACTTCTGAAAGGTAGAATTTACTATTTTTCCCTAGAGTAGTTCTGAGCAGGTACAATGTGTAGAGGAATTTACTGTTGTGTTGGTAGTGGTGGCCTCGTCTTGCACTTGCTTGCAGAGCTTCAAGCTCATGGCCTTTTGTAAGACTGCACTGGTCAGGCATTCCTTTCCAGGAAAACTGGAGGACTTCTGCCTAAAGTGATTGTGAAGCTGATAAAGCAACAGAAAAAAGGAATAATATTTACATCCTCAAAAAATGTGATTCTGGTGGTTATTAATGGAATTTGAGTTCTCTTAATCTTTCTTATGCCACTTGATCTCCTACTGGGAAGTTTAGTGGTACTAAAGTGCTGAAACAGTGGCAGGATTTTCAGTCTCCTGTGAAAAGCAATTTGTAACATGAACTTTGTTATTGTATATTACACGTTTCTTCTTTATAATTCCCTGATGAAAAAATGCATCTTGATCAAAACCTCAAGTGAAGCCAATCAACCTTTTACCCAGGCAAAGGCTTTAGTTTCAAACCCTATATCATTGGGATATTTCAAAATTCATTTTATTGCTTAACTTGGAGAAAAGAGAAAAAATTGTTGTTATAAATTCTAGGCCATCTTACTCAAGGATAATAGATGGATTTCAAGGGATAGTAAATACTGGCAGCTCAAATAATCCTTGCTTGTGGAAGTGAATTAACACTCTCCAGGCCCTTCATTTACTGCTGAAAGCAGATTGATCTCATTTCAAACCTTGTTCACATCAGCTTAATAAAGAAGGAACATGCATCAAGCTATCAGCTATTTGAGTTGACTCTTTTCCATGCTCTGATGCTGCCACAAGGGCTTGACTGGGGTTAAATGAGCACATTGCTGGATCACTGTGGTCAAGACCAAAATTTTGGAGCATTCCCAACAAGGGCACATTATTAAGCCAAATAATGGCCTTTCTAGGACCTCCAATGAATAACAGCACATCCTTGTCTCTCTGGGATTTGGACTGAGGCCTTACAAGAAAATTTAGTTGCCCAGAAATAAACAGCTTTTTTGCTTAATCAGCCGGTTATTTGCATATAGTAACTGCCATCACTTCTATTAGCTATTCGATGCAACATATTGGACTTACTCTTTATGGTATAGGATCCTGGTATATTGCTACAGCACTTAGGAAAAGAGGTTAAAAGATGAGATTGTATTTAAATTAAATTCAACACACACTGAGGTTTTTGGCAGTCATATTAGAAAGTAAATTTGTAGCTGGAATGTAAAAAAGCACTAATGAAGCAAGAATACATACACTAGAAGTATTTTATCTGGGATTTTCAAAGACTGCTCTTCATACTGGTGATTTTTTTTCTAAAAAGCTTTGAAAACCCACAGGAATATTTGGAAAGTGCAATGCTATTTCCTTCTATGTTGTATTTTGTTTTGGTCTGATAGCTTAGGTGTGAGAAAACATTTTCAAACAATACTAAATCATTGGTTTCACAACAGAGTGTCAAGAGATAGTTCATTAAAAATCCATCCCTTATGTTTCAGATTACTTGATAGAAGGGCCTATGAGCAGCAACAACTAAATGAGAAGAGAGGATGTTTCTCTGAAGTTCATGTGCTGAAGCCTGGCTGTTTAATGTTGAATGCTGATGCAAGGTCATTCAGCCTGGCTATTGTGGAGTTGTTCAGGGACAACATAAAATCAGTCTCAGTTTGCAAATAAAACAAGGTTTTAGGTTCTCTAATCATAATTAAGCAAATTAATGACTTATCTAAAGAAAATGGCTTTGAGATAAAGCAACAGTACACCTAGTATTACCTCTTTTTTATGAGACTCCTGGGAACTCAAAGCAGAGGAACATGTAGACAATTATTATTGTGTTGTACAATATGTTTCTTTTACTTACAAGCAGTACATTTATTTGAAGAAAGCAAATGTCCCAGGAAATGAACATAACTTCCAGATATAGCATGGTCATTCTTTCTCCTTGGCTTTCCCTTCTGTAATGTCTAATCATTACAGAAGACTAAGTAACAGAGAACTGTAATGTAATAAAACATGTTCTGTGATGCTGGTGGATATGGTATGCAGTGTTTAAGCAATGTCACTTTAACACAGTTGATTTTACTGGTTTTAATTACCTGGACTATCTGAAGAAAGCTTACTCCCTACCTGAGTTTTGCTCAGTTGGACTTGCTGGTATCTTTACTAATACTGGATTTTCCTGTTTTCTCTGTAGCCTGTAACACGGCCACCTGTTCCAGCACACCAGGTGCCCCCATACAAAGCTGTTTCAGCCAGGTTCCGGCCACTCACCTTTTCTCAAAGTACTCCCATTGGCCTGGACCGGGTTGGACGGAGGCGGCAGATGAGAACATCTGATGGTAAGATGAGCAAGTATTTAACTTTGTAGATCTCAAAGTCATACCCCAGGCTGAGCAGGAATTAGATTATGGTATGGAACACAAAAGGGTGCAAACCAACTCAGTGACAAAGTAGTACCCAGCTAAATTTCTTTGTTTTGCAAGTTTCTTATTCGTAGCTGTTGTGCTCATGTAAAACTTGTTTGTCACATCTGCCGTTTGACACTGCTATGGTTTATTGTTCTGTATCACTTACACTCCTGTATTTTCCACTCTCTATTTGCATCCTTGCCTGAAGATAACAGAGAGCGAAGGAAGTGAGGTCTAATATGCTTGAGTTTATGCCTGAATCCTAGCCACACCGCACATGTACTTTTAATTTTCTGATTGCCATGCACTCAGCTTAACTACTTAGATAAGCTGTAATAAGTAGCCCAACCAGGGCTCTGCTACATGAAGGACAGGTTCTTGGAAAACATTGCCTTTTTGGAAGCATTGCCCTTTATCAGGCTCTGTACTCTCTGTATTTTTACTGTAATTGTTTACTCTTAGCATGAAGTGCTATCTGGAGTTAATAGAAAGTCCTGTCTAATATTAATGGAACATTTCTTCACAGGTGGGACCAGAAGACTCTGGGTTAATACCACTTGTGTTCTTTCAGACACTGTGAGCATAATCGGAATAGTTATTCATGTTTCACTGGTTCACAAGGTTTGGAAATAAAAGCAATATTTTCACTTTATATCCTTCAGTGTTAATAATGACCAAAACACTGCTGGGAACCTTCTCCCTGAATCTTTTGAATCATGGCCTTGCCATGATTGAAGTAGGAAACTTAACAAATAGCATTTTCAGTGCTTCTTTATTATAATTACACATATGTTTACAAGTCAGTATGTGGCTTCTGTGGTTCTAAGGTAAGTTTATATGCAATGATGTCCAAATCCTGCTTAAAAAATACCTCAACAACAAATTAATTTATGTAAGAACATGCTAAAACTGCGTTTTTCTGTCTTGAACATGACAGTTTTCTTCAGAAACAGACTTGAGACTTTCTAACTACAGCAATGAGATACTGTATATATACTGTATCAGTATTTACCTTTTAATTTATATTGTAGTAAAATATTGGAAACTACTTTAAAATCCATGTCTGGATTGTGCTCTTGCTCTATGCATCTTAGTATATTTAATGATCCCGATCAGACATTGAGGTAAATTAGACATCTAATGCTGCAACCCTTGCTGAGATTATGTGGTATCTCAGTCCATGATTCCAGAAGGATCATTCACAGAATGACAAGTCTAACTGTAAGCTAGTCTGGAAAAAAAAGAGGATCTTTTATTATCACAGAGTAGGAATTATTTTTCTATTTTTAGTTATCCTTTCCAATTCATGTTTGGAAACCTCATGAAATAATATTAGTTACCTAGACAACTGCTTAAAAGCAATATTTTTTCAGGTATTTGGCTTCTGAATAACTGATCTCCTAAACATAAGCATCAGGATGACAAATACACAAACCAAGAGTTCTGCCACTTTTCAAGGCAATGAAGCCAAAGCAATATTGGGTGTGACTTTTATGAGTCCTTACAAACGTAGAAGTGGAGCAGGAAAAGCTTCTGAAATCAAAACTCTGAAAGCAAGGAGGGAATATCATGGACTTCACAGTTTGAAAGCAGTTGCAAAGATCTGTTAAGTAGCTCCAGCAGAAAATAGTAAAGTGACCAGTGTCATACATTCTGATCTCTTTCCTTTTTTCTCTTAAATCACAAGGCATTTCCTTGTCTTTGAACATGTGAGAGTTTTTTGTTTGCTCATGCACAGTGAAATTCGATAGTACAAAAGCCCTTTATTACAGAAAGTAATTCTAAACCCAAGCACTGAAAAACCAGTGGTATCTTATTTTAGTTACTAGCTAAAGCCTAATGCATTATATGTCTTCCTTTTATAACAATAGGATACAGAAGTAAATTTTTTTAAAAACGGCAGTTAGAAGACAGTGAAATATCATCTGTAGGAAACAGAATAATAATCAGACAATACATAAGGGAAAATTCACTTGAGACTTATTTTGCTACTCTTACTCTTAAAGGGTTACAAATTTTAAATTATATTAAAGAGGTTGCCTAATTTTCACAGTAGAGCAATTTTTATAATTATCTTAAAACCCCATCTTTTTTGCATATTTTTGTGGGGGACTTGAATTTTGCTAAATTGATTGGTAAACTGCTTTAGATAGGCTCAACTCTGAGTAAGTAGGGTGCGATTCAGCTCAAGTTTGTCACCTAAATTTAGTCTAAATGCAGGTACCTACATAAGAGTTAAACTTTAATACACCTGTTACAGGCAGTAGAGGACTAATGCTTGATTAAGTTACCCATCCCAAGGTCCAGTGCTTTGTGGGGTACCTGAGCATCTGCCTGCAGTTGGCAGATATGACAGAGGACCTATGAGAGACCTATTTCTCTCTCCAATGGCAGCTGGAGGCAAGCAGGGTACCCAGAATACTTAAAATGGTGCTAAGTAGCTGTGTTTAAATGACTGATCTGAGGCCCTTGTCATTGCAGTCAATTAAGGTTAAAGTAGAATTGCCTTGGATGAGGTGAATTGTTCTCAACTCTTTTAATTGTGACCAGTACCTGCTGATTTAGATGGTTCATTTGAATGTGGATGCCGGCATTTAGATAAATAAATTTACATCTTTACTTTCAGTAGTATCCGTTTGTCTACAGTGTTAAATAACAGTCAGATTTTCCCCAGTTCAGTCAAAGTTGAGTAACTGAGTATGTTTCAGCCTGTATAGAGCACAGCTCAGGGACAACTCAGGAGAGTGGTCAGTTTTCTTAAGAAAAGAGTTCATGAGCGGAGTCAGATGTTCAGTATCTTCACAAATAATGTGGGAAGAGTAGTATAAAGTGAAATGGTAATTCTTGCTGGTGTGCTAAATTATTCACAGAAGTAAAAGCCAGACACAAGGCATTGTACTGGTGGCAATGTTGATAAAGACAAGGTAGTGCACATGGAGGAAGAACCACAGCCTAGTGTGGTTGCAGAAGAAGGGACTCTGATTTGGGTATTGCCATTCAGGAAAAGATCTTGCAATCCTAACAGGCATTTTAAAGTGTTAATGCAGTGCACAGTAACAATCAAAACAGTCAATAAAAGGGCAGGATTTTGTAGGAAGGAAATAGAGAACAAAACAGAAAGCCCAATTGTGCAACTGGTGTGTGCGTGTGTGGGGCATCTCACCTTTCCTTTCCATCCCAAAAGGCATTTTTTACAGGGGGTGATAAAGAGAAAGGCAAGAGGACAAGAAAACCGACCCAGTGTCTCTGGGAGGAGCGATTAACGCAGCTAGGGCTCTGCAACATGGAGAAAAGGACAGTAGGAGAATAAAAGTTTGTTTTGCATAGAAAAAATGAACAGATAATATTTTTTCCAATAATGTAAGAACTAAAGGGCACCAAATGAAATCACTAGAGAGCAAGTTCAAAATAAAAGATAGTTTTCATACTCTAAACTATGAAACTAATGGTATTTCACATCCCAACTGTTTGCAAAAATTCAGAAAGTGGTTTGAAAAATTCAGTACATTAGACACAAAGGTACCATTTCTGCCCCAGGAGGGATCTAACTCTGATCTGCAGGTAGGTGGAATTTAGAAAAGTACATCAGAAAAATACCATTGCGTGCCTCATCTATTTTTACGTTCTTCCCTGGACATCTGCTATTGGCTGCTGTCAGAGCAGTGGTTGGGGGTTACCTGTGGTCTGCCCCAGGGTGGTGGGTTCTGTGATACTAGAGGATATCTAGAATTGGATTTTTTTGAGGCAGGTAAACTAGCTTTTAATTTAGTATTTTAGTATATGCTACCCAGAGCCTTTTCAGAGTGCCCTGTGCAGTGGGTAAGCCAGCTCAGCGTGGATTTGGATGAGGCCACTGTGGACTAGACAAACCTGCCAACACCTAACCCCAGATGAGTACTTTTGTGGTCATTCAGTTTGTGGTTGCACAGTAGCTAGATGTGCCTGTGCAATGGAGGGAGAGCAGACGCTGCTTCATCCTAGCAGCATCCCACGGAGGCATTAGGTTAGTCATTGGACAAAAATGCCCAGTCCATTCTGTTCTGCAAAAATCAAACCAAAAGACTGCTTTTCAGAGGTTGTTTTTAATGTATCTTCTAAAAGAGCTGTATGGGGTTTGATTTGGTTTTCCTGTAGCAGTTCAACTGTTTTTCCCTGGAGGATAGGCGTTTGATATGGCAGAGAGCTTGTGCTCTGGTTGGTTGAAAGCATGAAGCCTTCACTTGCAGGTCCCAGGATCATCAGCACTTCAGTGTCACTTCTGTTTGCTGGGTTGCTTTGTTTTAGTGGTTTGTGCCAAGAAAAATGCACAGGTTTGTGCCAAGTGTATGAATATTTTATAATATCCAGTAGCTTATTTTTACTGTGCTATCCAACAAGAGTCCTTGCAGAAAGAAATAATACGGAAGTTTGGGAGATTCAGAAGAGAATTCCTGTCAGTCTCTCATGCAGTGAAGCACAGACAGGATTTTTGCAGGAAGATGGCATTAATATTGCAGGGCCATATTTGACCTTTTCTTCTCTGTCTGAGGCAGTGCTGGGGGAAACCATGTGATGTCAGTGGGTGTTGAGAAGTCACTGTGTGCAGAAATGCCTTCAGGGTTTTGTGAACACATCCCTGGAGGAGACAGTCCCCAGTCACAGGACAGGCTCCGCTGACCAACAGTTTGCAGGTAAAGAAGAAACCATAAGGATTAAGGAGCTTTCCAAACTGTAAGGACAGTGCTGTGTACAAGCATAGGTTGCAGCAGGCTTTGTGCTTTGCTGATGGCAGCAGCTCTTGCTTTTGCTTTCAGTGCATGAACTGATCCAGCTTCACTGCAGGATGATACAAACGTAAAGGTGGGGATTGCTGGCCTGTGGTGAATGAATGGGGTTGTGCTCTGGCTGGGTCAGACCCAGAGAAAGCTGAATGGTTTGAGTGCTTTCCTGCTTTATTCCCTGTTTCATGAACCAGATGAATTAAGTTTGTAGTTTCAGTGAGGAAATTTCTCCAGCCTCCCCTGTTTTTCCTGAGAGCAGTCTGCTGCAGCCTTTACACTTGCGCTGCTTGTGCCTGTGAAGCAAGAGAGGTTTTAATAGCTGTGCAAAAAATACCTTAATTGTTTACTTCTGCTGGAATTTTAACTGGTATATTATGACAAAGATAAACCGATACTCCAAACAGTGTTGTAATACAGGGAACTCCCAGCTCCCACCCAGATCTCTCTCCCTTTGAGTTGCAGTCATTTGAATATAGATTGAAATCGCATTTAGCTGCTTTAATAAAAAAAAAATGCACTCCTTGCCTTGCTGCGCTCACCATTTTCAGACACTGTGGGAGCGGTCTGGGCTGCTGCAGGCACAGTGTGGCCAGGGACAGGCAGCCAGGTTTTGTTTCTTTTCTGGAACTTCCTCCCTAAGGGCACCCCATGATGTCAGAGAGCCGGGAACTGGGAGCCAGGCTGAGCGGCTGAGTGCAGCGCTGGCAGTTCCCAGTCAGGCTCTGGAGGCACTGCCAGGAGCTGAAGGCAGTGAACAGGCTGTTTCTCTAAGCTGGATGTAGCTCAGAGCCTTTTTTGATCCTCCACCAGCCCTTTAGGACTGAGAATCACCTGTTAGAGGTCAAACCTTTGCCTTGGGGTCCAGTCTGACAGCAGCATGGTAGCCAGGGGGGCAATGGCACGATTTTGGAGTCTGGAGAGCCTTCAGATGGGTACGTGTGAGTAGAACATGCTCTCTCTTGCTAATTTTTACAGTGTTTTTAGATTGAACTGATAAACAGTGGTAGTCAGGGGGCCTGATTCTGGTCACAGTAACTCCGTGTCATCCATGGGAACCTGCAGCCTTAAACTGCTGACAAAGCTGCTAGGAGATCTGAATCAGTCCCAGGCTGTTGTTTAAGTTTTTTGCATCCCATTGGTGCAACTGGGAAAGCATACCCCTCCCTCTGATATTTCTGTATGTAAACAATAGAGGAATAGATGCAGAGTGCAAGTGGCCGATTTCACTTGAATCTAACTACAAAGTCAATATAAGCTTGTTGATTTGGTACACAATAACGAACAGTTATCGATCCTAAAATTGTAGTAATTTTTTGTCTGGAGCCAAATGAATTAGGTTATTTTGATGTGCTGCTGTTACTGGAACAAACCAACAGGCAGTACTGATAATATAGTATAAAGGATCACTAGGATTATTTTTTTTATGTTGCTTTATAAGATATATGTTGATTTAATGAAATATTTGTTTTCAGATTTTGTTAACAAAGCAGTTTCAGTAAGTTTTGCAAGATGTATTTTAAAAGTTTATCAGTGCTTGGATTTATGAATCTGTAGGGGAAAAAATTGTTTTTTAAAACAGGAATTCTGCATTCTCCCATTTTAGGCAGATTATACCATTAATGTGAATGTATATTTGAAATGCTGGGGAGCGGAACAGAATGGTCAAATAGTCAAATGTTCTGTTATATCAAGACTATGCCATATTTTTCCGCTTTTAATGGAAAGAAAAATCTTTCAAGTTTTTTGGTAAATCTGTGTGGTAATCTGCTTTGATCTCTATTGCAAGTTAATACTCAGATGACCAAAGATGCCAGTGATGGTATGAGTGCCCATAAGGAGGGAGTTGTAGTATTTCTCCCTATAACATAAATAGAGATGGCAGCAGTGTGCCTATTGGTAGTAGATGTGTGGAGTAAAGCCAGAAGTCATCTCTTTGCAACTCTCATCCATCTGGAGCCCAGAGCTCAGCAGGCAGGCAGTACCCAGGTTTGAAGCAGGGTAGAGAAGAGGCAGTGTCAGGGCCCTGCTGCTCGGCCTTGCTGCTTGGTGGGATTGGCAGTTTCAATAATTCTGCTTAAAGGTCAGGAGTAAGAGATGTTCTGTAGGCTGTGCAGCAACTTACCTGGGACACACTGACCTTTAGCAAAGGAGTCAGTGCTAGAAGCCCATTCTGAATTTTACTTGATTTTTTACTTTTTACTTTTTATTTTTAATGCATTTTTGAGCAGTGTATGATCTTCAGACTCTAGTTATTCACAGCTTGGGCCTGCCATAGGAATAAATCTTTAGGGATAAATAAACAAGGACCAGAGAGTGCACCTAGGCACCAGTCCACTGGTCATGAACACTTCTTGATTGCCAGCTCATCCCGATGGGTTTGAACATTATAGCCGTCTTTCAAAGGCAAGCCCACGTGGACAGGATCCAGCACTGAGCAGGATGGGCGTCAGTCAGTCAGTGTGACTTGTTCCTGAGATCAGGCCCCAGTCCTCTTCATCTGCCAGTACAGAGATGATTGCTGAAAGGATCCGCCACCCAGTGGTGTACCCCAAATGGATTTTACAGTTTTATGCTGCATAGTGACAGTCACTTAAATGGTGTTTCTCTTGGTTTATGTGGTTGTGTAATAAGACGAAGCCCATCTTAGTCCTGGTCCCTATTTATATACAAAGCTGCCTCTTTGGTTAGAAAATCTGCAATTGTCAAACCAAGAATTTTTTTGTGATTTGAGGCAATTAGAACAAGTTTTCTGTTGGGCAGTTACTCTGTGCTCAGTCCAGACTCCCTGTCCCCTCAGGTCTTGGTGCTGCTAGAGCCTCCCCCGGCACTTGGGAGAGGTGGCAAGCAGCCGGCACAGAGCAGAGGCTGTGTACGGTGGGTGGGCACAGAGGTGTTGGGTCCTTATGTCCCTGCAGGGGATGTGATGGTGTGAGAGCGCTCAGCCTGGGCATGACAGTGTCCCTGCTGACTGCTGGGGGCTACTGGGGCTCTCTCACCTGCCACGTGGAAAACTGCATTGGGGCCTCCTTTCTCATAGAGATAATTTGAGGTTTCCTCTGGGTAGAAAATAGTGAAGAATGGTTGTAGTTCTATTTTTTGCATACAAAAATTTCTCAGTTTTATCAGTTGCTAAATGAGAAAATTCTGAAAAAGAGTAAAAAGTATTTAATGATGGAAAAGTGGTTTTCCTGAGAGTTCTGCTGCCCTCCACTTCTGCTGTTATTGTTATATTCATGACAACAAAGGCAATTTCTCAGCAATTCCTCTTGCATTGTTGTTTTTCTTGGAATCATAAAAATGATGAAGCAAACAGCTGTTGCACCTTTGTTTTAGTTGCTGCAGATGGTGGGACTGAATCTTCAGCCTTAGTGGATGACAATGGCAGTGAGGAAGATTACAGCTACGAGGAGCTCTGCCAAGCCGCTCCCAGGTACCTGCAGCCCGGAGGCGAACAGCTAGCAATTAATGAGGTAACGTCTGGGGCTTTGCACTGCGGAAACGATGGAGCAGGGGTGGGGCAGGGACAGGGATGGGGGATGCAGAGAGATATCTTCCACAGGTCTGAGATTTTGTATTCATAAAAAGTGCAATGGTAGTAGCCAGCATGGTGAAGAATCCAGCAGCCATGGTGACCTGTCTCTGGCAGGGCCCACGAGCAGATGACAAGGGAAGAGCACAGTGACTTGAACTTCACTGGAGCTGTAACTCATTAGCCTACGTAACTGCTCTGGATCAGGATTCTAATTGTTCTCACCAATAAATACGTGCATAGATTTCTGAAAATACAGAATTTTAGTTTTATCCTGTAATAGGAGTAATCGTAGGCGCTGTAGTGAGGTATTTTTATATTTTTGTAATCTATGAAGTGTTCATAGTTTATCTTTTGTCTTCACAATCTCATTTTTTTTCTATCTTAGCTGATAAGCGATGGCACTGTTGTCTATGCAGAGGCTCTCTGGGACCATGTCACTATGGATGATCAAGAGCTGGGCTTCAAAGCTGGAGATGTCATTAGAGTTCTAGAAGCTTCCAACAAAGATTGGTGGTGGGGAAGAAATGAGGACAAGGAAGCCTGGTTTCCAGCCAGCTTTGTCAGGGTGGGTAACTCTCTTGCTTTTGCACCATTATGGGATTCCTGTCAGAGTATGGCAATTGTCATGGCATTACATTTCAGAGAAGGGCCCGTGTCAGAGAATGGTCAGCATGTTTGTAGCTGAATGTCAGTGGTGTAACTCCTAAGGAGTTCACAAGGAAAAAACCAATACAGAATCACACCCCAAAATCCCTTAGCTCCTCTAACACTTTCTACTCTGTCTTCTTCCTTTGTGTGGTCCTTTTGTAACCCAAGGAATTTCTCAAGCAGAGATTACAGCAGCAGAAAGCTCAACCAGGAGCCATTACTATACAGAAACAACAAAACAGTTTTCATAAGGGTGTGGTGAAAGCTATGCTGCAGGGATTTTTTGGTAAAATAGGACTTAATTTATTATCACAACATTGTGTAGACATCTAGTTCACAGTCTGAACTCCCCAGTCAGAACTCATGCAGATTAATGACAGTATAACTCTCAGACAGTATAAAATTGAAGTATGTTTTAGAAAGTAACTTGAACTACTTTTTGAGAGCCTGTGGTGAAGCTTGGGTCACATTGCATGAAATACTACACAAAGTGCTAGAGGTGGTTCTTAATTTTGCTCTTCCTAGGTCTCCAGCCAACATGGGCAATAAAACAAAAGTCAAAAAAGGATGTGCTGTTATCCATATCGTATAGATGGGGAACTGGCGCAGAGGGAAACTATTTAAAAGTGGTTCAGTTGTCTACTTTTGTAATTCTACCGATACATTAGCTTGGCCAAAATAACACCTAAACTATTAGTAAGCGTCAGAAATAGCCTTAAGCCTGAAAGTACATGGGCAACACAACATGGTATCTTTCAGAATCTATGAGTAGTAGAAAGCCATGTATTGAACCAGACAGAAATCTCAACACTTTGTTTGAATATGCAGTGGGCACAATGGGACAATTCCTATTATGGAACCCCCTCTTTAAGGTAAGATTGGGAACATTTCTGTAGCCAGTCTTCTCTTAATTGTAAGAAGTTAGTAACAGTTTTACCATATTTTGTAAAAGTTTCTGCTCTATTCTAATTCCTTTGTTTGTTCTGGCTGCAGCTGCGAGTTAATCAGGAAGAAGTGCCAGAAAATTGTAATAGTATCCAGGATGAAGAACAAGATGCAGATATTAGCAAGCATCGCCAGAAAATAGCTGAAAACAAGGATCAGATGAGAACCAATGTTATACAGGAAATTATGAACACAGAACAAGTCTATATCAAGCATCTCAAGGACATCTGTGAGGTACATGCTTTAACCTGAGGACATTCTGCTCACCTAATATGGACAGAACATATAAGCTGAGAATCAGCGTGGTTTCTCATATCAAAATATTCCCAGTTGAGCTTCTGAGGCTGTCAGTCAGACCCTTCTTGTGTCCTTTTACAGCTTTCCTCTCTGCTGACTGCCACAAGGCATCGCTTCCTTTTTTAAAAAAACAATTCTGTTTCTGACAGGGAAAAAGTGCTTTGCTTATCTGACTGCTCTTTCTGTAATAATGAGAGAAGGAAGTTCAGTTTATTTAGAACTTTTTACCACATGGTTTATATAGAAAACTTTGAGTAACTAATGTTACAGTTAGGGACAAAATTTTTTGAAATTAACTTGAAAAGAGTATTTGCTGGGTGTGGGGTTCTTTTTTTGTTGTTTTCTCAAACAAAGGGACTTTTTCTGGATGCTTAGAAACTATGAAGAAGTCTAAAGGTGTTTTAGATCTACCTTGCTTGTTTGAACCATAAAATGTAGGGTGTTTTCTCCTTCTTTGTTCGAATTTTGTTGGAGACCCACACTTGGAAAAGAAGCTTCTTAATACTCTTCACTGAAGTTTGCCTCTTTTGATGTGGACGTGACGTGCATTTGACTTGTATTTGTGGTTAGCATCTGGAATGGTGCTAAGCAACTTACCAAAATATTCTTCGTACCCTAAGTTTGCTAAGTCTGTCCTTGGATTTGTCATGCCGCCATCCTTTACCACTTATCATTAGATTATTTCATGTATAACAAAGGAGACAAGACAGCGGTGGTTTTTTGTGGTGTTGTGTGGTTTGGGTTTTTTTTGTTGTTGTTTTTGGGTTTTTTTGGTGGGTTTTTTGGTTAGTTGGTTGGTTGGTTGGTTTTTTCTGTTTGTTTGTTTTGGGTTTTTGTAGATTTTTTGTGGGTTTTTTTGTTTTTTTAATTTTTAGATCAGGCCTTTTTTATGCATCTTGAAGGGAAAAAAGGCAAAAATTGGTTACTAATTGGCTGATTTTAAAAAACATTAAATGTAAATTTTGTCATTTATGTTTGTTATTTCCTTAAGGTAGTGAGCTTGATTGTGTGCATAAAAGATCAGGGAGGAACTTTTATGCTCAGCTATGTTGCTGCCTTGGTTAGCTGAGTTCTAGAACTACTTTCATAGTCATAATATCTTAGACTGATATTAATTAATTAATTAATTTTCTCTAGTACATACATTCTATGCCTCTTTTTAAAAATCTGACATGCCTCTGAGTTTAGTACTAGAGAGCAAACACACACTTTCCAAGTAGAGAAGTGATGCACCATATTCAACATGTGGGGTAGAGATGGTCTGCTGTCCTCAAAGTGAATCCGTACGGTGGTGCAAGCAGGACATAAGACTGAAATTATACTCAAGTAAGACTAAGCCAGAAAAGCTATGGCAGACAGTAATCCATATTTGCAAGCTCAACAATAGAGTGAATCGCTAGGGCTGGTGCAGTCAGGATCATGAAGCTGGATATACCCAGAAAACACATTTTACATTCAAGAAGTGTCTGCAGTCTGTATTACAAAAGCTGCACAGGAATTAGTTTTCCTTGTTGGTGCAGTAGGAAATGTGGCAGCTGGCTTGCAGCATAGCCACTGCACAGCTCTCAAAGCAGATGGCTGGGGAGGAGACAGGAATATTCATAACAGTGCCAGCAATATTCAGTATTGCTTCCTGGTAAACCTCACCAGAGCGACTGCAAGGCTATTTCAGCTGTCTGCTTCCGAAGCAATTTGGAGGAGACCAGACTGACAGCAGCCAAGTGGAGGAGCCTGGCAGATAACCCCTATCATACCATTTAACCTTCGCACTCCTGAACCTCGGCACCCTAACAGATAGGAGAGTATGAGCACAGCAGCTATTCCTGAATATCAAGTCTCTACATTGTATCCTGCTCCCCACGCTCAGCTTCGTGGAACAGGTACATGAAGATGTGCCAGCTGTGCATACCAGTACTTTAGCTCTGGTAGACACTGTCTTTATATTAATTGTTTCAGGGTTTGTTCTAATGTGCATGAAGAAGAATTGTTATGACACAGAGAAATTGCTGTGAAAAAAGTGAAAGTAGCAGCACCCTTGGGACCTTACATTGGGCTGACATTGTACAAGGAGGTGCGAATGGGCTTTACACACTCTGCAGGTTTCTGGTTCCGTGATTCATTTACGGTCCTGCGAGACAGGAGTTGGGCCACAATAATCAATGTGTAAACATTTCAGATGCAAATCTGAATTTACACACCTGTGCACATATGGCTGGGAAACCACTTACCTGCCCATAGGTCACGGGGGTTTGGCCAGCTCAGATGGGCTTGCTCAGGGCAGAACCTGTTTGACATCTTCCAGCTAATGAGTGTTTTTTATTTCATTTCCAGGGTTATATTCGGCAGTGTCGTAAACATACAGGAATGTTCACCACAGCTCAGTTAAGCACCATTTTTGGAAATATTGAAGATATTTACAAGTTCCAAAGGAAGTTTCTGAAGGATCTTGAGAAACAGTACAACAAAGAAGAACCTCATCTAAGTGAAATAGGATCATGTTTTCTTCAACATGTAGGTTGCAAAAGTTGATTTAATTTATGAAATTAATAAAATATGATAATAAAATACCATGTTAGGAGGGGATTTTAGTAACAAATGCTTCTCAAATACTAAACCAGCAGTATTTTAGAAATTAAAGTAATTTGCAATTAATTAACTGTTAAATGTTTTATATTTCTCCTCATCTTTAATGATCATGTAACTTTGTAAACAATTTTAAATTTCCTTTTCAAAACTGTAATGATCGCAGTTGAGCTGGACTGTTTGCAGTGATCTCACATTTGGCATGCAAAATCTTCATAAAGAAATTAAAGAAGGAAGGTGGTGGGGAAAGAGGCTGTGAGTTCTTGATAGACACTTGCTAAGCATATAGCTGTCTTCCCCAGGGAAAAGTACTTCTTAAGGCAGGTTTGATTTATCCTGATTGAACAGAGATCTTTATTTCTGTGTTCTGACAAAGAAGGTACAGGGTTTTGAGAGTTACGAAGTAGATTTCTGCATAGTTTCAAGGCTCATCAGCCTGGAAACAATATAGAAAATGGATTAATTAATCTGATTATATATAATAGATGTTACAAAAATAACTTTTTTTCTTTATAGACAAATACTTCAGTAAAGCTGTAACTTTTTTTTTTTTTTAATAGCAAGAAGGCTTTGCTATTTATTCAGAGTATTGTAACAATCATCCCAGTGCCTGCATTGAACTTTCCAAACTAATGAAACAGGGCAAATACCGCCACTTCTTCGAGGCCTGTCGCTTGCTTCAGCAGATGATTGACATTGCCATTGATGGTTTTCTTCTCACGCCTGTTCAGAAAATCTGCAAATACCCTCTGCAGCTTGCAGAATTGCTCAAATACACCACTCAGCAACACAGGTGAGAGAGTAAAAAGAACAAATTCTGTAATAGCATTAACACCTACTTACTCAAGTTTTCTGGATAACACAACACTGAGGCTTTTGAGATCAGGAACAAAACTGCCATGGGCCACTACAGACAGGGCATCTTGGAACCATCACAGATATTACCAAAAACAGTATCTGAAAATGCAGTACAGTGGACTGGGAGGATGCAAGACAGAATAAGGAGTAAATCAAAAAAGGAGAAGGAGAAGAAGTTGATGCTGAAATAGGATGCAGGGAGGGATGTGTAATTCAGCGTGAAAAGAAGGCCAATGTGTCAAGGAAGTGAAGGAGAAAGAAAACCAGAGAAGAACAGGGGAAGATGCATACAAGTTGTGGATTTAAAAAAACGGTAAAGAGGGTCTTAGAAAAAAAGATGCACTCTGAGCATGTTTGAAGTAATGTTTTTTAGAAACCTAATAGTAATAAACATTCCCTTTGTTTGTAATAAAGTTCAGATATTAGGTTTTCATCTGGGATAAATGAGAATTTCAGTTGCAGGTTATTACCCTTTCTGGTATACTCCTGAGCTGATTAAATCTTTGACTAAATTAAGATTTTGTCTTTAAGTGTCTATCTTTTTAACTTGCATAACTGCAAGAAGAATGTTCCATTGTGACCCCTGTGCTCAAAGTCCAAATGCAGCCTGAGGCAGTGCTTCCTTGACCAGAGTCTGTATTTTTTTAACCTTGAGAAAATTGCCCTTTGAGCCCACTGGATTTTTGCCAGGGCCAAAATACAAGGTCCATGAAGTACTGACATTCAGGTGTGAAATGCCTCCATTCAGTTTTGTGGCTACCTGAGAAGTGCTGCAATAACAGTTACTAACATGAGTTTCTCTTTCACTGGTACTAATTTTAGGAAGTTTATTCTGTGAGCTATTAAAGCTGTAGATAAAGTGCCAGCAAGGTCTCGCCACCTTTGGCCCACAGTACCTGTTTTCCTCTTCTGTGGCACAGCATCCAGAGACACCTACAAGCACAGACAGGTGCCCACTGTACAGAGTTACTCACAAACAGGCAGACCTGCACCCACACGGAACCTTGGTAAAGCTCCAGCCAGCTGGTTTTTTGGTAGCATTTTGTTTTCATAAAAAGTTTGAAGTTCTGATGCGCACAGCCTGCTGTGAAGGCCACAGGTTTTGAAAGAAGTGTGGAATAACATACCAATAGAGAAAGAAGGAATCGAGATAAGGAAGGGCAAGAGTAGCGGTATGGATATTATGTGGTCATCTTCCTGATGTTTGTAGGATCCTATTATGGTTAATCTCACTTTTTGTATACAGTGTGGCAGAATAGAGTTTCCATAGATATAAACAGAGAGAAGAGAGAATGCACAGATTTAGAAGGGAAGTGCATCCATCAGCAGCAGCCAATTAAAATTGGAACTGAGACAGAATCAGATAAAAAGGACAGCAAGACTAACCCCTTTGCAGGATTTATTTCTGGCTCATGCTGTGTTCTACCTCTGGCTTCCTTTTCTGCAAGAGGCATTCTGATAAAAGAGGGAAAGCAGCTGCTTGGCTGGGAGACCTAAGGCAAGAAATACATCTTTTCCCTTCTCTCTTCTCAGAGACTCCATTTGGGAAAGGTGAAGGAGTAATGGATAATATTCAGAGGCAAAAAAACCCCTGAACACTGGGGAGATTCATAGGCATGTTGGGAGCTCAGGGACAGAAGGAGGGGAGCAGAAGGACAGGAGGACTGACCTGAACTGATTGTACTCAAGCAGGCAGAGGAAGGTGACCATCTTGGCTCTCACACACTTCTCCCATGGAAACAGGCTGCCGCCTTAGTACTGTTGCCTTGAATTCCTCTTTCTGGTGCCCATGTTCTTGGGTTCCTCACTGACCCTGTTTAGGGTTGCTTTTGGTATTTTTTCTGCCCATGGGGCATTCTCCATTTGTGTTCATTGACCCAGCCATTGGAAACAAGGAGAAAATATAATTGTTAAACACAATTGAAAGAATGCCCTTTCCAATAAAATCCCACTAAAATTTTGCTTAAAAACACAGTCCTTTGGTGAAATGTAGCTATCTCTGAGGTCAGAGGGAGTTCTACTATTGTTTTCAGTAGACGTTATGGCAGTTCATTAATCTATCTCCTCTTCCTCCTTCCAGCAGTTTAGTAATTTGGTCCTGGACAAGCCTAGCAGTACCACAGCACTGAATTGCACAGGCTACTGTGTGAGGTTTGGGATTGCTGAGAATCAGGTCTCTCTTATTTAAGTACCCTGAGTAGAGGGACAAGTGAGTAATGTGGGCTAGCACTTGTCACGGCTCATGATTGCATCATGTCCATTGCATAAGTGATCTTTGAAACGTGCCTACATTTCACAGTGATTATAACAACATAAAAGCTGCATATGAGGCTATGAAGAACGTTGCATGTCTGATCAATGAGCGAAAACGGAGGCTAGAAAGCATCGACAAGATTGCACGTTGGCAAGTCTCTATCGTAGACTGGGAGGTGAGTGTCAGCCTGTCCCCTTTTCTGAGCAAAGGTACTGTGTACAATACTTGATGTTCCCTACAGCATATGTCTTTCTGCATAGGTTGTTGTTTGTGGTGTCTACTTTTCAAGCGGTCATTGCTCAGTTAAAAGTCCAGTTGCTTCATTTGCAATGATTCTGTTACTGATTCACTTTATAGTTCAGGAAGAGCAAGCATGTTTTAACGTGGACATTGTATGTGAGATGAAATGACAAAATGTATTTTTTTTAATAATAGAGCTCTTAAATCTCCTTTGGAATTTTGGTAGTTCTGTCAGAACTGAAACCTGTTTCACTGACTTAAGAAGAGTTTCCTCTTCTTTATGCAGATATGAAGTAGAGCAGAACCACAGTCATTAAATTTACCTCTATGACATTATTTACACTGTGTTACATTTTCAAATCTAATAATAAAAATACCAGAAGAGTGAACTTAAAATTTGATTATATAGTGAGACTGGTTAGGCACACAGTGAGACTTTAAAATATTATTTACTTACTACCTATATATATATCTATATCTGTATCTTCCTAGGGACCAGATGTGTTAGCCAGAAGCTCAGAACTGATCCACTCAGGAGAACTGACCAAAATATCAAAACAAGGCAAAAGCCAGCAGAGGACTTTCTTCCTTTTTGACCATCAGCTTGTGTTCTGTAAGAAGGACTTGCTGAGAAGGGACATCTTGTATTATAAAGATCGTATTGACATGGATGAAATGGAAATTGTGGACATCGAAGATGGCAAAGACAGAGACTTTAACATTAATGTCAAGAATGCTTTTAAGATAATAAACAGAACAACAGAAGAGATTCATTTGTTCTGTGCAAAAAAACAGGAGGATAAAAAGAGATGGATTGCGGCATGCGAAAGTGAAAGGAGAAGAGTTCAAGAAGACAAGGAAATGGGTGAGTGGAAGAATTTCCTCTCTGAACAGTAGTTAAAACAAAGGGGAATGTTTTTGCTTTTGCCATTCTTTATGTTTTGTGCAGATGTGCATCTGTCATCTGGAACTGGTGTCCCTTTCTTACCCAACAGTTTAGCTGTGTAAGTGAAGCCTATTCAGGTGTGCTTGCCCTGTCACTGTGGGCCAAAGGTCCAGGGCAGTTAGTGTCACCCATATGATTCTGGTGCATTATGAAGCAGAATGAGATATGACAAGATGCAATTCACAAAGACCAATCAATAATAAAAATCAATCTAAAATCCTGTCACTTCTATATGAATTATTGGCCAAAAATATCTTTTTGTAAAGGACACTTTATGACAAAGCCAAGCAGCAATAATTGTAGGTTTATACTGCCCATGTCATATAATGGCACCACCTGTGTCCAGGAGACCCATGCAGTTGCATGGCATCATTAGTAACAGACCCAACACTGGGCAGTGTACAGAGCCTAACCTTGAGCGAGCAGGAAAAAAGGTAGCAAATACTAGACGGGCAGCCTGTGGGACACTCTAAGGACAGTGTCTTCTGTGTGAATGTATATTTAGGATTTGCTCTTTTTTTTGCATGGTTTCATGCTTTCTTTAAGATCAGTGACAAAAGCTCCAGCAAAATTTCATTGGCAAAACATACACAAGGAAAACAGCAACGCTAATAAGAAAAATAAAACTCTTTTTCGTATTTCTAAAGTTAGTGCATCTGTGTGGGTTGACTGCTTGAGAACTTCTGTTTTTCATAACATTGGAAGTGCAGTGAAGTGGATGATAGAATTCAGAAGTTATTAAAATTTAATCAAGATGCCAAATCTTATATTCCACATCCACTTAAAACACTTGATCAGAAGAATACGAAGACAGGAGTAACCCTTAGATTACAAATGTAAACCTTTTGATCTTAGTGGCTTTTTTCCTTTGGTAAAGTTGTAAGTATGACAAAAATAAGGCCTCCTCCATATGTATGTTAGATAATATAGCTGAAGAAAACACAAGTTTACCAATTCATACTCGAAAACCAGTTTTGACTCTTTCACATTGCACCAACTGTTGCAATTAACCTCAGTCATCTCAAGTCTGAAATAAACAATGAAGGAGCCACAGCTAAACTCTCCTCAAACTTTCCAAACCTGACTCTCCTCCTGTCCTGAACGTGTGACATTATGATCCTGTTGGGCACAACCCTCATGGTTTTTATAAGTTACTCTGTGTAGAGCATGCTCTGTCACCTTGTACTCCTGGGGATGGGAGGTAGCTGCCTTCCCTAATTCACCTAAGCAGAACTCTGCAATAGTGGATATTGTAAAAGGGTGAACATGATCAGAAAGTAATAGAGCAGTGCTGAGGATCTGATGATAAGTGTCCACACAATCCCTTGTACAACAAAGTTACATAAAGCCTCCACTCCAGCATGCAATGAGAGTACTAGTACAGTCACATGGAAGAACACTAAAGAGTAAAACACAGCTCCTGCACTTTTGTCAGCAGGACTGAGCAAAAGGAGATAAAGAGTGAACATTTTCCATTCCTGTCCTTTCTGATAAGCATTCTTGAGCTCTGTGCCTCTTTCTGGATGGTTACTTTATGGAGCACTGGGAGAGTATGCTGAGCAAGCTAAATGCTGTATGTCAGGATGCTTCTGAGGCTCACAGTAGTGCTTGCCCTGGGCAGCAGCAGGTCTGTCTTGGTGTTACCATTCCTTCTAAGTGACACTGCTGCACAAATCCCCAAGCATGAGGAAACTGCAAAGGCGTAGCAACTACAGCCCTAAATGTCATTATTTGTTCTTCTGGGACCTCATGAAAATCAGCATATGGTATTCAAAAGGGTAACCATTTGACAGTGGTGGCACTGGCAGTGATAACAATGAGATTTGTCATAATAGCACTAAACGTTATGTAGGTCTGGGTCACAAACTCCTGTGGTGCTCAGTGCAAGGGTTGCACAGGAGGGTCCATTGTGCTTGCTGCTCTTTAGGCACAGTGCAACATAGTGAAAAAAATATCAGTTAAAAGAGAAACTGTGGCACATAAGGCAAATGCAGTCTCTTCTGCCCCTGTAACATCCAGCCATCTGCAAACTTGCTTTTCAAATATTGCAACTCATTATTCCGGTGCACCTGTTTTGGGACAGGGATCATGAACCAGAGGAAAGGTAGTTGAACTGCAATATTGGATGTCCATCTGGTCTTGTGAGTGATCTTGTGAGCCACCACAGTGGCTTGGACGTTTTCTCCATTAATCAGAAGACTGCTTCTTTTCTAAACTTTCTTCCTTTTTTTGGCGTAATTGAACATTTCCTTTAGCCAAAACCAGTGGAAAGGTGCCAGTATTCTCAACCTCAGGTTTAAATTTATCATGTTGATTTTGTAAGCTATCTTGCTGGACTTCCCACAAAGCCTCTAATCTAACCAGAGACAAATACATACTCTTCCAATTCGGAACTGCAAATGGCATTTTACTTCTATTTTCAAAGACACTTTAGTGTGAGTCACTGTCTCCCAAACTATATCTAGTTTTTCTTAGCTTTTATGAATATATGAGAAGAAAAGGCCACAGCCAGAAAATCCTTCTCCAAACCACTAATAGTAACCCTAAGAAAGTGGTCTGATCTCTGCTGATGAAATTGCTTTCATTTTTTAAAATGGTTCCTTGTTTCTCTAAAGGAAAAAAAGCCTGCAGAATAATATAAACTTCTGCTACCCCAAAATTATAGCTGTTTTAAGTTAATAGACTGATTTGTAATAACTTCTTCATAAGTCCAGGATAAAAAAGGGAGTTTTAAAAATATAGAGAAGTGAAGGAAGATACAAAATGGAAGCAAACCGGATACTTCATTTTGGCTTTGAATCACAAATTCTGTGCTTTTTGTATGCTTATGAGTGAAATGAATGCAGCCTTATGCATAGCATGAAATGAAACAGCATCCTGTGCACCTTGTTGTCTCCTTGTGCAAACATAACATATCCATGTATCTCACCTGTATTGTACACAGGGAGAGGAAACTGGAGTGCCTGTTCTGGCTCTCCAGACAACACCAGTCACTGGTGTCGCCTTTTGTAGCAGATGTCTGGCATCTCTGTACTCATCACAGATCAGTCATACACCTATCACACGACAGTAAATAGTGTAGGGTTGACCACATAACTATAGCACCATGTAAGTTATACAAGTATGTGAACAGGTACATGAGAAACCTGAGTGGGGGATCCAGCCCTGGTCTGCTGCAGCCATAACCACACCACAGCCTGCTTCAGTGTCTGGCAGATTTTGTGATACTTTCCTCTGAGTGGAGGGAACAATACCAGTGACTTCAGTTTGTTACCCAGGTTAGCTCAGAGTGAGTGAAAAAAAAAAGGTTCTGAATTTGTGATCTATTACTTGGAGGTTTGTAGCCTTCAGAAATGTTAGTTTACTCTTCTTTTTTTAAGCTCTTGTTATCTGGACTTATCTATGAAAAGAAATTTTTGTGTAGTTAGTTCACCAGTGATTACCATTTGCAGGAACTGGAAAGGAGCTTTTTCATGTAATCTAAAGGCAAATCAAAGTTGTTCCTATTATTTTCCCAGTGAAAAACAATCTTTAAATTCATATGACAAAGTAAAACATACTTCTAAAAACTTCAGGTGTATTACTATTAAGTTTTACTAATAATTCTTAAAATACAGTTTACGTATTTGTTTTAATATAACATAATCAAGTATTAGGTACAGTAATTTTGTACTAGTGCCCTAATTTACACTTTGACATAGGTATGGAAATCTCAGAAAACCAGAAGAAACAAGCCATGCAGAATGCCCGTAAGTCAAGGCAAGGAAAAATTAAAGGTGGGTGTTCAGAATTGTTTTACATTCTTACTGTGTTCCAGTGATCTTTTTGTGAGGAAATAGCACAGTCTGGCTACAGTTGAATTATTCAGTCCTTTAAAAAAATTTAATGGTTTACATGGAGTCAAATAATTGCCATTAACCTGTATTTTAATATAAAATTCCAATTCCTCTGTAAACTGTCTACTAAATCAGCTCCCAGGGCTTCTTCAGATGGGTGAGTCAGTTTTCTCTATATTAGAGAAGTAACTCAAGAGGTAAGGCAAGCTGCTTATTTAAGTGCATGCAGAGATTAAATTGTAAATGAGTGTTACTGATTCCTTTCTTTGCTTTTACTCAAACAGCTTGTTCTTCTTTACCAATTCTGTGCCTTGTTTAAACTATTGTAAAGTTCTTTTCGCAAGCCACGTGTTCCAGTATTTACTTTAACAGTCAAAATGGCTTCCTTCTGTCCCTAGACTAGAAGGAAGGATGGACTAGAAACTTGTTTAGCAGAAAACAGCGTTTTTATTCATTTTTTATTAATTTTCTCTCTCAGAAAATATGTTGTGATTTTGTCCTTTTCCATCCTAAAGTCAAACTTGGACAAATCTCTAGTGTGTTGAGAGAATAAACTGAGAAAGTAGGACATGATTTAAGTCGAATTTAGGAGTGAAGGAATTGATGTTAGGTTGTCCTCTGATCCCTGGGATTAATATTATTAAAGCATTTTCTCTTTATCATTAAACTTTAAAACCTGTCTGGATTTTCTGGGGAGTGGCTAAAGTTTGTGATTAGGAGATTCTGTTCAGAAAGCAGAAAGGTCAAAGTCTGAGAACATTGTCCAGAAAAATGTATTCCAAATGGAATAAATAACATTTTTGTTGGTAGCAGTATTTTATCCAGTCTTATTCTGAGAGTGGACTAAAATATGAGTATCTGCTGTGTAAAGTCATTCTTTTTAAATACTAGGATTTACTTGTGCAAACAGTATTGTCAGGCTATGTGAAACTGCTGCTTATTTCTGGTAATTCTGTAATGTTATTTTTACTGGTACTATTCTCTTCTTAAGCCAAATCAATGCAGCAGTTATAAAGTCTAACATCAGAAGAAGTAACCTTTAGTAGTTCTTCCATTCTCCCCTGGCCCTGTGCTTAAATTTTCACTAGCTGACTCATACGCTTTCTTAAACTGTTCCTTTTGCAGGTGTAAGCTATAACGGGTGTCCTGTGCCTCCTCCACACCAAACCCTGCATCCCATTCACCAGCGACACATCACTGTACCTACCAGCGTCCCGCAGCAGCAGGTCTTTGCCCTGGCAGAACCCAAGCGGAAGCCGTCCCTCTTCTGGCATACCTTCAACAAACTCACTCCCTTTAAAAAGTGAGAAGCCAAGGACCTGGAAGGACTTCAGCATGGCAGGAGACTTACTCTAGAGGAGGACCCTGGAGACGCAGTTAATCTTACTCGAGCTTGGCGAATCTCCTGTTTTGGAGGCAAAACCTTGGCTTCTCTCGAGCCAGAAATGCAGCATTTGTCTAGAACACGAATGAAGTTTCTCAAGACTGCTCTGAAGTCCATGTTGCCAAGTGTCAGCATTACTGATGAAGAGCAGTCTCTTCTGACTAAGACAGCTTGCTGTTACTCAGAAGCAGCAGTATTCAGTCTCCGTTTCTTAGTTATGTTGAAGTAGTGATGGACTCATGCAGGTCATTGTAACATTTCATTTTTCTTAACCCTATATTGATGGCCAAATTTAGGATAGGAAGGTGTTTTTCCTTAGGGATGTATCAGCAAGGAATCTTAGGAGATTTTTCTTCTTCCTCCAGGATCACCAAGCAGAGACCACCCATTAAAATCAGACAGAGACATCCCATGTGTTTAATGAGCTACTGCAGAATTTAGTGGACCCTAATCCTTCCTGTCTTTTTTATTATATTGCCAAATGGCAGGAGAACATCCCGCAAGGCCTTACCATATTCCAGATTGGAACAGGGAAATTTTATTCTGTCATGTAGAAACACGAACAGAGTGTGAAATGAACTGTAAAGATACGTGCATTTGTTGCACACAAGTGGAAACAAGAGGAGCCCAGGGCATCTCAGATTGATTGATTTCAATCAGAGCATGTATGTATGCTCTTCAGTGTAGAGCTTTTATATCCCTTTTTGCGCACTTCTTTGCCTGGGAGAGACTTCTTTATATATTTCCAATGTGTTTATTTCTCTGTGTAAAAAATAGTTTTTTATTTTCTAACAGAGATAATGTGAATGTACAAAGTCAGCATTGAGACAGTACATGGTGACTGCTGGCTATGTTACAGTCTAGGTCTAACGCTTTTTTCATGTATTTTGACTTAGAAAATGGATTAATAGTAATGTAAATATATTAAAGTGGTCTGGATCCAAGCTTCTTATACACAGTCAATTGACAATGGGTTTTGACCAATTACTTCTTCACGAAGAAAGTGAAATCTTTACTGGAAGGGACAGAGAAATTGTGTGGACCGGAGATGGATTTTTGTCTCGGAGTCATCACTCTCTATTGGAAGGGGAAGAACCTGACTTGATTAGGGTCAGCTCTGGCCAGCATATGCAATCCTGGATTTGCATTGCTGCAATTTGCCTGTGACATGAAGTTGATTTGTGAGAGCAACTTTTAAAAAGCCACCGGGAAGAAAGAGGATCCTGATATTTGTAGCACTGGTAATTTCTGCTTAATAGCTCTCATCAAGGATGAAAAGACTGTTGGGAATATGGAAGGAAATAAAAGACTCCATATGTTTCAGAACTGATATGCCATGAATGTCTTTACAATACTTTATGCTATGCTGCTGATTAGGGGCATTACCTGATGATAAGGATAGATCCAGGGGTATTCTTTGACAATGGACACAATCAGCTTTGTCATGGATCTGTAATATATGAAAAACAAACAAGGGGCTAGAGGCCAGGCATCTTAACAACAATGTAAAAAAGCCTTATTTTAAAGATGTATTTGTTCCTACTACTATTGTGACCTCTATATTTTTATTTCTCGTCAGTGTTGTGAAGCCCACTAGTCAGTAGATCCTGTGATTTGATAACGTTGTGGCAACTTCTGCTAAGCTAACCTTCTAAGGTTTGTGGGTTTGACTTTAAATGACATCTTTTGACAAATGTACATTTCAAATGCCTTGTGTATATAGCTCAGCATTAAGGCAAGGTCTGGTGATGCCCAGCCAAACTGTTCCCTGCATACTGAACTTAATTGCTTCTGCTTTCCCATAGCAATGGAAGATGACCCAGATCAGTTAAGAACTGGAAATGTGCACTGAGATTTTTAACGATCCAGCTTAAAGAAAATGCACCAGAAAGTGAGTGAAAAAAGCTGGTTGTATTTTTCTTTTGATGTTTAAAACAAGCTATTGCTATTCAGATTTTTTTAAAAGATAATTCTAAATGCTCTATTTAAACACAAAGAGCAGAATTCCAAATGCAGGCATGCCCTTCCCCTCAAATGAGTAACCCTTCTGTGTTTCTTACATACCCATTTTTGTGGGTACTTGCCACATTCAGGCCTGCAGACTAACCTAATGCATGTAGGGTGGAAGTGGAGATGATGTTTTTCATAATCACATTTTGAAAGACTTGTTCTAGATGCACAAAAAAGACTGAAGTTGGATTACAGTGCTTACCCAGAAACTTTCCCAGCTGGACCTGAAGCCATTATGAGATCAACACTTCCATACATGTCTTTGTTGAAACCTACTTCCTTTCAGGGCTTGAGAGTCTGTGGAGTGCTGGAGAAAAAAAAGAGCTTTTGGGGTCTGTCTTCTGACACATCAGTGCCCATGAAGGCTCTTCCCATGTATTAGTGCTGGTGCCTTAGCCCTAAAAATGAACAGAAATGTTTGTACATGGTTTTGGATGCAGTAGTTTTTTTCTCAAGAAGTGAATTTCAAAGAGGTAAAAAGAAAATATTTCATGGTGCAGATTACTCAGGACAGTTTTACATATAGTACCCTTCATATAGACATGGTTGTTTCGTAATATTCTCTGTGTCTTTCTTTGCATTATGACCTTGCAACAGAATTAAGATAAAATATAGTAAGACAGGCCAAATTTATACCACGCCATAGTATTTTAACCAAATTATAGTGAAATGAAAACACACAACTACATTATTCAATAATTAAGACAAATATTTACTCCTGACTCAGCCTCACTTTAGAGTCTGTGGGAAAAAGAGTTGCAACAAAAATGTAAAAGGTTGAATTCTAGCAACTCTTGCCCTGATTCTCCTTTTGATGACAAAGCTTATATATGATGAGAAAGGTGTGATGGCAACATCTGTTCTTTTCCTCTTGCTTTTGCATGAAGTTACTATAAAAAAAAAATCTAGGGCAACTACTAAGCATGTTTGTGCCTCGTTTAGATAAAGCACAGCCAGAGCCTTCCCAATGGCCTGCTGAGTAGATAACCTCAGACTTTTTGCATGAGATGCAGTAAAATATAATTGTCCTCAAATATGTTCCCACTGATTTAGGAAAATGCCAAACCATAATTGCATCTAACTCAAAGCATTTGATGTATAAAATAATAAGATTGTTTTACAAGTGGCTCTTGCCATGATAAATTTCACATTGAATTTTAGTGGTCAGTGTAATAACTGAGTTCAAAGACAGACTTCTCAAATGTTCCACATTTTAGTTGTCTTTTGAAAACAATTATATCACAGTTTTGGAGCCAAAGGTCTTTAGCCATAACTAACACAGTACTATTCTCTGACTGCCTTTCTGCTTTTTTTCTATATGTGTGGCATTTGTATGTAGGAGATGCCTTCTGAATGATCTCTAATTTAAAACTACTTGTTGTAAATACTAGGGATAACTTGCATATATATTTTATTTTGGTAAGTGTTTTGTAACATTTTATCTTCCATACATTGCTTTGTGCATCTTACCATCAGTGTGCTGTTACACATTTTGTAAATTAAGTGTTCTGGCTACGGAGCAGAGGAATTGCCTTTTGCTGGCTGAAGTACAATGTATAGGACTGCAGTAGCTTGATGTGCATTTTTTCTGAAGAAATTGCATTCCAAGATTTATCTACTCTTCCAACATTGTTTGTCAAATGAATCTATTTTCTGGAAAAAAGTACAAACTTACATTCCTATTATTTTTCTCTTATTGTATATATTTGAATTAAATAATGTACAAAGCTGAAGTTTCTCATCTCTGTCTTATAAAACTTTATTGTGCAGTTTTAAAATTGTTGTGGGTTTTTTATTGTCTACAAAATTTCCTCTGTGATGCAAAAATACATCAACTGTCATATTTCTTTTAGTATTTTAAAGAAAAAAAGTCACATCCCCCTCTCTTGGTTTCCCAGTAATGGCAACAGTACTTCCCAGCACAAGTTCATTTTAACAACGACTAAGCCTGATTCTGGAATTTAAATTTTTCATCATTCAAGCAAAGTCCATCCTTGTTGTTGTTTCAGACATATGCATCTGTGGTCACTGTGCTTTATCTTGTCCTGGCAGAGAGCTCTCACACTTCCCCTTGGAATAAATGCAAATGCAGCTTCTCTATTAATAAAGCTCCTGCTAACAAAGGATGGTGACTTAAGTACTGCAGTGCAGGTAAGAAGGATTAAATTTTATTTTCTTTGGAACGAAAGCAAAACCTTCTGAAAGGTTTCACCCAAAAAGCTGTGTTCCTTAAATGTGTGTGAAGAGGCTTACCTGCCTGCTTGTTGGGCAATACTGCTCGGGTTTCAGCTTACTTCTCTGATTTGGGGAAGTCTTTCGTTTCTCATTATTCTGACAGGGCAGAGGACCACATCTGAAAGGCATACCTGTGTCCTTCCTGCTCCAGGCTGTGTCAAAACTTGTGTTTCGCTGAGACACGTTAGCTTTAACAAAATAAAAAATTTTGCTGAAATCTTTTCATTAGAAATTTCGGTGACTTCAAACGCTGACAGAATAGTTGGGTTTGCTGATTTGTTACCCTTATTTTCAATGTCCAGGCACCTATATTTCTTGATTCACCTCAAAGCTGAGACTTTCTCAGGCCTCCCAAGTGCTGCTGTTGCAGTGGGATGTGTGCTGGGTGTGCCAACATCAAAGTGAAAGGCACAGTCTGAGCACTCAGTGCAGTAGATCGAATGACCGAAAAACATACCTTGAGCAAACACTCGAGTAGGATGTTGCAATCAATAGGCCTTGTAAGGACCCTGTGGTTCACCTGGCCATGGTGAGCTCATTTGTGCATTTTATTTCATGCTTTGGCAGTCAGCCTAAATCCTGTAGATCATTCTGTACTATCAGTTCTACTATTAGTTACTTTAAAGTTCTTCGAGAGTTGATCTATCACGTGGTGCTTTTAGTTTACACAGAAATAGCACTGCTTATCTTGAATTTTTTTGGTTGTTTTTTTGTTGGGTTTTGTTGTTGTTTGGGTTTTGGGTTTTTTTAAGGCTACATAGTGATCTGTGCTTTGTAACAAGAAACGTGGAGTTGAGCCTTTTTATGTTCCAGTACCAAAGGAGAAATGAAAAAGTCAGGAACGGAAAACTGCACACCTCATGGATTGTAAGAAAAGCACACAAATATTCCTTACACAAGTGTATTTCTAAGTGCTTTTCAAAAATTCAGTTACTCTAACAAGCTAGAGGACATGTAATTATGAGAATAGATCAGAACTGCATAAGCTGTCAGCACATCATGTTTTTTGTTAATCTTATGTCTGTGTTAGGTTTAGTTCACTGCAGTCAGAACTGACTTCTGGTTGTCCAGGTGAGTGCCTAGGGCTGAGAACTCACATACTGCCACTATTAGGTATTTTAGACTCTGGTTTTAAAAAATAGACTTGTGTGTGAGTGTGTATGTGTTTGTATATGTATGTATTTACACCCACCCCCCCTTTGTAGACTCCATATGGCATCCCCATATGGACTCTCCCTCTATGTTACATTTCTGTTGTGCATTGGGGAGGGGGAGGCTGATAACTGAATGACACCTGGGCAAGGTTTTACCTGAATCATTTTAATGTTCCAAGCATTCAGAGTGGGCCACCTGCAATGACAGACAAACCACTCTGCAGACAAGTGAAGGCGAGGAGGTATCCATCAGAATCCCTGCACTCTGGTGTCAGTGAAGTTTAGAAGGGCAAACCTGAAATGGCAGATGTCAGCAGCAGAGGAAGGAGTACCACTGCCCTTCAAATGCTGAGTTTCTCTCAGAAGAGAAACATAAGACGATGTAGGATTTACTGACTGTTTCTCCTAGTGTTTTTTGGAAAGCTGAAACTGCTTAAGAGGAAAGGAGTACAGGTACTCCTCCAGTACAGAGGAAAGGAATCCATAAGGTACACCTGAGGGACTTTGCTGGCAGAACCTGGCACCTGCCAAGCTCCTCCTTATTTCTGGCACATAGGAAATAAGAAGGCAGAAGGCCCAATATATACACTGAAGTGAACTGTCAGTAGGCAGATTCACTAGGCACAGTTAACCATGGCCACTTCCTATAAGCATACCCCAGACTTTAGAAATACTGACTCACTGAAAAAGTGTCTAGAAGGTGCTCTGCTAATAAGATCAGGTATCTCACTAACCATCTCATGGTCATTACTGCCATATTCATCTCCTAAAGAAGGTAATGAGCACAGCAATCAATCTAAAAAAACCCCTGGATTTCCTTCCATACAGATGCAATGTTTTTTAAGAGCAAATGATCAACTTTTGCTACTGTGTAATTATTTTCAAGGCATTACTCTGTGATGAGACAAGACACTAGAAAGCAGCTGGGGGGTAACATTTGCCTTTAAGGCCATTCCTACAGCATTTTTCTTGGTTCTCTGCTAAAAATGCATCAAACCAGACTAACTGCAGAGTCCATCGAAGTAGAGGTAACTAATAAATGATGTCATTTTCAACTCAGGATGGGACAGACAGACTGTGACTGTTATCACTGTAAAATTCCAGCTTTGTTTGGGTCATTGTAAGGATTGTGCTGCCCTGGGAGGCCCAGGGCATGCCAATGCTGGTACCATGTCCCCAGGAGCCTCCAGTGCTGTCCCACCAGAGTCACTGAGTCTCCCAGGACCCTGCAGACAGAAAGGTTTGTCAAGAAATCCAGGTTTTCTGCATGGCAGGACAGACCACTGAGGGCACAGCACTAAGCTGGCTATTTTTTATTGACTCAAACTTTTAAGTAGAGAAAGGAGGCTGAGACTAAGCAACCTTCAAAAATTTCAGATGGTGGTTAATGGGTAAAAAGAAAAGGATTGTTTGTCACAGCTCTCGTTTTTTCTTCTCAATTAGCACAGAGCGAGGTTAATTTGGCTACAGAAGTTCATTCAAGTAGAGCAGCTAATTGCTGCACATGGTCCTTCCTTTTCCTCAGAGCACGGTAGACACGGTGTCCCAAATATAAACCAGGGCACCACAACGCTTGCAGTATTGTCATATTGCCACAGAGTGGTGGTGAAGACCTTACCGAAAGCTGAAAGCTTCGTTGCTCAGCAGCACTGAGGTTACATCCTTCAGTATGTGCAGACCACACGCGTCATGTCTTTGCAGTGTGGGAACACCCTCAGACACACTGTTTTCAGTCACTTGCACCAACCAGGGTGAATTAAGGCCACTTCCTATAACACATTAACTCCTGTGATTTTTGGTTTTATCCTTCAGTGTTCATGACCAGCATTTAAGGAGTTGATGATAAGCTCAATTGCTTTACTTCCACTAGTCCTTAGCAGCAGTTGCAGGAGTTTCAAGAAGACATAGTTAAGTATTGAGTTATAGCTTTTAAAAATTTAGTTACCGATGTTATATAATTTAGTATAGCAGTAGCTTTCACTGTTGCTTGAATGGCTAAATGGGGAGCCTGCTAATTACACTTGAAAAGCTCTCTTTGTCATGCCTTTTTTTTACTTTAATTCAACCTTGTTACTTCTTTTCCATAAGCAGCTAATATTTGTAATGTTATGTTCTCAGCATTTTTGGTTTTAATTTCTATAGTCTTTTTCCCTAATTCCATTGAAAATTACTCGATACAGAAACTATTACTTTTTGCAGCACAATAATGGTGTGAGATATGGCTTCCATCCTACAAACCAACCAACCTGTTAAAGGTTAAAATTTCTGTGATGTATTTGTAAAATGGAACAGGCAAATCAAAGCCTTATTAATCCATTTTAACAATTTTCTTTCATGTAAGAGTGGTAAAAGCCAAAACACAGAGCACTTCAGCTTAATATTGGAATAAATAGGAAGATTCCAGTTTAAAACTGTGTTTTAATTATTGAACAGCTCTCAGAATTAAATCACTGACCTTTGAGAATTTAGTGACCGAACAAGTACTTGTCCTCAAGACACATATCTGAGCGTGCATTCCTTTACGTGAAGCTTTTCCACTCTGGTTAAAGATGCCCAAGAACACTGCAAGTACCAAGTGAATGAGGTAAGAACAAGGATCCTATATATTTGACGATGATATTAATGTCAGCTTGTGGAGGGGAGTGCATGTATGGGGACCAAACTGTCTATTCTTTTGGCAAGAAACGCTCCATTAGACAACTGGGAATGGGGTTTTCTGAAAGTGGACAAGGACTGTCAGACTTCTCCATGGGGTGCATCACATCCTAACAGCGTCACACAGAGCACTTCTTCCTTTTGCACTCTTCTGGAGTCCTTTGACTAAGGCAGAAAAAGCTTATATAGCTCAGAAGTAGCAAATGTTTTATTGATTTTCAACCTCCTTTCGTGTCAACCAGCAGCAGCAGACAAAGTGGGATTTTGCTAGCTGGTGATTAAACATCTCTCTGTAAACCATTGGCAAAGACAGCATAAATCACATTTCCACTAATTGATCCAAAACAGGGAACTTTTCTGAACACAGAATAAAAAGATTAAGGAACATGTCCCAAAATCAGGGTCTTCCTATATAAACTACATTAAAAGAATATTTAGATTGCATATTGCTAGCAGGCTGTAATTATTCTTATTGAAGGATGTAGGCAGTCTTCTGCATGGCTGTGAAAGGCAGCAATGGCCATGAAATAGCTCCTCTTTGGGCACTGTTCTGGCTAGTGGAGTTTGTGAAGTGATTTCTGAACAAGAGGAATGTGTATATGTTAAGTAAGCAAAACTACAGCTCAGAGAAACAGGACATTGTATGAATCCTTGTGCATGAATGTGGGATCACAGGCCCTACATAAATCATCTCACAGGACGAAACTTTGAGGCTTAGGACAGCAAAAACATTATTATTATAGTATTATCTAGTACATAAACTTGTAGACTTGCCAGACATTGGGGTTTCATGGTTTTGGTTGGAGTAAGACCAGTCACTGGAAGTTCTTTGGTCTATAGCTGCTGCAACTCTATATTCCTTGCTGCAATTGGGGGGGGGGGGAATTAAAAATGAACACTTTTGCCTGATTTGCCTTTTTATTATGACCTTTTAATCTGGGTTAAATTCAGCCAAATCCATGAAATTCAGGCTTTAAATAGAACAATGTAAAACTTTATGAGATGCACTGAGTTGTTGTTTTCTTGTTTGCTGGATAGATTCTGAGGACAACAAGCTCTAAACCTCCTCAGAGCTTTTGTGACTTTCAGCTGCTCAACATCTACCCGCATCAAAATTTCCCTTTGCAGAGCCAATAATTTCCACAAGTCAAGCTGCATAAGAAAGTACAAAACAGAATCTGATGCTCTAAATCACAATGAATTAAGGAATATTTTAAATTGTGTAAAGCTAATGTTTTAAATGTATAATGATGCTATGGCTGATGTTCCCATTAAATTATTATTTAAAATAGCACTCGGTAGTCTTCAGGACTGTAATTAATGCTATATAGAGACCTATGAATAAAACAAAAGAATAGACATGGTGAAACCCCATTACCTTGTTTTCCTTCCTCCACTATGCTGCACTCCCTTCCAAGGCAGACTTAGGCAGATGTACTTTTGCTTCTTAAATCTTTCAGCCAAAATCATATAATCTATCTAAAAAATGAAAAGCTGGATTGTACTGCTGGTCATTGTAGTCAGCACAGCAGAAACAGAAAAACAGGACGTCTGTACCCAAGGGTATCCTGGCATCCCTGGCAATCCTGGGCACAATGGCACACCTGGTCGTGATGGACGTGACGGTTCAAAAGGCGACAAGGGAGATACAGGTACTACATTCAGAATAAATGATTTAATGTATCAAATGCAATGCCATTCATTCCCAAATTTGCATGTAGTCACTCTGCATGAATGGAATTATTCTGCCTAGTCTTCAGAAAACATTTCAGACATTTGTCCTTTACTTGTTTGAAGAAAGAAATATAAAAAAGGTTTAACAATGAAAGCAAGACAGCTAATACTATGGAGATGTCAGGTCCATGAGGTAAAAACAAAAGAAAAAAGGCTTCATCTTCTATGTTGGGAATATTTTCAAGTCTATTTGAAAATTTTAAAGCCTGTATACCTTTTCCTACTCCTTTAAGATAGCAACTATATTTCTGTAAAAAGCTTCAAGCCTAGTAAACAAAAAAACAACTCATATGTTGTTTGGAGTAGTAGCAAGTATGCAGTGGTAAGAAGATTTCTCTTTCTTATCTAAATTTTACATTTGTAGGACTTGCTTCTGAGTGTGTCTACTTGCTGCAACTGTACCAGAGTATGTTCAGGCATAGAGACTACTGAAAAACAATGTAGGATTCATGTCTGCTCTAAAAGGCTATAATAGAGATTTGTGTGTGATACTGAAAACAGAGATAATCTCAGCATCCTAAAGCTAATCATCCCCACAATACTTTAAGCCTTGTATCCATGCTGGAATATCAAGGATAGGGTAGCACAAGGTGATAAATCTATGGGCATGTGGACATATAACACTTCTTCTCAAGTGTCACAACTTCAGAATGCAAAGCACAGGAAAAATGCAAGTCTACTGCTTCAAACCTTCTCACAGAATTTTGAAGGAGAACTTTTCCCCAACAAGCTTTATGTTAGGTCAGCTATGCATGCCATCATGCAGGTGGCATTATGGCTTAAGGCAGAAACCTGTCACTGTTATTTTGGGCCTGGCTGCCCAGATCGACCCAGATTAAATTTATCAGATAGGCCCTTCTAACAAGTCCTGATCTTAAGGATTGTGAATCCCAGCTATTTTCAGTGGAATATATAATCTAGTACCTAAACCAAACGGAGGTCAACAATCTCAAAGAAATTAACTTAAAATGTTCTGAAGTGTCTCACTATGTCTTTCAAGCTAGTGGAAATGTCTATTTAACATACTGGCTTGCTAAGCTAATGAATCACCTGCTCCACCAGAAAAGTATATGCATCCTCAAACATTGTATGCTAAAGAATTAGCGTTGAAGGTGTAGTTTGATGTGCAGTTATTTTATGGCTATGCTGGTATAGGCAAAATCTTCCAGATCCTTTTCCTAACACTTCAGTCTCTCTTATAGACCACAGCTGTTCGTGTGGCTATACAGTAAACTAGAACAGCTGAAAAACAACCAGCATTTATAATTTGGGCAATGAAGACTTTTCACTGCTTATGGCCTTCCCTGGACCACCAAAAGACAAGTCTACCTACTTAGGTATTTACACCAGTGATTACTAAGGAGTTACTTAGAACTTGTTGTTTATAAAATGATTTAGAGTTCTCTGCCAAGCAACCACTTATATATTCCTTCTGCTTTCCATGCCCTAGCTTGGTTAAAACCAAAGCTTTTTAAAATCTAGAAACAAACAAAAAAATCCATTAGCATCTTAATAGGCAAATGCCTTTAACTGCCCTCTTTTTCTATATACATGGTTCCAGGAAGGTTTGAAAATGGAAAATCTAAAGCTTGCTTATTTTCATTTATCTTATAAAGGTCCTCCCTTTACTCCAATGAGTTATCACATGGTACCAGTGATTTCTGATAAAGTCCCCAGCATTTTTTCCTAGATTAATCTGTTTTGATGACTGTACTATTCTCTGTTTGAACAAATTGGGGTGATTTTACCATTCTTTATATTGTATGTACATACACCTTTGCAGTGCAGTTAAACATATCAGACTTAATTTTGTTCCTTACCAAGTCAATGAAAATTCAGCACATGTTGGACTACATCCACCGTGCAGAAAACTGCTAAAGAACTGTTCTCAAGTCAGTATGGTTGGAGAGCTACCCTTGGAATATGGTTACATCCAAACTGCCAACTCTTTTTTCTTCTGTTGCACTCTGGATGCAAATCCAATTATTTTATCATCTCCTGGTCATCTTTGACTTTACAACAAAAATTACTTTTATAATTGCTCTCTTTAGAGCAGTAGAAAGTCCATGAGTGTGAATGCCTTCCTCAGAGTGTGAATGCCTTCCTCAGATCTACAGGCAATATTATTCCACTGTAATGTTTCATTACCATCAGTCAAAGTCCTGCACATCTCTTCTTGAGGTGTGAGTTTACCATTCATAGAATCATTACAGTTGGAAAAAACCTCTAAGATGATCGAGTCCAATCATCAGCGTAGCAAGACTGGGTCCACTGCTAAACCATGCTCAATAGGCTTCTGGCCCCTGCAATGTTTCTTCGTGAATGTGGCTTCCTCACTCTATTTCCATGGATGGAGGCAACAACAGGACAAGAAGTTTTCACATTGGTTGGCCTTACAAGGATACAGCACCTCTACACACCTCCATAACTCACCTTGTTATGCCAAGGATTCCTTCTGTGTCAAAAAGCACCATCCTCAAGCAGAGTTTCTGTGCTCTCTGTGAATCTCTCCATAAAAGTACCAGCAGTGGCACCCAGTAAAAGTCAGGAATAAGAGTACGTTTTACACTACTGTTTGGCCAGGCTTGGAGAGGAAAGATTGAAGAAGGACTCATCCCAAGTTTTCTGGTTTAATGAAAATCTGTTTTTTAATTCTGTACTAGGTGAACCAGGAATTCCTGGCGTTCCAGGAAAAGATGGTGCCAATGGAGAGAAAGGTGAACAAGGTCAGAGAAGAAGTGTTTCAATTTATTGTCTATCAACTGCTGCCCTTGTGTTTGTGAATACTGGACGTGCTATACATTCTAGCTGTAGCAAAAGTACCATAAAGGTTAAAAAACCTTTTTCCTGAAGTAGTAGAGGCTGCACACATATGCTGACAATGCAAGAGGAATTTGCCACCTCAAATTATCCCACTGCTTCTGATGCCCCACAACTTGTTCACTCAGGCTGTTATCCTGCCTTTCCCATCTCTAATCCTTTTGTCAGCTGCTAAGCAAGACACTGCATCTGCAGCTACCTCAGGAGAGTGAGGATCCTGTAGCTATAAAACTTCAGAGAAAGAGACTTTTAAAACAAATTGTAGAAGACACAAGTTATACACCTAAAAATACCATAGATCCTGTATACTTCATATGTAAGTAAGGACTTGTTATCCTTAGAGTACTTGTGCACAGACAATGTATATATCCAACAGCAACTTGCCAATGACAGTGTCCAGGTTCTCCAGAATCCTGAAGGTGACCCTGAGAAATAACACATGGTTGCATGGAAGTAATTACAAGCTGCCCTACATCCCTCAGACTTTTCTCCAGTCAATTAGAAACATCCCTTGAAGGAGCATAAGACATGAGGCCAGAAATGTTGTTTAAAATTAGAAAGCTACTTTCTTCTCTTGTGTCCTTGTCCTGATGTACCAATGCTACTTTTCCCAGAGGCTCACCATACAATGTCACCTGTTTTCAGTTCATTGATTCTGTTAAATACTCTCACTTGTAAATTGAGAACAGTAAACTGTACAAAGAGCATTATTCCAAACATAAGAAGCCAGAGGCTCTATTGCAGAAATTATCATGTTCTTTTTCTGATTGATTGAGCGTATGTTCTTTCTGGTATCCTTTGTCTGTCAACTGCTAACATACCCTTCACATTACGGGATCTTCACTTTCAAAGCCTTGTGCAGCAACCAGAGGATTTTCAAAGGCTTTGATCTCCAGACCAAGAGTGGATGAAGGATAAATGGAGCATATGGTGACACGTAACTAGGACAAAAAGCCTTTAGTTTTGCTACAGTAGCAATCTAGGTAACCCAAGCAAAGTTCCATCACGCAGAAATTACAGAAACACATGACAAGCAAGTTCTGGGTGTTGTTAAAAAAACCCCTTCCTCTGATTAAATTGTGAACCATCTCACCCATTTTGTATACCAAAGACTGAAAACAAGTATCTGGACAGATGCTGCTTGTGCCTGAGATGATGTGAGCTGTCAGTGCTACCATCAGCCTGTAGACACCTTTCCTTTCTTTGAGCTTATTCTTGCTGCTTTCAGCAAGAGCACCTGTTTTCTAATGCAATAAGAGGTTCTTTAGGTATTATGTTTATCCTGCATTTAAATGTATGAGAAATTGTGTGTACAGTGAGCACAGTATATATAGTGCTGACACACACCTGCATATATATTTCCTTATGCTGAAACTCAATTTGTGCCCTATTAATGCAGTGGAAGACCACAAGAAACTGTCTTTCTTTTTTTTTTTTCTTTTTTTTTCCTTTCCTTTAGGAGCCAATGGGACTGTTGAAGAGAAGGGGAATAAAGGAGATAAAGGAGAAAGAGGACAACCTGGGAAACTGGGGCCAAAAGGAGTTATAGGGTCAGTGGGTTACAAAGGTCAGAAGGGAGAGCTGGGACTGCAAGGACAAAAGGGATTAAAAGGAGACATTGGACCCATTGGCCCGAAAGGGACAAAGGGTGAAATTGGCCATCCTGGAAGAGTCGGTTTCCCAGGGCCAATTGGCCCGACTGGTAATCCAGGTCCTAAAGGTAATACTGGAGGTACAGGGCCACAGGGTAATCCAGGAGTTCAGGGGGAAAGAGGCTTGAAAGGAGACAGAGGAGAAAAGGGGAATGTAGGTGCCCCAGGAGTCCTGCCAAGGAGTGCTTTCAGTGTTGGCCTTACAGTTGACACCAAATTTCCCCCTCCAAATCGCCCAATCAAGTTTGACAAGGTGCTGTATAATGGTCTCAATGACTACAATCCAGTTACTGGCAAATTCACCTGCAAATACCCTGGTGTTTACTATTTCACCTACCACATCACTGTCTACTCAAGGAATGTCCGAGTTGCTCTAGTTAAGAACGGTATCAAGATGCTGCACACTGTGGACAGGTACCAGAGTGGAGAGGACCAAGCCTCAGGAGCCACCATCCTGGAGCTGCAGGGAGGAGACAAGGTGTGGCTGCAGGCTCACCAAGGGGAGACTTTCAATGGGCTGTTTGCAGACGCTGATGATGATACCACCTTCTCTGGGTTCCTCCTGTTCAGCACCTCTGACTCGCTGGAGCCACTGCCATTGCCCACCACATAACTCCATGTTATCCGTGAATGCTGTATGTCTGTCCCTAATAAAGTTGTTATCTGCTAAACCATTTCTACTGGATTCGACTTCTAGAAAACAGTTGTTTTCAGGAACAGCTTCTGCACAAGAGAGGACAATTCTCCTGCATCAACACAGTTTAGTAACTTACTATAGGAATGTACAGGGGTGCATACACAAGTCCTGAAGGACAAATGTTTTTCAAAAAAATGGGACAAAATAAAGGATAAATATTCTGGAAATATGACATGTGGGTCTCTGCCATCTTGTATAAACATGAAGCAGCAGTTACTTCTAAGCCAGTTTATTTCTTCCAGGGTGACATATGTAGGTGGGCTTGAAACTTGGTTAGTTTGCATCCAACCATTTCAAAATAATTTTTAAACTTGGAATTAGTGCAGTTTGATACCTTCACAGGTATCAAACAGGTGGCACTTGCTTGTTCTGTGGCATGAGCAAGTTCTATTCTAGCTGGGTGGATTTTACAGCTTTTAAATATGGTTCTTTGCTCTCCGTATAGCCAAAGGTCTGAAATGGAGTGAAATGGAGTGATAGGAGGAAGTGCCCCGTGGATTCTCCGATGTAGGCAGATATTAAAGGCCAGTGCAAAAATACAGCATAATGCTGCTGTACTTCAGAATTAGCCAGGGCAACAAAAGATAATATTTAATCAACACTGAAGCAGTCATACCGGAGAACTGATCAAGAGATACTTCCTTGATGTGCCATAAAAGATTAATTTCTGTGATTTTTTTCGGAATTTTCTTCCCCCTCCTTTTTCTAAAACTCAAAAATATAACAAAAGATGTTGATAAGTTTCATCCACTTTCCTTAGAAGAGAATAAAGCAGAGATGCCAATGAAGATGGGCCAGCACCATGAAATTCAGAGCAAATGCAGTGTTGGAGCATGAGTCCTGGTTTCCTATCACCTCTCAGGATGTTGGGGAGGCAAGGGAATGTGAATGTGGGCACATCTCCACAGTTGTTGAACCCTGAGTACAGATCACAGAGCCCAAATGAAAATGGCGCAGTGGGTTTCTTCAGGAAGAACAGCTGCACTTCTCATGTCAGCTGAATGACTGCAAGGGAGATATGAAAGCAGAGGCAAGGGTTATGTGAATTTTTCACCAAGAGGTGGTTTTTTCCCCCTGTAAGCCACCCGCTGTTAAGTTTGCATCAGAGAAACAACTAGGCCAAGAAACACCTTAAAATGGACTTAGGTTTAACGGGAGGACGTGTAGGACTGATATCAGAGTTCAAGAAGCGTTTGGATTATATTCTCAGGCACGTGGTGTCACTCTTGAGGATGGCCCTGCGCAGGGCCAAGGGCTGGACTCGATGATCCTTGTGGGTCCCTTCCAACTCGGCTTATTCTGTGATTCTGTGATCAGCCGGCAGAGGCCCCGGCGCGTCCGGGGAGGGAGCAGGGCAGCGGGGCAGCCGGGGGAATCGGAGGGATCGGGGAGCGAGAGGAGTGGGCCCACGACAGCCTGCGGAGCGACAGACCAGCTACAGCGCCGAAGCCGGCGGAGCGGGTGGACTGAGGGGCGGTGAGATCAGGGAGCTCCGCCCCGCTCCGCGCTGTGCCTGCCGGCCCTTCACCTCCTGCTCCGCCCCTCGGCCCGGACGCGCGGAGGTCGCGGCCGCGCTGTGAGCGGGGAGTGCGGGGGTCAGTGCGGGTGTGCTCCGCTCCGCTCCGCTCCGCTCCACGGCGCTCCACCATGCTGGGCGGCTGCCGGCGGGCGCTACCCGCGGCGCTGGGCCGGGTGCTGCAGGGTCGGGCGGCGGGGCCGGGCCGCCGGGCCGTCAGCACCAGCTGGTGCCCCGTGGGCAGCGCCTTCGACGCGAAGCAGCAGCAGCAGCAGCCGCTGCGCGGCGGCGCGGCGGGCAGGGAGACGGTGAGCGGCGGGAGGGAAGGGCCGGGCCTGCGGCGGGCCTGGCCGCTGGCAGCGTGGTGCTTTGCTCTGCTTATCGGAACTCTTTTTTAAGGGATTTTTTTTTCAGGGTAAATTTTTTTTTGGACGCAGAAGAGTTTGACAGTCGTGGTCTTATGTATGGAAAGACTTGCTTTGAGCCTCAGTAGCGCCCATGTGTACATACAAGAGATACTGCCCCTTCCACTGCCCCTTCCACTCCCAGCTCCCACCTGGCTGTGCCTTAGTTCCTCTATCAGTGTCGTGCCACTCTGGCAGTGCTTCGGGATTTGTTGCACTGCCGACATCCTCTTGCCTGGACATTATTCTTGACATTTGTCCTGTGGCAAAAAAAAAAAAAAAAAAAAAAAGCATTTGTTTGCTGGGTCGGTGACGCTTGGGTTTTCTGATATGTTTCCTTTTGAAGTGAGTCGGGTGCGTTTGTTAATGACTGTCCTAGGAATCAACAGGCTGGCTCCTGGACAGAGTTAGGTGGCACAGTGCATGCAGAATAGTTATAGCTGTAAAATCCAGGTGTTTACCTGCTGACTCAGCTACTCTTGCCATGATGCCCAGGCTGGTAAAGCTGTTGAACTCGAGGGTATACTGAGGACAAATCTGACCTCTCTTTATAATCCAGCACTTGTTTGGGAAACATTTCTGTTGGTTCTCCTGCCTCTGCAAGCACACTGGTGTAAGTCTTGCTTCAGGAAATAATACAGTTAAATATTGCCCATTTGGCTGGCCTGGGTAGTGAGTTCTGGACAATTCAGTTGGCCCACAGTAATTTGGGAATAGAGGTGCATATTTCAGGCTCACAAAGAGGCTGTGACAAGTAGGATGTAAATGCTGAGGGCAAGCGAAGAGAATAATGCTGCATCTATGCAGCCAGTGCCATTAAAGAACACACAGAACTGCACCAGGCTTCATTTTTGGTAATTTTTCAGTTTTTATGTCAAGCTTGGTATCATATGGAAGAAGAGCTCCATGGCTAATTTATTTCTAAGAGGAGATACCTCCTGTTCACAGAGGACTACATGTGCAGGAAGAGCTCACTCGGGAGGGTGGATGATGATGTAGGGCAGCAGGAAGGCCAGGAGCTCTCTGGGATATTGCAGGATACTGCAACCCTTGGTTGGGGATCTGAGTGAAGTCTTGAGTCTCTTATACAACAAGCATTATTGAAGGGTGCTGTGATACAATTATATTTATGTCTAAGTGCGTGTGTATATATATAAAAATATATTTTTCAGTGTTTGTTTTGGTCCAGTTCCTGTTCCCAAATAATAAATTAAAACAGGAAGTGTGAGGAAAGGGTTTTTGTCTTTAGGAAAAAAAGAAGGCAGTTTTAGCAACAGTGACAGAAAGAAAATAGGCAAAAGCAACTCAGAATGTCCCAGATACTTACTTTAAGGGATACTTTTACTTCATTCAGAATATATACTTTTACAGACAAGCTGTCAATTTGTAGTTTTTTGTTTTGTTTAGATAAATACTTGCAAGCTATATGCAAACCTGTAGCTGACTGCTGTAACACAAAGAGTTTGCAGAAGGTGCATTATAAAGTGACTGACCTGCAGATCTGCAAATCCAGATTCTGGTTTTAGATAGTGAGATTAAATTTGGGAAGGGATAGATGTTGTGTAAAATCATGTGCTTTTCACTGTTAGATGCTGTAGTTAGCAGGTAAGGAGATGCTTGTGTTGCAGTTGGGCAGTTGCAAAGGGAGTGTATTGCTCGAAGTGATGCTTTTTTAACTTAAATGAAATTAAGGAATCATTAGGAAAAGGTTTTTCAACCAGAGGTTCGTTGGGCACTGAAAAAGATTCCCCAGGGAAGTGGTCACAGCACCAAGCCTGCCAGAGTTCCAGAAGTGTTTGGACAGTGCTCTCAGATGCACAGTGTGATTCTTAGGGCTGTCCTGTGCAGGGCCAGGAGTTGGACTTCAGTGATCCTTATGGTTGCCTTCCAAAGCAGGAGATTCTATGATTCTATGAAATCTTTTTACTGTTGTAGGTCTGTCTTGTGGAACTTTTCTCTTGCAGCCAGTGTTAGTAATTTTGTTTGATCAGCAGTAGGACCTCTTTCACTGCTGTCTGTGTCTACCCTGTCCTGTGGGACAAGGCCAGGCTTGGTAGGAACTTCAGGAATAAAACTGTTCATACCATACAAATTTTTGGTGGTTGCTGATTTTTCCTTTGAGGTCTGGTTCCAGTATGTGTGGCTCATTTAATGAGCCCAAGACAACTGTCCTATTGCCTGCTAGATATCAATCCAGCATTGATATCTAGTGCTATTGGCCAACTCATTCACTGTTTTGACACTCCTACTTAGTTGTCATATTCCTTGATAAATCTCTTTTGCTTCAAAGGAGTGATTTTCCCTCACTTTCAAACGTAAGTGGACTTTCTGTGTTTTGTTTGGTGCCCATGCTTTGGAAGCAAGATAAATGCTTTGAGAAAAGGTTGGCATAGGAGTTTATGGTGTGGAAGAGAAGAGTTCATGAGGATTTGATGTCAAACTCTTAAGGTTTCCTGAGAACAATACTGGCTAAAAAAACCTCAGTGCGGTTTTACTCTGGGAAATGAACATGTTTTGACATCATACCAATGTCTGTGACTGGTTTTGTGACTATTCTGTTTACAAAGACACTTGGGTCGGAATGTTTTAGTGAAGTGTTACAATATGCTAGCTAGGGTAACTTTGATAAAATTCCCTAGTGATAATTCAATATTGATACAAAGGTGCAGAAATCAAGGAGGGTAATAGTGATGTGTTTTCATTGTGTTCTGCATTGCAGGGTCTGTTTGGTGTTCCAGAACTGAGCTGTCCAGAAGGATTTCAAGAAGCACAAGACAAAGCATTGCACGAATCAGAACAGCTAGTACAAAAGGCATGTTCAACACCACCTGGGCCAGAGACTGTAAGGATCTTTGATCAGCTTTCAGATAGCTTGTGCAGAGTAGCAGACTTGGTAAGTTACTTTTTTATTATTACATAAAGTAAAAATTAATCCTTTTAAACTGACTGAGCTTACACCATGGTGTTCCATTTTATGATTTTCTGCAGTGCAGTAAATAGCAGACAGCTCCATGAAGTTTTGTGCTGAGATAAAATTAAATTGGTTGAAAGTTAATTACATGTTTTTACCAACTGATAGGTAATTACAAATCCTGTCAAGCTCCAATTGTTTTTAAAACAGATGTAAAAATAGTGTAAAAGCAACAACAAGAAAACAATGGTGACATCACAGTTGTATTTCTGCTGTAATATTAATACATAAACTTTCCAGCATCACTTACAGTGGGGAAAAGAGAGGATTGATTTCAAGGATAAAATTGGGTTTGCAATGCACATATTTTTAAGTTATGAACTTTAAAAGGTGAAGGTCCATAGAGAGCTTGCAGATTAAAAGTGGCAGATGAAACTCAACAGTATTACTTTTTTATTAACAGAAAAATGCAGGTATTTCCTAGACTGCAGTTTCTATGGTCCACAGATTCATAGTACTTGATCTGATATTCTGTATCACAAAATGTTAAGTTTAACAGAGCATTTCATATTGCTTTCTGGAAACTGTTTGCCTAAAGTATATCTTGTATCAAAGCATCACACTTTGGTTGAAGGAAGCAGACCCAACCTTCATTCTGAATTCAGTTCTTAGTAAATAGGTCACTGAGTTTTTTGACTTAGGTTTTCGCATTTGAATGTCTCTGTGTGTTTTCAGTTCTCAAATCTTATTTCTTACTGTTTTCTAGATTTAAGGCATCTTTTTTTTACATGCTCTGTCAAGTCACTGGTTCTTATGTTTTGTATAGACTACTTTTCATTCTGCTTAATCAATCAATATCTAAGTAAAACACTAATGTCAGAATTCAGTGCCCATGGTTTTGTATCAGTTTGCTGAGTTAAAATTACCTCCTATGTACTACTTTCAGGTTTTTGTGTTCAAAGATGCACAAAGCTTGCAGATGTTTGTCTAGAAGCAATTTGGTGATTGTTATCTGTTGGCAGGTGCTGTCATTTAGCACCTATTCTGTCAATATTATACAGAATTTTAAACAGGGATTCCAAGAAGTAAAAATCTAAAGTGCTTAGAATTTGTAAGACTGCCTTTTCAACCAGACTGCAATCATATTATTAGACTGTGAAGCTTGTTGCATGTACTTTCTGTACAATCATGCTAAATGTCTACAATATATTCCTAGACTTTAATTAAATACAACCTCCCTGATTTAAGTAATGGAAGCCCCTAGCTCCCCAGCCCCCTTTTAGCATCCTTCTAGCCTTATGGACCCCTTTAGGTATTTGGAGACTTACTAAAAATCAGTAAGTCAAATAAAAACCTTCTGAATCCGAAAGAACTTCTATTTTTCTCTTGAAACATATTTCTTCCTACTAGGAAGTTATGTGAAAGTATAACTTGGTGGTCTATACACAAGAGACACACTATACTTAAAATGTTTCTAAGAAGTGTATAGATTAATGATATTTTTGGAAAGATATATGCACTGTCTGGTTTAATAAATGTCAGCAAAGTTTTCCAATCAGCTTTATCTTTTAAGAAAAAACCAGAAAATTCTGTAAAAAGATTTCATAGAACTCTTAGAAATAAATGTTAATAGAAGTGGAACTGCTTGAATGCAACTTTGTTTATAAGGCAAGATTCTCTTTTACTTACTGTTTTCTTCTTCTGATTTGTCAGGCTGATTTTGTGAAAGTTGCCCACCCTGACTTTGCATTCAGAGAGGCTGCTGAAGAAGCTTGCAGGAACATTGGTACTGTGGTAGAGAAGTATGTTTCCTTTTCTTTTCTTTTTTTTTTACTATTTCTATAGGCATCTTTAAAAATTACTGTATGATCATCTATGAAAACAGCAATCAACAAAAAATAAGTTGGAAGGATTTGCACATGTGAACAAAGTGTCAGTCTTCCATTACAGATATCTAAGGGTTTAGATTTGTTACGTTATCTCATGAAAGGTTATTCTATTTTAGTTTCAGTTTCTGACTCCATGTCACTGAAACCCATCAAAGGCTCAAAGTAACATTTTTTTAGGACTTGTGACAATTCACTAGTGGTTGTAAAGGGTATGTACAAAATGCTAATTTGTTTTTAAGATTTAAACTGTTACATTGCACAACACTTTTTCTTCTGTTTTGCTGACCCTTTGAATTCCGGACAGTGAGTGGGATATGTGAAAGAGGAAAGGACAGTTTCCTGTTAAAATGAGTGTTTGAAGATGTGTCTGTCTAGGGCTGTGATATATGGCTGATACACTTTGGTGTGCTTGTTCTTTATTTAAAACCCCCATTTCATAGAACATGTTCTTAAACACTTCCATTTCTGAAGTTTGGCTTTTCTTTGGGTTGCCTTTTTTCTTAATACCTTAAAGCTTAAGTTCTGAAAGTTACCTCTGTGGCTCTTGACTATAGTGAATTTATTTGCTTCTTTTCTACTCTTGCTGCTGAGAAGTGGAAGAAATTATCTTAAGTCTCCAAATGCTGTGTCCTTTCAGTGTCTTCCCTTACTGTTGGATTCAGGAGTAGCCTTCTTTAGTGAATGCTTTACCAAGCAGTATTTTGAAGGTCACCCAGAATTTGCTGCTTCCCTCAGGACTCCTAGTTACAGTGGACGCAGTGACTGGTTGATCTCATGTCCTACAGTGAGTTGCAGAGGCCTTTTGTACTCTGAGGAGGACAGCAGTACTGACTAAAAAGAGAATTCTAAGAGTAAATTCAGCAGAAACTGTTGCTTTGTTCTTGCCAGCATGTTTGGGAAGCCTTTCACTTGAAACTGGGTTCCTCAAGAATTGGATTCAGCAAGCCATCTATAACAGTATGACTATAATATCTGAATACCACTTCAGATATAAAATTTTTAGAAAGAAGAAAATATTCACAAATTATCCTGAGAGGCTAATAAACTCTTGTATGCATGTTTCATTCCCCACTGCAATTCCCACCCAGTAATGTAGGTTGACATAGATGCTTGTAGATAATATGCCGGCAAATCCAATGGACATAGTATTGTCTGCACGGGTACAGTGATCGGTGTCTGGAAATGTCCTGGGGTTAGTAAACTCTAAGTCTACTCCAGTGGCAACCAGCAGCACATTTATCTGATGGCAAACTCAAGCACAGATTTTTCCTTAATGGAGTCCTTTCAAAATAAGGACTAGAAAAGTGTTCTCTCAGATTTATGCTGTCACCATGATGATCTTTGTTCATGGAACATAAGTCATCAGTCTTAGACTTGCTCATATTTGCTACAAAATACCATTCAAAAGTATTTTCCTCTTGGATGCATAAAATCTATTTTCATGCCGGTTTGTCCACACATGCTTTGAACACAATTTTTCTAGTTTTTAAGTGTGATTGTGAACCAAAAAGCACTTTGAAAATACAGCCATTGGCTTTTAATGTTGTTTTGGTAAATACTAAGATCTGCCTTTAAATGGGTAATACCAAGAAACTGAAATGTTATTGTCTGTTGCTAATGTGTGCTTCTTTTACTCTCTATTTTTTCAGATTAAATACAGATGTTGAACTGTGTCAGAGTTTAAGACGTCTGCTAGCTGATGAAAGTGTTACGAGTTCCCTAGATCCAGAAACCAGGTACTTATTAATGCTTATGGATCATTATAGATAGAATCTTATAGAATTACATTTTTAGATATTATATGTATTTTTCCTTATTGTACTTACGTCTCATGTTTTGTTAAATTAATAAATGCAACTGGAAAACAAACCACATCTCTGTTATTAATTTATTAGTGACTACTAAATAACTGGCACAGAAGTTAGGAAGTTTGTAGTTGTGTAGTCTTGGAGAATGTCTCTGTGACTGTAGAGCACAAGATATATTTACACTGAATAACTGAGATCTGCAAAAACAAAGAAATGAGAACTGAAGATTTTCTTCAATCATACTCTTTTTATTAAAATGATATACTGTACTGTGGTGTATATGTAAGTGTTTTTAGCAGTAAAATTAGGGACCAGACTATACAACTTGATTTCAGCTTATAAAAGTTTATTTATATCTTTCAAAATCAGATTAGCGGTATATTTATTTATAACTTTATGATTTCTGTCATAGGTTTTTTTAGTTGTTTATTCAGTTATAGTTTTGAATTATTTGTTTGCTGACATGGTTAGACAAGCTCGGTGTTTGTTACTTCCTTCTTCCTTCTTTCCCCATGATCAAGGATGTTAGATTTGAAGAGGTATTTTTCTGATGTTAGAATAAATGAAGTGTGAAATGAAATTAAAATGGTAATTTGCACAAATTTGTTAAACATCTAGATTAATGTAGTGGGATTATTTTGAAGCATATTTTTAATGTAGATGACTAAGAACAAAGGAAAAATCCTTTTTCAATAAGTAGACTGTTATAGACCTACAAGATAAGAAGTCTTTGTCCCTAATAACAATAGTTGTATAACTGTGGTGTTAGTCCCTGTGAAAGACATGAAACCTAAATAACTACTAAAGGCAAAATCTGTTTAAAAATTATGCTTACTATCAAATGAGGTGATTTTAACAGGGATTTACTGTATTTTTAGGCGAGTGGCAGAACTTTTTATGTTTGATTTTGAGATCAGTGGCATTCATTTGGATGAAGAAAAGGTAATTTTTGGCTACAATATATGAACAGAAATTTGCCTGTCTACCAAAGACCAGATAATGAAAAATGTGCAATGTGAAATTGTGTGATTCAGGGTCAGTTTGTCCTCCAAGATTCCCATTGTCCTCTCTGGAATTTTGTCTTCTCAGAAGTGATTGATTTTGTCTATTTTAAATCACTTCTAAATGGTATTTTTTAATGTTGACTGTTCTTCCCATTTTGGCCCCCATCCTTTCATTCTCTTCTGAACAGTTATAAGCAAGACCTGAGATCCTGTTTTCTTTGTTTGTTGTCTGCATCAGATTTTTAAAATTGCTACTTATCTGTCAACAGCATATTTATAGAGGGGGGAAAAGCAGCACCCCGTGTGCTGTGATGGCAGGTTAATCAAGTAGAGTGTTTTAGAAGGGATCAAGTGTGTGCCCAGGCTCTCCTTTGGTGCTCACATAACCAGAAGTTGTAAATCTTGTTCAAAATTGATTATCTGGGTATGGTCTGATTACCTGTCTTGGAGCTTTTACATACTTTCGCAGTAGGTAGTGATGGATTTGCCAAAACCAGCAGCTTACACCATGCTTTGTGGTATGGTTGCTCTGTTCATAGCTCATGTCCCTTTATAAAGTTAATACCTTGTTTATTTGAGTCACCTCCTCTAAAGAGATTTGTACAAAGGCTGTTCTACTAGATTTATGTGGTAGTTTTTCTGAAGATCATGGTTGTGATGGTGTTTTGTGACCTAGAAAATGCTTCTAGAATATATTTTTGCAACTACTTTGTATAAAGAACAACATGAAACTTGAACTCTGGGGTTTATGTCTGATTTGACTATTGGTTCTGTGGTGCTTCATCTCCTTTCAGTTACAATTTCACTTATTTTTGCACATTTTCCTCTTCCTTCCCTGCCTATTCCAGTTTTCTTCTTGTTTGCTGCTCAGTGTTTTTTTTTTCAATTCTCATTTCAGACTTTAGAAATCCTTCCCTGTTGTAGGTTGAAACTTACTTCTGCTACAAAGAATTTCTACTTTTTAAAATAAAACTCAGAGATATATTTTGAAGAGTTAGGGTGGAATGGGAAGACAGAGATCTGCAGATTATGTCATTCTGTGGACTTTACAAGTATGTTGTATCCGTACCCTCGCCTTTGTTTTTTTGAGCTATGAACCCATGGGCCATGGAGACCATACTCTACTAATGTGAGCAAATTCACTGAAGCAAATCTTACAGTAAGGTTAAATGTGTGAAATACTGTAATGATGGTGATAAAACTCTAAATCACTAACTCCTCAGAGAAAGGTTGAAATACCATAAATACTTCACAGTCTCCAGAAAACAGTGCAATACAAACAGTAACAAGATAACTGTAGTTCTATATCTATTTCAGGATATCTGTCTCAGTGATGCTTCTGGTTTTTCTCTTCTGTGTTTTGCATAGCAATTAGGCATAGTTTTATAAATGCTTTCCAAGCAACTAGCAAAGCTTATGTAAATTCTACTTTTTTATACTCCACTGGACAGTTTCTTACTGCAGAAACAGAGGCATTGTCTTTCAGATTTCAATGCTGTGTGAAATTATAGATCTGTATGAGCATCTGATCATGTTGACTTCAGCCCTGCATTACAGTTTTATTAATGCTGTGGGTCTAATCTTAAATGTTGTATTTTCTGCTTCATTTTTTGAAAAAGTCCTCTAAGGTTTTAGAAACTTTGAGTTCTACCTGTACTATGTCTGAAAACATTATTTTGTACTTTATTTTTCTTACAGCGTGAAAAGGCAGTTGACCTCAACGTCAGAATATTGGATTTATGTAATGAGTTTCTGATAGGAACTCATCTTCCCAACAAGATTGACAAACATGTTTTGCCCGAGCATATTCGGTATAATTTTATAGCCGAAGGCAATTACTTACAAGTTGCTGGTCTGCATGCTGATTGTCCTGATGATCTGGTTTGTATTCCCTGAGTTTGCTTTGACATTCTCTATAATAGAAGTGTATATCAGTTATTTTCCTTATTAATGAAGCAAATGCATGTGGTTTATGATTATGATGTTATTACTAACAAGGAAAAACTATTTTAGAACATAATAATCAATGGCATACTTGACTGTAGCAGCTATGAAATAACAGCTATGCAGATCCTGAATGGTTGGAGGTAGAAGAGGCCCAGAATACAAACTCTGCATTTTAGGCAAGCAGACTTCAGTTAATTCAGTAAAGTGGGAGGTGGGGTCTCATGGAATGCAGCTCTGCAGGGTAAAGGAGCTCAAAAAAGCAGGTAGTTCTCTAAAGGTAGCATCCTCCAAGCACATGAGGGTAGTAAGATACTCAGTATTAGCGCATCGTGATCCTTAGAAAGCCAAGTAGATGTATCGGGAACCAGGCTTGACAAGCAGGAAACTCATACCAAAGCTTCATCTCCAAAAGGTAGCGTACATAAAGTAGCAGCAGGTACAGGATCTAAGGGAGGAATTTAGAAATATTGCCTGTATCTGTAGAGATGATATCAAGAAGGTCAAAGCTCAGCTGAAGTTGTGACTTGAAAGGGACATCAGCGGCACTAACAAGAACAACTACTGCTGCATTAGCACTAAAAGCCTGAACAAGGAAAACATGGACTCAGTGCTGAGTAAGGTCGGTGACTTAGTGGCAGCAGGCACAGCTGAGATGCTCATCACTTTCTTTTGCCTCGGTGTTCTTCAGTAACTTCAGTCCAAGTTAGGACATGAAGTCTGGATTTATGGAGTAACAGGTAAAAAACCTAATTTTATGATCAAACTCAGAGGGTAATGGTTGAAATGTACCCTACAGGAAGACTGGTAATGAAAGAACTGTTGCAGGGGTCTGTCCTGGGTCTTCTGTTTAACATCTTTATCAGTGACATAAAGGAGGTGACAGAATGCTTGCCTACCAGACGTGCAGGTGGTAGCAAACTGGGAGGAAGAATTGATATACTTGAAGGGCAAGGCTGACATTCAGAGTGGCCTAGAAGCTGAGGGAATGTTCCGGTGGCAACACTATGTAATTCAAAAAGGACAAGTGCAAAATCCTGCATCTCGAAAGGGAGAATTCCTGGTAATAGGACAGGCTGGGGCTGCCTGGCTGGGTCTGATCTGTCGAAAAGGCCCACAGTGTTGGTGAGCAGCAAGTTGACCATGAACCAGTAATGACCCTGGCAGCAAAGGTGGCCAACAGCATCCTGGACTACAGGGACAGAGCCAGAGACTATGGGAAGAGATTATAGCCCCACTCTTTAGGAGTGACTTCAACAGAGGCCACCAAGATGGCCAGTAACTGGAGTGCTTGCACTGAGTAGAGGCTAAGGGATCTGGACTTGTTCACCCTATAGCAGAGGTGGTTTGGGGGGAACTTGACAGCAGCCTGCCAGTACTTGCAAGAATATCATGGAGAAAATAGAGCCAGGCTCTTCAGAGTGGTACATGACAGGAGACAAGTGGCAACAGGCACAAGTGGATGTGAGAAATGCCAATTGGAGAAGGTTTTCCTGCTCATGATACCCAAGCAGTGAGACAGTGAGGTCATGCTGTCCCTCCCATCTGTGCAGGGTTTCAGGACTAGACTGGAAAAAGCTTTGTGCAACTTGGTCTTGGCTCATAGCTGTCTCTGCTTAGTGCATGAGGTTGGATTAGAGACCTCACGAGATCCCATCCAACCCGAATTATCCTGAATACTCTTATTTTATTCATTGTTAATATTGCTTTTCTAAAAAGGATTCATTTAAAGTTATTAACTGAAAATTAATTTAGGCCATTGAAATGTGACGATGGTTCCTTAGACTCCCAGATACGATGCTAGGACCAGGAGCATATTAAAACACTAAAGTGTTCTGTCTTCACTTATACTATATAGTTAAATAATCAAGGTGCCTTTGAAGTCTTGTGTGTCACAAAAAAAAGAGAAAAGCTTACTGTGGTAGACTCCAAGCTGTAATGTTTATTTCTGTGAGAAATAAAAAATTAATTAAATTACAGCACTAGTGGGGTATAAACAAAGGAATAATACTCACTGTGTATTGTCTGTAAACTCTTGTCCTGAAAATAGTGTGATCTGCAGAATTGCTACTGAAGCTATGAGTGATGTATCAATTTAAAAATGCAGTTCTCTGGGGCACATCTGTGGAAAGGCTCTTTAGAAATCATATAATTTAGGTTGGAAGGGACTTTTGGAACTTGTCAGTTTGAGTCTGTTCAGAGCTTGATTAAGAAGATCTGGTTTCTCAGTGACACGTTCAGTTGAGTTTTGAACACTGTCCAAGGATGGAGATTCCATTACTTCTCTGGGCAGCCTGTTTGACCACCCTCACTACTATTATTTCTTCCCAGTATCAAGTTGGAATTTTTCATCTTGTAGCTTGTGTTCATTACATCTCCTCCTCTTGCTCTGTACCTCCAAGAACAGTCTGGCTGCATGTTCTCTACGCCTGACTGCTAAGCAGATGAAGATTAAGATCTCCCTTGAGCTTTTTCTTCTTTAGGCTGGACAAACTCAGCTCTCTCAGCCTCCCTTCTGTTTCATGTGCTCCAGCGCCCAAACAACTTGGTGGCCCTGTGCTGGACCCGCTCTGATATATGCCAGTGTCATTATTGTCCTGTGGAACACAAATCTGGACGTTGTAGTTCAAATGTTGTCTGGACACACATGGACCAGATGGCTGTGCACTTGTAGTAGAGTATGCTGTTGGCCTTTGCTGCAAAAGCACTGAACCGCATTCAAGGAAGGTCAGTCATCTTTCTTACTTTATTTGCTTTTTTTCAAAATGAAAGCCTGGTGGAACAGAACAGGTACAAAATGACTTGTAAATTTTTATGTTCATATTTTTTCTAAACTCAGGACCTGCATTCTTGTTCAATGTATTGTCCAAGAGAGAAGCTTATTTCAGATGAAGGCAGGCGTAAATTGTTGCTGGATTTCTTGAGTTTACTCCATATGAACAAAAAAAAGATTATCTTCAATTGGTTTGTGAAACATAAAAGCATTTTATCAGATTTTCTGAGTCTTTAAGTAACTCTTCAGTTACAAATAAACCCAAACAAACTAGAAATTGGAGAAAAGGAGAAAGTTGGGCAGATGGGCAGACTAATAGCTTTCTGCTACAAAAGAAATAAGGCTTTTCCTTTCTTTTCTTTCCCCTGACCCTGTCTCTGTTTCTTATCAGATCCTTCCATGAGCCAGCTTAACTGATGTGCAGAAAACAATTTGGGTTTATTTTCAGAAGTTTTAGTGAGTTAAGGCGGCCCACAGAGTGGTCAGAGAAGCACAGATGTTGGCAGAAGGAGGGAGAAGATGAGCAGAGTGGACTGTTGACAGGAGTAGAGAACAGGAGCCTTTTTGACAGTCTTGATCTGTTAGATTGTCTCGTTGCATTTCCTCATTCCACTTTTGATGGGTAAGAGAGTTGTAATTGTCAGGCAATTGTAATTACTGTTGTTGAAAGCCTTTAGGCCTTTTCCCAACAATATCAGTGAAGTACAGCTGTTATGCCAGATCTCCAGATGTGTCACTTGTTTCCCTTAAAAATTGCACTGTAGTAACAGTGGCCTTTTTATCTTTTTTTTCGTGTTTTGTTTTTTTTTTGTGTTTTGTTTTTTTTTTTATTAGGTGCGAGAAGCTGCTTACAAGATTTTTCTTCACTCCAATGCTCAGCAGTTGAGCCGACTGGAGGAATTGCTTGCTAGCCGAAACAGTCTGGCACAGTTGGTTGGGTATGAGACCTTTGCCCACAGGGCTCTTCAGGGTACAATGGCCAAAAATCCAGGTATAAGGCATGTGTGGAAGGACATGTTGAGAAATCAAATGCACTGTATTAGGTGTATGGTCATAGGTTGGTTTCTTTAGCTAAGTTTACACATATTTGTTCCAGTGAAGTATTTTATTGCAGTTACATTTTGCTGTATGCCATATTCATTCTCTCTGTAAATGACAATACTCACCCAGTAGGAACTGGTGGTTTTTTTCAGAATTGATGCTCACTCCCTAGATTATGAAGTTGTCATTATCTCTGCACGTAACAAAGTAAATGTAGTACTAAATTCTCTTGAAACAATGTCAGTGGAGCAGTTTATTAGAAAATCCAAGGGATTTTTTTTTTTTTGAATATTTTGATGTAAACTTAACATCCTTTAAGAGAAAAAATAATTTCCTTATATTCCCCCCCTTCTAGAGACAGTAAGACAATTTCTGGAGAAGCTTTCTGACCAGTTGTCTAAAAGGTATGTCTTTTCAATTAAGTTATTTTTTTAACCATACTCTTTATTTCAAGAATAGAGGGACTTGTGCACTATTAAGTGCTGCTTATTATATGCTCTGATGAAGCAAAAAGCAAGACTTTCCCAGAGTTTTGAGATGAGCTATTTGCTTAGAATAAATTCTGTGCCTGTGATCAGAGAACACCCAGGACTAAATGCAGCAAATGATGTGCCAAGAAATGCAGTTAACAGCAAACAAGACCAAGTTGAAGTGTAGAAGAACACCTCTCCTGGTCTTCTTGCCATGTGCGCAACTCCTTATATTTTACATCTGTAAAGAAATTCCTATTTGTCCATCTTGCCTCCCTTAGTTCCACACAGCACAAAACAGTTTCATCACTGTGAATAAATGGGGTGTACAGTAATGCTTTGGAGCTGTATAACTGGAGTAAGAGGGACTTAATTTGAAGGTACCTGAATGACAGAAGCTGAATGGAGAAGTTTTTTTACCCTGATATGTGGGCCTGCTATTTTGTGTAGTACTGTAAATGTCTGATGATGGACATTTTCTTAGGATGGAGTATCATTGTGTGCTGTATTACATTGCTCAAAAATATTTCATAACACTTTCATCATAAAAATATTTTTCAGAACTCAAAAAGACTTTGAAATGATGACAAAGATGAAAATGAAGCTCAACCCCCAGAATTCAGTAAGTTACATTTCTGTATGTGGTGATCCGTTTTCTTTTTAAAAGTATAGTATAAGCTAGCCCTGTTGTACAATTAACTCTATTTTAGTATACAAGACATAGTAGAATTAGAGATACATTTTGGCTTCAAATTGACTGCTAAGTTGCTATATTAAAACCAAGCATTGAGTGTGAGAGAACTGTTGGTATATACAAAGTGATACTGAGGTAACCAAACCGTAAAGTGGTGAAAGGGAGTATAACTTTGTTTTGAATTAATTGACTCATTTGAAAAATAAAGGCTGTACTTTAGGTTAGATGCATGTCTATTTTTTATAGTATATTGTATGTCTTAATTCTGTACATATTTAGGTTTATCTTTTTATTTGAATTGAGTGTATTTCTTGAAATCTGGTATGAAGTTCTGTTATATAGTTGAGTAAGAAGAACAATCTTCAAGAAATGTTAAGAAAATAAAGGTTTCAGGTTATGATATATGATGCTATTACCAATGATGGTTTTAGCACTGACTACTTCCCATTATGTTTTAAAGTTCTGTGCCTTATTGAAACTGCAAAAATATTCAAAGGAAACAAAACTTTTACTTTGGGTTCACTTGTTGTCCATTATTGTAATTATAAGCTGGAATTCTCTTTCAGACGCTGATGCCGTGGGATCACCCTTACTACAGTGGTGTCCTTCGTGCTGAGAGGTAAGCTCCTTATGTTCCTTATTGTAGTGTAAATGAGTGTCCTTTCAATAAGGATAAAGAAGTTTTCAATGTAAACAGGGTTGCTTTCTTTGAAGATGTACTCCGATATTAAAAAATAAACACTATCTGGTGGGATAGTTGTTTGTAACATTTCTTAGTTACTGCTGGAATGCCAGTAGAAATTTTTGGCTCCTCTCTTGTTTTGCAGGGAAGTATTGTCCCTCTTGAAGATAAAAGAGAGTGAAGAAGTTTCAGAACAGATAGAAAATCCTTATTCTTATTTTGCTTTTTGTTCTTAGCTGAGCTTTAGTAATGTTTAAAAATAAATTTTGATCACTGAATACAATCCAACTTCTCTTCATATTTTAACTTCATTGTACTTCTTACTGAACAAGCAACTTCATCGTCTTCTGCAGACTTGAAACAGCAACTTCTTGAGTAGATCATCACTGTTAATGAATGGAATTCATTCTTATCTCTCTTGCAAAGACGGGAAATAAATCCTTTACACAGACTTAAATTGTGCACAAGACTATTGCACATAATGAGATGTCAGCTCTGAAAGACATGAGCCCTGCATGTTGCCTCTATTAGATCAGCAGCGGTGACCTTTTAGGTTTCTGTTGGAAAAAATAATTGAAAGTTGTGCTTGTCTCACTAGAGGGGGAGGAAAAATCTTCCTTCGTTGCAGATTTGCAGATTTTTGTTTTTTAAACAAACGCAGACTAGATGTGTCTGATTAAAATAGTAGTTTACTCTGGATCAGAAAGCTATGGTAGTATAGACATGACAACAGAAGATTGCCAGCAGTTGGCCTGGCTGTTCTGCTGCTTTCTTGTACTTTGTTTCTGAGGCAGTAGTTTTTGAGCAGCAGCTCTAATATTGGCCTTATCTTAAGCTACTGCATGCTAAGATGGGAACTGAGCTATGTGTGTGCAGCAACATTCATGTCCTGAGCGAGTAGAACTTGCCATGCAGGGGTGGTAGAGGAATATCCATTTGCTAGATCTGCTCCCAGTAGCCAATGCCAGAGCACAGAGTGCTCCACAGCATATGCTTAGCAGTGGGCAGCAGCAGGCAGTGGAAGAGGGCTGCCGTACTCATTCAAGATACTATCCTGTAGCTAACAGATCTACTTTACCTTGCCTGTGTAATGTTTTCAAAACAGCAAGAATTACATTCTGATTCATAATGCTTAATATACTGTCAAATGTTCATGAAATTTACTATCTGTGTATCGTATTTATTTTCTGCATTTCCTGTAGTGTCTGCTTTCCCTGTTTTCAGAATTGGTTTGTGCCATAAAGGTTAGTCTTAGGGGTAGAAGGCTCTGTATTTGTTTCTTTCTCCTCCTGGAGGAGTGTCTTCTGATGCTTATTGTCCTTAGTCTTAATGGTCTTATTGCACTTCTTAGATCACCACATAAAGCTAACCATCTCATAATTGAGTTGCTGATGATTACAGATAGATTATTCTGCACGTTTTGGCATTAGGAAGGAAAATATTTCCTTTCCTTCTGGGGCTTTGTAAGAGACCCAGTTAAGTTACTTTAAGAATTGTATGGTAGCTTTATGAAGGGAGAGCTGCAGGTAAAACAGACCCAGACATTGGCAATGTATCTTTGCTATTTTTTATTTATTCAGGCACCAAGTCTGGAAGCTGGATCAGTGTGAAGAGTCTCCTGAACCTATGTAGGGCCTCCCTGATTACAGTGCAGGATTGGGGCCCAGTGTTTTTCTCCCTCCAGGTTGGGTGGGAGTATTTTTTATGGCATTTATGTAGATCTACAAGCGTCTACAAGATGGAAGGAAAAGTGGTTTTCCTCTCCACTGTGTGCAGAACTGCTACACTAAAAACCAAGGGCTTAGATCTTTCACTGTTCTGTTTTCTGGATAGTGCTCTGTCTTTGGGAAAAGTTTTTGATCTATGACTGAACGATGCTTTACATTCATTGTGCCCATACTGCAGATATTTAACAGGGTACTGGATACTAGGTAATCAGCCCTGAAAAGTAAAATTCATTTTTCCACTGCATAGTATGAGAGGCTGTGCTTTGTGACTGAAACTAGGCAGGAGTCAGAGTATTCATACAACAACCAGAGGACAGGAATATTCCTTATCATGTCTGTGCCCTAAATGCGTTCTGTTTTTCACTTATGAGCCATGCAAATGTGATTCCACTATCCTTTATCTTGTATTTGTACTTACCTCAGTTTGACTGAGTTTGAATGCTTCTTGGATGCTATGGTATGATCAGTTCAGCACTTCTGTAACTGGAAGATGAGAACTGTTATGGATCACATAAAGCTTCGTACTGGCTGGAATTTGACTTTTGCCTATTTGTTGTTACTCTCTTTCTAACTGAACCAATTATCTTGCAGTATTAAATTATGTAGCTAAGGAAAAGTGATGTTGTTTTCCTTGTTTGTTTTTTCCGTGGGAAAATAGTGCTTTTAAAAAAACAAAGTGTTAGGTTTCATTTTATTTATTTATAAGATCAATAAATAATTTATTTTTTACTTCTTGTATCCTATTTTATGTTGCATGTTTGCATCATGGAATGACAAAATGTATTTTCGAACAAGATATATTTACCTGTCTTGCATTTTTCTCTTTCTTAGGATTCTTTTTGTTTAGTAGATTAATTTTTTTGTTCTTCAAGGGTTTTCCTGTTTTGGAAGAAATTTACTTTTGGTTTTATGTCTTTTACAGAAATGCCATGGTTGTATTCATAATAGTGCTGCGCTCAGAGCATGGCTTATGTTTTTGTGTGTCATGGTTTGGGACTCAGTAGTAGTTTGTGGATTTCTGTATTAGAAATTTCTCGTTTCTTCTGCTTAGTAGAATGTTGTTGTTGAAAGGGAAGGAAATGTATGCTTTGGGGTATAATTTTTGTACTGCTGTTGTTACTGTGGCTCTAGCTGATGTACAGACCCATAGTTTCCTATGTGTACATAAGATGCAAGTTATCTTTACAAATGTAGGTATAAAGAAAGAGACTGATTTCTGATATGTCAAACATGCAGCACTAAGGTTGCAAGAGATATCAGATGAGACAGTGTCTGTGTCTGCTGGAAAAGATTTACTGTTTCTTCATTTGGTCTATACAACCATATTTGCAAACAGGAATGTTGGGACCGGAGGGAGCATTAGACGGTGTGATCCCTGATGAGATCTTGTACTTCCTCTTTAGTTCCCCAGATTTTGACCATCTACATCTGAAATGACACTGAAATTCATGACATATTTTTAATGTGTCTGTTTTATATTTGCATGTTGAGTATTTTAAATGTATTTATGTATTTTATCTTCTAAATATACATTTATTCGTTGTTGAAACAGGATTAAGGAAACAAATCCTTCATTAGATTTGTAGTAACTAATTTTAAGAGGCAGATATTTACTTCTGAGGAATACAGGATGTCCCTATGCGTTCTGCTGAGTTCTAATGCCATTTGCTGTCCCAGCGTGTTGCCTTTATTGTCAGTCTGCTTCCACAGCGTTACTGACCGGGGCTGCTCTTCTGCAGTTCAACAGCAGGAGGCGCTCCAGGCTCAAGTCACAGAGTTCGGTTTCTCTGTCTGTAAATTCGGACACAACAATTTTACTCTGAGCTTTCACCAAGTCTTTTCCCTGGAAACTTGATCCTACTTCAAAAGTGTAAGCCTCCCATTAATGGTAACAGGATATTTTACTACTTTTTTTTTTTTTTTCTTTTTTTTTTTTCCCCCAAGACTATGTTAAGTAGCCTCTCTGGCTTTAGGCCCACACTCGCAAGAGTGTAATGTAGCTACAGTTTAAGCGGCAGGGAAAATACATGCCAGTATAAATGTACATTTAAGAGAAAAAGAAGACAAAAGTCTGAAATTCATGGTAGTAGAATCTTAGAACATAGAGTAATTAGAAGAACCTCAAGAATTTTGGCAGGCTAAGAGTAATAAAACGGTGAATGCTAGAACATGCTTCAGTGTCTAACGAGTAAGAAGATGTCTAATATGTATATTATAAAAATAATAATGTTGAGTTTTAGTACAGACAAGTACCAAAGTATTAATTAAATCTCTTTACTTCTCAGTAAGTGCAGCTGCAGTTATAAATAATTCTCAAGGCCCTGATCTTGCAAAGATGTGGCAGTCCTGCTGACTTCTTCCGGGTCAGAGGAAAAAACACAACAGGAAATTACCCTGAAAATGCTGGAAGAGATTTTTTGAGGTCAAATATTTGCCTTGAAGATGCAATTGACTGTGCTTAAGCCACTTCTGAGAGAGATACAGAACTGTTCTTGAGAACTGTTGGTGGTGAGCTTAGTGTATTTGGTATTAATTCCTGTTTCCCTAACCTGTGGTTCTTACCAGGCTGGGTTGACTTCACTGGCTATAATTCACTGTTGGGATTTTGGCAAAATGTCCCAGATTTCATTCAGCTTGCAGGTGGGATGTGCTTGCACGATATTCGGTTCTTTGCTAGTCCATTTCTTTGGGACTTCAGAAAGAAGATCAGCTTTAGGGATGAGAGATCAATACCAAAATAAGCCAGTTTCCTGATGTGTAGGAAAGAGAAGCCATCACGGCAGCTGTGGGCATTTTGGATCTTGGGGTGAGGTAGCTAAACAGAAATTAGGAATAACTCACCTCCTTTCTTCTTGGGACTGTTCATAGGCTTCAGGAGAGAGTGGGCATCACTTTCATTTTTTTTTAGAGGGATAGGTTTAATACCAAGGTATGAAAAGATGAACAGATGTTTCTCAAGATCCTAAAAGCTTCAGCTAATGCTGAGATTTGCAAATTACTAGTAAAGAAACTTGTTCATGGCTGCTTTTTGTTAAATTATTTTTAGTTCTATGAAAAAAGTGTTGTTTGTTGGGAACACCATGTGGAAAAATAGCCTTTGTGGAATATGTGAGAAAACTGTCACTGTTCAATTTGAAAGCTGAAGTGGAAAATTAATACAAAATTTAAAAAAAACCCGGAAATCTTTCAATCAAAGCGCTCAAAGAGGAGGATAACTTTCTATAACAATCTGTTCATAAGAAAGGGAAGGCATGCCCTCTGTTAAATCATCTAATGTGGGTGCAGAAAGTCCATTTAACTTACCAGTTACTAAAGGTAGTGGACTAAGCTTTCTGAAGGAAAGCCCAAAAGTTGCTAAAAAGGATTGCTTTGAAGCAGAATTCAAGTTTCAAGAATTATTTCTTTATTCAAAACATTGTGGAAGGACAAAGAAATTGTTGCTGATGTGAAAACTGAGTCAAATCTAAAAATTGTGTACAGTTTCAATACCAATATTCTAAATTATCCCTTGATCTCTTCCAAAATATTCTATGAAGTACACTTAACAGAAAGAAAAAAGGAATGTGAAATACAGGTGCTAGTTTATGGTTGATGAGAGTACAAAGGCTTTCTATTATTATTATTATTATTATTATTTTTAAGAAATCCAGAGTCTTCTATAAATCATGGTGAAGAATATCCCTTCAGGTAAAGAATTAAATTTCAGAGTCTGGCAGGTAATGAAAATTGGAAGGGATTTTCCTTGTCTTGATCTCTTTAAGTTAACCTGAGGGGTTCATCTCACTTTTATCTTCCACTAACAAGATTTTTTCAAGTTTCTTTGGAAGTTTTGACAGGATCTGTTTTATTAGAGATAGTTAACTTAGTGTTCTATGTTTTTGTGGATATCAACAGGATAATAATTTTTACTCAAAAAAAAAAAGTCAGGATATATCAGGGACTACATTTAATAGCCATTGAGAAGAATTCTTGACAAGCAACTCATTTACAGTTGTTAAGAGTCTGAATGCTCATGTTCTGAAGAATGGTGATCCTGACTCAAATATCCCTAATGTCCAAGTTTATAAAAAGCATTCTTAATAGAACAGATGAAAGTCATGCTACACAAAATAGTCCTAGCTTCCTTCCAAACATACAGCTTAAATGAAAGTGATTTTAGAAGTCTGCATTTTATTTAGACTCAGTGAAGTCATACAAGCTTAGAAATAATTATTTATAATCACATACTACATCTTTGTTCTTCACAGGGACACAGCCTTTTTGTTTGAAGCCTGCTGTTCTTGAAGAATAACCAAACCTCATTGTGTCAGTTAACTTCTCTTCAAAATTGTTTTTTAAATTGGTTTGGCTACTTTACTTCTCTTAAAAGTAGCGCTGGGCTGTACACTGTAAAAGTAAGTTGTTTGGATTTTTTAAACGTAGTTAATCCTTCAATATAAAGCAGGATTTTTTTACATCAAAGAAACTACTGTTTTCTTTGATATTTCTACTTTCTTTAGGAGGGTACTGAGATTTCTCTTTGTAAAGTTTCTGAGCTCACATTCTGACATAAAGTATATGAAAAAATGTTCGTTCTATTCTGGGCTTTGTTATAAATACAAATGCACTGCTGTTTGAAATCAGATGTTCAGAGTGAATTAAGTTAGTGGAATATATTTTAAGAAAAAGTGAATGCAGAACAAATTTCTTTTGTTCATTTTTATGCATCTCAGTTTTTCACAGTTTTGGACATTTAGGCATGAGGGATATGCAATTCTACAGCAGAAACAAAATAATTTAAGATTCATTATTACAATAAAAGGGACTGCTTTAAACCTTGACTTTTATCTTTTTTTTTTTTAAGTTAAAGTAACTAACTGAAAGTTTGGCACAGAAGAAAGTTATTCTTTTCCACTATAGATGGGTTCATGTATATATTTGTTGATGCTGTCTCTGATTTGTGCAGAGGGAGTGTGTACTGATGCCCATTTTTTAAAAAAATAAATGTTATATGATATTTCCTACATTGAAACTAAAAACAGTCTTTTTTTTTTTTTTCTGGTATCTAGCCACGTACAAGTTGTCCTGATTTCAGGAAGTCATCTTATGGATTAATAATTGTGTTTTCTGGAGTGTATGTCTGTAGCAGAAGTTTTGATATTTCCTTTTCCTGCTCTTCCAAAACTACATTCAGATCCTTTAGGTTTCATGTAAGGACTTAAGAAAATTTACATGCTTATCCTTTTGAGATTCAGCTACACAACATGCAGTTCAGTCAGGGAAGCCAAAGTTCCAGAGAGAAGCAAGAGCTCATAGCTAAGCTCAAACCTTCTGCTAGTTACCTCTAGTTGGTACCTTAATAAGCCTGAAAGTATTGTAATATTTGTGTCTCCCTTTCTCTGGTGACATAGGCATCCTAAGGTGCCTATTTGAAGCGTCTGAATCACCTTCCTGGGGCCCAGAACTCCCATCTTAAGTGAAAGGATATCCAGACAGGATGTTTGATTCTTGCCTTGGATTACTTAGCCAACCTGAATCCTTTTTCTTCCTTAGGAATTGCTGTAATCATGTTTCCATGTGTTTGTGGGCTTTGGAGACGGTAGTATAATGTTTTGCTAGAGACACTACTATGCCATGTGCGTGATCCTCCACACTGAATTCTGTCTGTCTGCTCTTCTGGAACAGTAAGCAAGCTGCAAATTACAGCATACAAGAAAATCTCTTCCAGCACTTCTTTGCAGCATTTGTCATCACTAAATGGAGCTCCAGCTGGTTTCCAGTGCAGGTTTTAACTGTCTGTCTCCAGAACATTAACCTTTCTGGCTAGTATCAGTAACCCTTAGCAGAAATTTTCCTGGTAGCAGAGTGCCTGTTAGCATAGTTCAGTATGGGTCATGATAATTTCCCTTCTGATTTCTGTTCCCAAAAATACTTGAATGCATTTCCTGTTGGAGATAAAATTGTAACTTGCCTGAATAAATGTGGAGGGCGTTTGCCAAAGAGTGTGCTCATATTAAAGCAGCTGCTTCTTGCAGTTTTATTTCAGTTTTTTACTGTTTATTTTAAATAGAAGGCATGAAGCTGTACAACTATTCAAGCTCACAATTGACAGCAGCTTGAAAGTCATGCATAAAGTGATTCTTAGAATGGTTGTTGCTTTAACATGTCATATAATAAAAATAATTATATGCACAGTAGAATCATGAACAGTTATTAACATGTAGATTATGAAGATTGGTTTGCTCTGACTAGTGAGCATTTCAGGGGAAGGCTAAACTGTAGGAGTTTGGAAACTCTGCCCCTTCTTATGTAGGGTCAGTCACTATCAGATAATTAATGAACTGAAGTTTTTGTCCTTTCATTCTATTGACAGAGAAGTAATGTGCAGTGGAATCACAGAATTGTTATGGTTGGAAGAGACCTCTGGAGATATCTAGTCCGACCCTCCTGCCAAGGCAGGAATACCTTGGTTTTGGTAGGGTGTTGTTGAGAGGTTTTTGTGTGCATTTACAAATACACTTGGTTTTACATTTGGAAAAAAAAAAAAAAAACAAACAAAAACGATCAAAGGAGGACCATACACCTGGGATAGAAGATGGTGAACTCTGAGTTTTCCCTTTTGCTTCAGGAAAAATTCATTTTAGTCTTGGATCAGCCCTCAGAAAGGCTTTGCATCCTACACAGACAAGCTCTATCTTTGTTACAGGGCAATTTAAACTGCTAAAAGAGTATATTGATAGAAGTCTTCATCTTGAAGTTTTATGTGGTCTTTTAGAAAATCTGGCCCAGGTCAGAGCACATCATGAAGATACAACCCAGACCCTTTAACAGCATAAGAAATTTCATTCAAAGAGCTGAGGGAAGAAAAGTTTGGATTGCTGTCACAGTTGCAGTCCTCCATTGCTGCCAAAAAGCTGTGCTACCATGTTTTCAGATTGGTATGAATTTGAGCACTGAAATACCGTGCCTGTGAAATGTTGTGTTCTTGCAGTTTCACTAAGGTGATGAAGTTGTAAGTGAGGTTGGGAAATCATAGCTAACAGATGCTTTTTTCTTGTCATCTGGAAACAATGAAGTTGCTAGTGGCTGCTACCGTTTGAGTGCCTGGAATCAACCAAGAATCTTCAATAAGGGAACGTCTAGTTTGTAAACTCTTCCAAATACTTTTCCACCCACGCCCATGTGCCAGATTTAAGTTTTGTGGATCTAGTAGAGATTGCAGGAATTCCTGTTCTGTTCATTGAGTATTCTTATTTTTGGGAAAGATTCAAGTATTTTAAATTAATTTCTTCCCTTTTCCCCCTTGTCCTCTAATCTTATCTAGTGTTACACCTTTCATTTTGCAGTGAGTAGCATTAAATCATGAAGGTGACTGACTCAGAAAAGAGTCAGTCATATGCTTGCTCTTGCCACTGAAAGGCAAGATCATCTATTAATAATAATTCTGGGAACTGAGTTTTTGGTTATAGGACATCAGCTTCAGATAGCTGAGGTTTTGGCTGATTGCTATTCCTAAGTAAGCCTGAAGAGAAAGTTTTCCTGGAATCAGTGCAAGTTTGGGGTTAGGCTTTCTTCAATTATGGTTGGTCTTACTTAATTTGTGAAAACAGAGTTCATGTATGTATGAGGTAGGACCAAATTCAACACTTGGCAATTGAATCTGTGTTTTGGTGTCTGGAATGATCACTGCTTAATGGGTATAGACTGGTATTAGACAAAGATTTTTGAAGATGTATTACACACTTCCTGGAGCTTTTTCTTTTTTAGTACCCAGTACTCATTTTGAAGTATTATTGATTATTATCACCTGATTGTGATAATTGCTTTATGGTATCATTTTAACCCCTTTCTCCATAACTCCGATGACATTGCACTGGCCAGCAAACAAATAAAAAATGGATGCCAGATAATGAGTGTAATAATTACTGCTGACTGCTGTCAGGTGTGTCCAAAAGTAATTTAAAAATCAGTTTTGTCTCATAAGACGCTAGTGGTATTTGAGGATTTTTCAGTATCTTAAGCTTTAATCTTGTTTGCACACTGATGTGATAGGCAAGGCAGAAATGGACAATTAAGTGAGATGAGAACCAGAAACATTATTTTGTTTTGGCATTCTATATAAAAAAAAGTTGTTTTTCAAAATTTTGTTTTTGATTTTCCGTTGGCAAGAAGAACATTAACACACATCTTTCATTAAATGTTTGATCCTGACAGTGTTCTACCAGAAGAGGCTTATATTAACTGTGCAGTTTCTACTAAAGTGGTTGTTTAGTCAGGACCTCATTGTACTCAAAATGTCAAGATTGTGACATCTTCAAACATCAGCTAGAATAGGGGACTAGTTTCTCTGGGGAGTCTGCCTTAAGGCATTATAGTCTGTTACTGCTATTTTTATGCGTGGGTGGATAAGTATCATGCTTTTTTCAAAAGACAAAACTATTACAGACTGATTTCCCCTCCACTCCCCTCACTTTGGATAGCGACAGTGTATTACAAAATACCTATCAGAAAGCCTTCTTCTCATCCTCATTATCGTGGGATAAGTTCATGGGGACAATGTACATGTTAAAGGAGTGCTAAGAATGAGGAAGCAGTGATCTTCTCCCTCTAATACACTACTGTCAGCTCTTCTATCCATGAAGAAATATCATTGCTTTCTCCTGCTGGTATGTATCAGTGTTTCTGACAGAAACAAAATGAAAAGTAGTTTCAGAGTTTTTTTTTACTTCACCCCTCCAGCAAACACATTAGTTCAGTATTTCAACTGAATGCGTTAATCCTTTGCAGTCAGCAGGAAATGTTGTCCTCCTCTGATAAAGCTGGAATCTATCTCATACTGCAGCTGTGTGTTCTTAGTCCTAGGCTACATATAACAACTTCACAGAATAGTTAAGGTTTGAGGGGAGCTCTGGAGGTTGTCTGATCCAACATCCAGCTAAAGCAGAGTCCCGTAGAGCTTGGTGTCCAGGATCATGTCCAGACAGCTTTTTGATATCTCCAAGCAGTAAGACTCCACAGTCTCTAGGAGTAACCTGTGCCACTGTTTGGTCACCCTCGCTGGAAAAACATTGTTTCCTGATGTTAAGATGAAACCTCTCATATTTCAGTCTGTGCCCATTGTCTTTGGTCCTATCACTGGGCACCACTAAGAAGAGCCTGACTCTGTCCTCTTTGTACCCTCCCTTCAGAAATATATACTCCTTAATAATAAGATCCCTCTGAGCCTTATCTTCTCCAGGCTTAATAGTCCCAGATCTTTTAGCCTTTCCTCATAGGAGAGACACACCAGGCCCTCAGTCATCTCAGTGGGCCTTTGTTGCATTCTCTCTTGTACATGTCCGTGTCTCTCTTGTACTGAGGAGACCAGCACTGGACACAGCACTCCAGCCTGACCAGTGCTGAGTAGAGCAGAAGGATCACCTCCCTAGACCTGCTGGCCGTGCACTTCCTAATGCACCCAGGATACCATTCTTTGTGGCAAGGAACCATTGCTGGCTTATGTTCAACTTGGTGTCCATGAGGATGCCCAAGACATTTTCTGCAAAACTGCTTTCTTGCTGGATGTCCCCCAGCATATACTGGTGCCGGGGGTTGTTCCTTCCCAGGTGCAGGACTTTGTACTTCTTTTGAACTTCAGGACATTCCTGTCAGCGCATTTATCCAAGCTGTCAAGATCCCACTGGATGGCACCATGAGCCTCTGATATATCAGCCAATTTGGTGGACAGTTTGATTGACACCCAGTTTGGTGTCATCTGCCAATGACTAGACAGGACTGGACCCAGTACTGGCCCCTGGAGTGTACTGCTGGTTACTGGCCTCCAACCTTTGTGCTGATCATCATACTGCTATGTGACAAAAAGCAGTCCTAGACTATTATGGAAGTTCTTATGATTTGCTGCTAAAAGAAGGGTCATTTTTGCAGGTCTTGTAGTCTGTATGCAGGGAGAGCTTCAGAGTAGAATCAGGAGGGCTGAAGCACTTAGTGGTGGGTTTAAGTTTTCATGTAACAATCTGGGCAGAAAGTGATCAGAGGGTGATTCTGTAAGAGTCTGGAGACATTTATCTGCTAAAGTTTTCAAAAAAACGCCACTCTTGAAGGAGCTGCAATACTGAGGACTTGCTGACTTAAAAATTCTCCAGATATTCAGCACATACCCTGTAATTCTGTACTTCTGGGGGGGCTCTGTGTGTGAATCAGTGTCCTCTGTACTCCAAATGTCTGTGGCTTATATGGAAATGAACTCATCTCTTCTGCTTTCTTTTAGAGACTTGCTTACAGTCTTTTAATCTAATTTGATCTAAACTGATTTGTATCATGCTTCTGGTTCTTTTGATGTAATGACTTTCTGAGTAAGAAGGAAAACGTGTGTATGGAAGCATGCAAAGTGTGAATTCAAGTGTTGCTATGCATCTAGAAGTGTGTCAGTATAGTAGAGGCAAAATCTGCTTTATTTTCTATGTTCTAGTAAAGTAGAATGGAATACACTGGCTTTAGCTTCTTGCATTTGTAGTGTGAAAATAAGCAAAATCTTGTACCTTAACATGTCTGTGGCTTAGAGGAGTAACTCCACCCTGCTGTGCCTCGCAGTGCAGTGAAGCTGAGTAGTGAATTGTAGCTGCAGTTGTAAGCAGCACATTGGCAAATGCAGTATCCCCAGTGGGCTTCATTTTTAGGTCGTCTCTGTGTGGAAGTGGGAAGGAAGGAAGGCTAGGTGAGTGAATAGGGACTAGCTAGCTCTTTCACAGCTGGTCGATAAGTCTTTTGATCATAGGCCATAAAACAGCATGCTTCTCGTCTTTGGTGTCCAGCTATTGTAATCTAGCTGATGCTAGAAGCAAAGAAGCTAAGAAGCAAAAGCACAAGAGCGTGAAAGAAGATAGAAGGGAGTGACTGTGATTCTCTAGAGTTAAACAGTCTTTAGTCTTAGACTCCAGAAAATGGTGTAAATAACACTTGGACTTTGTATGTGAAATGAGGAGACAAGAAAATTTTTGCCATTTGCAGTGGATGCACAGCAAGCAGATTCCAGTTTTGATTTTGCTGTTGCCTCCAAGGAGTTGTGTGGTCCCGAGCAGCTTGTGAAAGGTGTAAGTTTACAAAGCATTTGTCTGCTTGATACACTTGTAGTGTGTTTACTTTTTAGAGTCAGAGTCTCAGGAAGTTTGAGCCCACTTATAGGTTGCATACATCTCTGAACTACTTTTTGTTCATTCTCAGTTTATATGTGTGCATGCAGATGTATGGTGTCTTCCTTCCTATGATTGTCTTCTGTGCTCCAGTGTCTTGAACATAGTTGGTTGAGGACAGGCTCAGGAAGCTTGGCCATGTTTGAAATCCATGTCACATACTAAAATCTTCATGTGGCCCAAAGCTGCAAGATACTTTCTACATGGTTCAAGAGAGTCCCCAGAGCTTGGGGTGTGATTTGTGCATGGGAGGTGATTGTGTCTCCTTAGTGTTTCTATTGCTGAAAGAAATAGTGAAAGACAGGACTGCAGAGTCAGCAGTGCTTACCAGTTGGTTTCCTGCCCTAGCTGAGGATTTGGCTTACACCACAGCCAAAACCAGCTTGTTTTTCTGATCAATCACACAGTGCAGCCTTGGCATGGGAAAGGCACTTGAGTGCCAGTGGCCTCTTGTGGATCAAAAGCCACAGCTTGGCCACCCATTGTATTGCCATGGTCTGTTTAGCTACATGTTCACCACATTTCTGAAAATGATAGTCAACATCTGTTGAATTTGGTGTCCAAATTTGAGTATAAGAAAAATCACGTTACTGTGATTTAAGTGCTGTGCCATAACTAGCCTGTGACTTAGTTTCACTATTTGAAAAATAAAGCATGCCTAGTAAGGGCTTTGGGGCTGAATAAGTGTATTTTGTCACATCCTGTGGCTTGAAGGTGAAAATGGTAGTTTATGTAGCTCTGCTAACTGACTGATTTGGGATTCTTGTATTTCCTTAGGTACAACATTGATCCTGGCTTGTACTGTCCATTTTTCTCTCTTGGGGCATGCATGGAAGGTTTGAACTCTTTGTTCAGTCAGCTGTTAGGAATCTCCCTTTATGCTGAGCAGACAAAGAGAGGAGAGATTTGGTCTGAAGATGTTCGGAAGTTGGTAAGTATTCTTGTTCCCAGCGTCTGAAACCAAAGGGAAGATAGACAAGGCAGCGTGTTCCTGTGAGCCAAGTCAAATTTTTTTTTAAAATTACTTGGGTACCTATCAAAAGGACAAACTAGTTGTCTAATTTTAGTTCAAGTTAGACCTCAGGGGCTTTATACTTTCTAAGTGTCTTTTGTATGTTTGGTATTTTATGAACTTCGCAATATCTCTGTGTAGGGTGCCTGAATCAGAGGCAGTTTTTCTGTTTGGAGATTATTGCCGTACCTTTCAAGATGTCCTTTTGAATGAGCCCTGCTAGTTTTTTTAGTTTCAATTTGTAGATAACCATAGATGACTAGAATGCTGTAGGTGTGGATCCTAGCAGTCATGTGTCTTTGCCTCATTTTTTTAACTCTGTGTGTCATCTTTACTTTGTGATTGATTTTTACGCCTTTTATTTTTCTGCCCTCTTTTTAGGGGTGGGTGGAAATAAAAACTTGGGCAGTAACTTGGGCAATAACTTGCTCATCAAGTTCCCAGGTTCCTCTGTTGTCTTCCCTACATTTGTTGACTGCCAGATCTTCTCCACTGCTTTTCCACCTCCAGCCTCCAGCAAGAGCTGCTGTTCTTTATATCCTGTGGGTCAATTTTAATTACTCCTTACTCTTTCTATTTTTATATCCATGGTAAATCGGCTTCTGTTTGACATTTGAGGGCTACTTTTAATACTGATCTGTGACTGATTAGTTTTGAGTGAAATGCAGAAATGTCTGTAGTTTGAGAGACAAGCTGTGAATTTTCTATATATAATTTTTTCAATTTAAATTACCAACTGATTTTACATTACTTATTCCCAGTTCATTTGGCATTTAATTATTTTAAATCTTTGAATTAGAATATTGTGTCTTCAACTTACACATCTTATCAGTGCTTTCACTGTGGAAATGATACTTTTTTTCTTCAGGCCGTTGTTCATGAAACTGAAGGTTTGCTAGGATACATCTATTGTGACTTCTTTCAACGACCTGATAAACCACATCAGGTAACATTTTTTATCTGATTTCAGTGTGAGTTTTATTTGAGTAATGAGTGTAGCATTAGTGCCATTTATGTTCAGTGTAAGTTTTTCGTAAAAGTTATCTCAATTTAAAATAAATTAAATTTAAACAGGGAAAGTCTGTAGCTTGAAATGTGCTTTTAGGTAATATATTTTTTTGTGAGTAACAGTTCATTTAAAAAACATCACTCAGTAGGCTGAACTCAGACTCTTTGTGGTACAGAATAACAGGCACTATGAAATGTCACAGAACTCTGTTTAGAGAAATGGTAGATATTTAAACACCTATTTTCTGGTCTACTGTTCATAAGTAGGAACAATCTGAAATTTACACTCTCTAAAGGTAAAAGCTCGTAATGAAAACTAATTTTTATTCAAAATTCTACTTAAAACTGTAAGTGGTTCTAACTTGTGGCTTGCTCACTATCTAATGCCAGTATACTTACTATATGATGCACTACAATACACACTTCACTCAGTAGAAGCATCTGCAAATTATCACCTTTAGTGAGGTGATGAGTGGACAAATTTTAAATCTACATTAGCTTAATGTACTGCTCTGTTTTGCTAATTTTTCACAATAGGAGTGCTGTGTGGTATTAAGATAAAGAAGTTATTGCTGAAGAGTGAGAGGAAAACTTAATCTATACATGATGGATTTGACACATCAGTAAATTTCTTTGAGCTTGTGATATTTTTTTAGAAAAACTGAGAGGTTTTGATAATTCTAAAAAACAATATTTTCTAAGAGCAACATGGTGTTTTCTTTATGGAATAAAGTAATTTCCATATGAATTTGAAGCAAATAATAAAGATGGAGAAACAATGAGCTGCTATTGAACAACGCTCTTAGTGATCATTGAATTCTACTTGTGTAACTGAGTATATGGTTAGACTTAACAATTTAGGTTTAACTTAATAATTTAATAATTGTTTTAATATCATTGATGTAATGACATTGGCTGTCCATATGTTTGCGTTTATCTTGAAAAGGATTGTCACTTTACAGTTCGAGGAGGAAGGCTAAGGGAAAACGGAGAGTACCAGCTACCTGTTGTTGTTCTTATGCTTAGCCTTCCCCATTCAGCAAGGGGTGCACCAACACTATTAAGTCCTGGCATGATGGAGAATCTCTTCCATGAAATGGGACATGCTATGCATTCTATGCTGGGAAGAACTCGGTACCAGCATGTCACTGGTAAGAATGTTTTAACAGTGATTTTTTTTTGTTTTGTTTTAGTTAAATGTTTAATTTCCAGAAGAAAAGAGTGGATTAAAAAAAAAAATCAGAACAAAACAAGAAAAAAAAGAGTACGAACTAGCAATGGTTGAGTCATGCGGATAGTTCTGCACCTTTGAAGACTTGAAAATGCAGTGTCAGGTCCTCAGATATTATCTAAAATCAACAAACAACTCTTGAATATTATTCTTCTTCTAATAAGAACTAGGCATTTGCACCTCTTCTTTATGTACTGTTGATCTTTGTTCTGTTGTTGGTACCCACTCTTGCAAGTTTGCCTTATGTGGCGTTTATAATTGTTGGAACACTTGGAGGATTGAAAATAGATTAAACTAAAGTTGTATCTGGGTTGGAAATGATTTAGGAAATTGAATGAAGAAGAATTAGTGAATTAGATCTTGCAAAGAGCATACACTGGCAATATAGAAAAATCTGTAAAGCCAGGACTTTTCTAGTTGATTCTGATTAAAGCAAAACTGATACATTGAAATCATACTGTATTTGCAAGCATGACTAACTGGTGGGCCTTTTAGTCATACATGAGTGAACACAAACGAATATGCAATCACAGCTTACTGGATGCACAGGAAAGGAATATTGCCTTTTTTAATTTAGGCTCCTTTCTCAAGTAGTGGCAGTAAGTGTATTGGCTGACAGGTTGCTGGCTTCTATAGCCTTCTGCAGTTGTGGCAAATGGGTCCAAGACATGCTGGCTAAGGCTGCTTGGCATGCTACTTTTTTTGGCTGTGGACAGCTTGGTATATTCTTTTCTGTAACAGTGTGCTGAAAATCCCAAGTGCAGTGGACATTTACTTATTAAAAAGCCCACAACTGAACAGATGCGATTGCGGCTTCCTTGTCTGAAGAATTTTTTTTAATGTTTTACTATTTTTACATTAGGCTAATGATACAAAGGGGTGTCCATGGTACAGTTAATATTTTATCAATACCTACCTCTGCACCCAGAGGCAAAAGATACTTTTTTTTAAGTCTTCCACATAAAACTAAAATATGCTGAGCTGTTTCTGAGTATGTCTCTACTGGACATGCGCTCTTTCAGTATAAGCTCTGTGTAGTCCTTGGGACAGTTAAGGGCCCTCCCCCACTGCTTCCACTCATATAGCCTTGCTCATCTTGACCTACAGGAGTACTTAGATGCCCAAAGTAACTGCTTTGGTTAGAGTTCTCTTGTGCTGAATCATGTGTCTGCATGTCAAAGTCTTAAAGGGGCAGGAAATGGCTAATTTTGAGGCCTCAGACTTTCCAGGAGCCCCTGTGTATGGTTTCAGTGTTGCCTTAGCTCCAGGCAGTCCTGTATCCCAGAGGATTTAACACGAGATCTAGCATTGCAACAGCAGCATTGGAGGTCAGTGGTGTTGTTTCTGGAGAGAATCTTTTTTTTTTTTTTTTTTTTTTTTTTTTTAGCATTTGGAATGCTTAGCAGTCAAAGGGCTTGTCCCAGGGATGTCTGTTAGGGGCCATCTCCTCTCATGAAACACTAGGGTGGCAAAGTATGGAAACAGGATGACTGCAGGCTATCGTGAGAACAAAAAATTTGACATTCTAGTTGAGATGAGATGAGTATTTGACATCTTTCCTGCTCTCTCCCACCTTCTTTTTCTGATTACATTCCCAAATATTCAGGAACCCATCCTGCCCTCAGTGGGCCCAAAACTTGGATAATACTATATGTTTTTGACTTAAGATGTGCTTCTTTTTAAGCTAATCTTTCATTTTACCATATGCACTTATTGGTTGTTACATGCATATATATGTATAAGATTTTTCAAAATGTAGCCTTGAATTCCATTTCAGTTTATCATGCGGTATAGAATACCTACATTTGTTTTACAGGAAGGCTAACTTATCCCAGATAACTGCCCAACCTTTTACCTTTCTGATTTTCAGATAACATAAATCATGAGTTTCTTCAATGGTTATTAAAAGAATTATGTTACTTTGTTAAGGAGCACTGAGAAAGCATAAATACCTAGACTGGTGTAGTTTTGCAGGCTTTTGTCTTGGGACCTGCCTTGTTTTAGGCTTTTTAAAAATTATTTTCAAACAACAACAAAAAAAGACTACTAATGAAATGTGATGGCACAAAAGACGGATTGGGGTATTGCATAAGAGCTGAATGACTGGATCCTAAAGTCTTAGAAGTAAAATATAATTCAGAACTACACAGTGCACATCATGCATTTGCAGAGTAGAAAGAGAATTTATGCTTGGATTTTTCAGCAGTAGTGGAGAAACAGAAGAACAGTTTTATGTAATGCAGAATAGTGCACATGCATATAGCTAATGTGTCTGTGAAAGAGTCAAATGTGATTTGAAATTCCATTGGGGCTGTATGTAACAGCAGTACATGTTAGAATGGTAAAGATACTGCTGAAACCTCATGCAATCTTGGGCATAGTTTTTGTGTCTCTAGTCTGAAGGTGAGTTCAATCTGAAGCAAGTACAGTGAAGAACTGCAATGGATAGTTTTTTAGACTTTATCTTGCCTTCAAATAATGATGGCTCTTAGAAGATGGTTTCTCTCAATTTAGGAGGTAAAAAACAGTGTGACAAATGCTGTTTATACTAAAGAGTAGTATTTGTCTGAAAACATTGAATATAAACATAAATTAAGATTAAAAATTAGAGAAGGGTTTATGAAGATGAAAGGAGTGATTTTAAAAAATATTCTTCAAAAAATAGTAAAAGCTTACATAGATTTAAGACTGATTTTGAATGTTGATATTGTCTCTAGCAGACAGGGATAGAGGTAATAACCCAGTGGGTCCATTATTAAAGCAACAACTTTTACATTGCTGACTTTAATACAGAAGTTAAAAATTAAACTTTGATCTGGTGATGTGTTATGCTTTTTAATAACTTCCATTGTGTAAGGTGCTGATAAAGATAAGTGTAAATAAAGTTTTTGGGAAAGTACTATTTGAAAATACTAACATATTACCTCACTGCACTTACATAGAACATGTCTTCAGTCTGCAAGATTGTTCCTTGAATGAATGACTTGGTGTTATAAAGTGAGGTTAATATAAAACATAAGTAAGCTCAGCAAACAGATGGAAGCTAAAAATTGTAACTGTGAATGGGATTAAGGCAGAGTTTTATTTACATTGTAGTTTAATTTAGGTTTAGGACACTTAAATAGATTTGGTGTTTCATGTAGGGCCAGTTTGGCTACAGTCTGGTTTAGTTTAAAAAGGGTGTGATCCAGAGCTTTATAAGGTGCCTCACCCAGCTGTTCAAATATTTTGTTTTACTTTGTGATTTATAGTAAAATGTGTAGGATTATAATGAAGCTTTTCTGGCAATATGTACAATAATGGAAATAAAATATTGACTTAATAAATGAAAGAACGTTAAAGTTCACCAAAAGTCCAAACTGAAAGTTGCAAAACCTTTTGGGAGAGTTAACTATTTGTGTTAATGGAAATAGCAAATGCTAATATGTACAATTATTCTACCTCTAGGGACCAGATGTCCTACTGATTTTGCTGAAGTTCCCTCAATTCTGATGGAGTACTTTGCAAATGACTATCGAGTGGTTAACCAGTTTGCAAGGCATTATAAAACAGGACAGGTAGGGAAATATAATGTGTAAAATATTGAAAATAGGAATTAATGTATTTAGGAAAAGAATAATATTTTCATGTGTAATTTATCAATAATGTTTAAAGTAGAAATAAGCAATGGATAGAAAATATTTTAATATTATAATTTCAGTTATTCAGAAAAAAATGTAAGTATTGTCATTGCAGAAAAGATAAATGTAATCTGCAAAAGAATACCAGATTCTTATATCCAAGGTTCAAATCACATACTTAAAAATTTCAGGCTTTTTTCTCTTACCTAGTGTAGTAGGTGAACAACTTCTGTGTGAATTATTTGAAATATTTAAATTTAATTACAGGTAAGTTATGACAAAAATAGGATTAATCACTGAACTCTCTAAAGTCTATCTTAAAATAAAGCTCAGGTACCAAATCATGGACAAAAATGGAAAGGATCTGCAGTGTTTAAAAACTCCCATTTTTAACACAATATGGGGTGGTGATTGAAATAGTTTGTGATGAAAACCATACTGCTCTATTTAGGATTAAATTAGGATTAGTTAGATTCTGTTAGATGCATTTTTAATGCATCTCTGTATTAAAACTCTGATGCCTTTTTTACAAGAAGCTATTGTGTATTGTGGAATGTTTAAAGAACAGTGCTCTTTGGAACAAGGTGACTTTTGGTGATTGCTTTCAGATATGGCAGCAGAAAATTATTTGTATTTGTACAGACATTTCAAAAATGCCTCTTCAGTTGTGTAGTGTGTTACACTTCATTGAAGCTTTTTATCCAATACTAAGCGTTCAGTGTATTTCAGTATTGTGGAAGTAGAATTATGTTTGCCTCCATTGAAAAGTTAGGAAAATATGTTGCTTAACTTCTATTTTAATGGATACTGTTTGAGAAATTTGCTCTGTAAATATTTTTTTTTCTGCAACAAAGCAACCATTTCTGTAGAATTGATTGCATTGATCTTGTTGAAACCTGGGAGTTAAGCGTACCCAGATCAGGAGTGTTCATCATTTATATGTTTGAGTCCACATACTGAAATATTGCTTTCTGGTGTTCTCTGTAAAGTTCATGTAGTGTTTAAACAGCATGGAGTTAATCTGACTGCATATGAGTTTAGAGAATGAGCTTCACTAAAACATCTGAAAGAGATTTGTGGAACATTATTTATGGCTTTATATTTTCAAAACGACTTAACAAATCTAAACCATGTTTAGTTTCAGTGCAAAAGCTAAGAACCAGACGCTGTGTCCCATTTGGCATTTCCATAAACTTCTTCTGTTTATTGGTGGTGAAATCTTCCTCTTTCAGAGAGCAATTGAGAGAAGTTTGATGTAGAAATTCAGTCTTGAAGGGGGCAAGAATGGATTATGCTGGAAGATGAGAAGAAGAGCCTGAAACTGCTCTGTGGCTTTTGAGGGCTTTAGATGGCTTCCTTTTAATTGCTTTTTGAAAATTTTGGAATGGATTTTTAAGCCATTATCCAACATATTTAAATCTGCTTTTGCTTATACTGGTTCATCTAAGCTGATTTTAAGAACCTAATATCAGATTTCTGTGTCTACCATTTAAATATGAATAGATTGAAGTAATCTTTTCTGTTCTTGAAATTTAGTGATTGTTGTACTAATTACTTTTATCTGTTGTGTATATGTTACAAAGTACTTTGAGTAGAAAATCCCACCTTTCTTACAACTTCACAGAGATCTTTTTAGGGCTTATTTTCTGTGCTTTTTCCCTGATTAATTTTTTTGTTATGCAAATAGGAAATTCAATCTTTGTTTTTTCCCTCCAGTTTTTTAGTTATTTGAAAGAAAATTAGTCCACTTCACCCCCTTTTCAAGGGGAAGTAAGGAAGGTGGATGAAAAAGTTTAAAATGTGAAATTTGTAAAACCATTTAATCCAAATGTTGTTTCGTATGAGAATTTCCACTGAGTTTCTTCTTATGAATTAAGAGACTGAGCTTTTCTGTGTGAGAAGGATCTTTTCTGCAACAACTACACCAACGTAGCTCTGCTGGACGTTGACAGAAGGAAGGCTTTCTACCGACCCAGCCTGTGGCAGAGGCCATGCAGATAATTTGAAAAAGCATCCTTCTTTTGGCATTGCTGCATCTACGTTTTTGCAGGTAGACTTCAGGTTGTGTAATTTTTAACAGTCCTATTGAACAGAATTATGTCAGAGAAACTTGTTAGTGTAGTCTGAGCTTATGATTGCCATTGCTATAAAAGCCAATTGTAGAAGGACTTATCCTTGATGATCCACACTTAGGATTGTTGCTTATGCTTATGGGAAGAGGAGGGGGGGAAGAGGTGTTTTGGTTATTAAAACATGTGGACTGTTGAAAACTGTATTTCAGTAGCATTGCAGAAAAAAATTGGTTGGCAGGCTTTCAAAGATGAGAATGCATTCAACATTTAGATGTAGATCTTGAGGATGTGGTCCAAAGTATCTTGAAGTTTACAGAAAGCTTGTGTCTGCTTTCTGTCCGTTTTTGATGGTTGTGTTGTTAAGTACTGAGGAGTGACAAAGCTTGCAAGCTCTTCTGGCAAAAGGAGCAAGTCTTTTGAATTTAGTTGTAAAACCTGGCCAGTACAAAAATGTTTGTTTCAAGAAAGTTGCAAGCCTACTTTTCCTTCCATCTGAAAGATAAATCAGAAAATCCTTGAGATAAAAAAAAAGGAATAGAGAGGACTGCGTTAATTAGTTACTAAAGTTGAATTAGTCAGGTAAGCTCATGAGTCAAACCATACTGAAGTGAGGACTGCTTAAGCAGACAATCTGGTGCATGGGTGCCATTCTGTACCACTGTGTTTGTTTAATTTTATTTGTTAAGTGCACAGATATGTGGTGGGTCTGAGCTAAATCATTTTAAGCTTGTGTGTCTTTGGAGGCTCTCTTTAACAAAGGCCAGCATTTCAGCTGTTCAAATTTCAACTGAGTTCATTTTTCACAGAGATGGAATTACAAGGACAGTATTGTATTAGCATGATTACAAAAGTAAGCCCACAGATAGTTAACAATTGTAATGTATTGCAGTTACTACAAAACAGTAAGGAGTTAAGAGTGCTTTGGGACACAGGGAATTCTGTTCTTTTAGCTACCACGAAAAACATGCTGAAAAATTCATTCCAAGACCTTCAAATTACTTAGAAGGATGGAAAAGTGGCAAAGTAAAGCATATAGTATTTAGATTTAAAAAATTGAATGGTTATTCATTTAATAGAGTTGTAGCCAAAGCTCTGTGAAGGCTGTCTTTCTTTTAGAAGGAGGATGACTGTTGCATTCTAGTTTTATCCAAGAGCTCATCTTTTAGGATAAGTAAAATACTCATGCTGATTTTTTTTTTCCTTCACTCAGCTGCTTATCAATGGGCTGTGTGAGATTGTAATGAAGCAAGGAGGAAGAGTTTCTATTGCCTGAAACAGTGCATCTTCTTGAGTTCAAGACCTCAGCATATCTGTGTGCATGACATTCACCGAAACAGACCTTAGAGAACAGTAGTGATCTTTGAAAAACTCTCTGGAGTAAAATTTCGTTTCCCTGAAATCTTAAGTATTAAGATCCCAAAGGTGTTTCAGGGAAAAATAAGTGATCTCTTTATCATTCTTTCAATTTAATCTAATTTTTTTTGTATTTGTGAAGGGTAATATTGGCCCAACAAGGATATACTGCAGGACAGGCTTCATGTTTGTTCATTCATTTTTGTGTGTTGAAATTTAAAAGCTGTGCACATATATGACAGGCAAAATAGTGGATGTTGTTCTATACCATTCTTGGCCCAGGTAACTTTTGACTTGGAGAAGAGGTTAAAAGCATTAGCAAGTATTGCATAAACAGCCATGCAACTTGATAGTTTTTCTTACCTGCTTCAAATTCCAGATTCCACAGAGTTAATTCATAATATTTTCTTCACTTATGTGTAATTTCTCTGAGCTGGATTTTTTATTCTGTGAACATTGTTTGTCTTGAAGTCATATAATTTGCACCGAATTTAAACATATGGCTCTGCCATATCTATAGACTTTCTTGTATTATTTCTTAAACACTGTAACACACTATAAAAAGCATAGATATGATTTTAGAGTCCGGTTTAATAGTGAGCATCCATATTACATTGTACAACTTGTAGTACCTTTCTTAATATTTTAGCAAGGTCCTAGTTATTTTATCCCTATTTAATTCATTTGGTTAAGACAGAGTGATCTGGGAGGGCTTTAACTGCTCCAATCTGTTCTTTATCTCTAAAGATAGTAATAACATTTTTAACAGGCATATAAGGGAATATGACATCAATTTATAGAAAAACAGAGACACAGTGATTTCTCTATTGCTATGTAAATTACTGCTGATATCTTAATTGACTGTTTAATGCTTTACTCCACAAATGAGATTTCCTTCCTCAATGCAAAGTACTTCAAATGTGGTTTTATTACCATCAAGTTTTTTTGTATCCTCAGCCTCTTCTAGTAATTACCATCCTCTTTAAAAATGTATAATAATTCTGTTATCTGAATTTTTTTTTAATTCAAGCCACTACCCAAAAACATGGTGTCAAGACTGTGTGAGTCCAAAAAGGTGTGTGCTGCAGCTGATATGCAACTCCAGGTATGTTCTTTGCATTCTAGTTTCTATTCTCTATTCAGAACTTAAAGAACGTATTTTAGTTCCTATGATTTTACCAAATTTTAATTTTAATGTAGACACATTATCTGGTTTTTTTCTTAATTGTCATGCTTGTTTTTCTGAATGTGTTCTGTGCTGTCTGCTTCAAGCTAAATGCTTAAATCTGTAGGAAAATATAATGAAACTCATGGCTTTGAAAATGTTTGCATTATCAGAATTCCCAAGTGTGTTTTAAGATTGAATTCTTGAATTAATGGAATCATTTACGGAGAACTTGAAGTAGAGGACATATTGGATGCCTGAAATCATTAAAATGTTGCAGGACTGAGAGATACAGGCCACCTTAGAAAAATCAAACCATCATGTTTATTTACTACAATGTGATTTGAACTCCACCTCTTCTGTAGCTCCACTATGAAAGTGACAGTTTATCACACTGGAATTGCTGGCTGAGCTGTAAGCATGTAAGATTTCTCTCACAGTGTTAGGAGAAGTAACTAAATTCATAAACCTTTATTTTCTCTGGGTAGGTGGGATTGATCAGTCATTCACATAAACAGTCAGTGTTGCTGTTCTTCAGAGAAAGTAAGGGAAGTTAGGGTTCTGTCTAAAATGGGTATGTGGTCTTTTTCTGTCATACAACAGCAATTCTCCGATGTGTACAGTAGCATTAGCATCCAGTCAAGGGTTTTTACAGTGCGAGTTTGGCTGCATTTAGTGTGCTAGAAGTTTCTGCTGTGTGATTTTTGTGATTTTGTTTTCTTCTTTGTTTTGCCTTAAGTCAGAAGCATGTAAGTTTTCCTTTTACAGTTAACCTGGTGTTTAGGTGAGATAACTCTGCTAGTACCTTAGTAAAGTTTAGTTATTATTTTTGAGATGTAGAAAGAAACAAATTTAAAGATCAGATTTTTGTAATTTTTCACTTTGAGGAGTTCCCAAATGATCACAACCCTGTCTACAAGCATGAGTTGCAGTGGTTAACTAAAGTTGATCTAAAATTAAAACTCAGTTAAATATTGGCAGTTTGCTCTGTGCAGTTATTTGAAGGAATTTAAAATTAATCAGAAGTCTGGAGTGTGGACCTGTAAATTGTACACACGTCAGTTACACTAATCAAAGCCAGACTGAACACTGTTTTCAATGTATACATGTATTCTTCATTGGTTAAACCTAATGGACTTTTGAATTATGCTTTCAGTGCAGTGCTGACTGTCAGCAACCAGGGTTGGCTGAGCAAGTGTCAACAAGAAGGGTGCTATCTGTGGCTATACCTCTGTGACGTGCCAATATAACTGCACCCTCTCTGCAGCTCTGATTTTGAAATGCACACTCCTGGCTTTGAAAGAATCTCATAGAGATATCTGATAATCTAGAGAGACTGTGGGCAAGAATATAAATAGTTCATATAGGAGGTTTTTATTGGGGGCAGAAAAATTCTAGATGGAAATAAAATTTGTGCTGCGAATGCTTGATTGTGAACCTGTATTCATGAGTGCACAATGCATGTGTGGATTAGTAACCACCAAAGTGATGATCAAGTCCTTTCACATGTGCCCATTCTTTCCTAGTGTGTCCACCCATAACAGCTATTTATAGATTTGACAGATTTCCTTTCAGCTTTTAATATGTATTTGCCATAATCTTGTCAAGGTTTGAGACCAAATTGACAGTGTGGAGGCTGAATGGGCTTGTATACCAAGAACACTGTAAGTCGCAGATATATTCACAAGCGACATGGCCTCCCTGTCCTGTGGTGTGGCAGATGGCAAATTCCAAAAGGAGAGGTCATCGCATCAATTGCTCGTGTTGGGCTGTGCAGTCCCTCTGCTGCTGTTGGCCCTCAGCTGCTTTTGGGGCCCCTGTAGGCTCTGTCCTGGAGTGACTCCACACCCCATGGCTTAAGAACTGGGGAGAGAACATCCATTTCTGGTGGGCTCAAATTCCTACGGGTGCCTAATGATTGACTGGTGCTGGCAATGATGCAGTGATTAAGCAGGCTGCTTGCCCTCAAATTACTCTTGTGCAACTAATGTTCAACCCGTTTCAACTCATGCCAGATGACCACAATGCCACACTGAATAGTAGTATTCATTTCCTACTTTCAGCACTATGTTTTTGAAGATTTCAAATATAAAACCTGCAGAAGTGTGCGCTCATTTCAAAGAAACAGATGGCGGGGCTGCTCTGTTTATTAATTCAGAAAAAATGTCCCAGAGAAGTTGACTGCATGGCAGATATAAAACTAATATGCTCCTTTGTAGAAGTACATACTGTTACTCATACAGATTAAGAGGTATAATAATTAATTGAAGAAAAATACCTTGTAGTCTGCGGTTGCCGAAGTATATATGTGCTAACTAGTGTATATACTTGAAAAAACTGTGAATGATGATTCTAATACCTTTCCTTCAGACTTCACAAAGACTATATTCTGTCTTGATGACTAGATGCTATGTAAACCATATTTGACCTTTAAAAGAAGGAAAAATGCTAAAAAATATTCCAGCACTACAGAAAACACCTGAAGGTTCTTTTGTGATCTGTTGAGAAAATAAGTCTATTGGCATGTGAAAGTAAGAAATGCTGCTGCTTTTTCTTAACTATGATACCTCTGAATTTTCTTTTAGGTCATGTAATCAGTTACTCAGGAGGAAAGATAGGAGAGTTCACGCATCTTCTCCTAAGGCTTTTGCCAGGCAGATTGAGTCCCAGAGTCTTTCAGACAGTAGTAACTTCACTGGAAAATGCATAAGTGTTCACATGTAAACGCTATTAAGCAGGCAAGGAGCTAGAAAGAATTGGAATAAGTGAAACTAATAAATATCAATGTAAGTGCAAAATAGAGAGACAGTATGAAGATAGATAACTATTTGATGGCCTTGTCATATTTTTAGGTCTTTTGAGAAGCATGTTTTACTGAAATTAGAAATCATCTTCTAGCTGCTGCTTAATATTAAGTATTAGCTTGCTCCTCAGCAATATCACCTAAAATCCTGTGGTCCTGGGATGTGTCTCCCTTTCCCATTTCAAAGGCCTGTGTAAACACACAGAGCTGTGGTTTGTAGATGGGAATGTTTATGGGTAGAAAGTTCATCCAAGTTTATTTCCAGGCATGGGGTTTTTTTAACTGTGCTGTCCAGGTGGTCTGGCTCATAGCTTTCTTCTCACACTCTACATGTGCCAGGATCAAGGGAAAGCTTATAGCTGACTTCAGTGACTCATTTCCCTATCACCACATTGCTCTTTAGGCAGTCCATTTCACTGGCCTTCAGCTGACATTTCCTCACTTCAGAGCTGTGAGTTGAGTTCTGCCTTTGACCGCAAACTACTTGACCCTCAGTTTCACTTTAGGGAAGGTCCACTGCAGTGCAGTCCGCTCCATCTTGTGAGGAACACTGAGGAGTGACTGCAAACTGGTCCTAACAAAGCTGAGAGATAGATAGAAGAGAATAAAGGTTGTGCTGAAGCTGAATGCTAAAATCTGTTGTGGGATGCTGAGGTTCCTGTTTGGTTTGGGTTTTTTAGAGAGGAGAGGGAAGTCAGTGTGAAATAACTCCTGCAGAGTCACAAAGGCCTAGGGTAACAGGACGAAGTGAACTTTCTAGGACTGTTACATCATGTAATTTTTGGGTCTATTCATGTTACTTACTGTTGGTCATATTCTCAGTCACCCTTGCTACCATAAATGCTGTAGCTTTTGTTAAACTATGTTGAATAGGATTCTAGAGACCAGCTCTGAGAATAAGTATTAGCAAAGGCATTGTAAAACCTCTTTCTCTTCTAAGATGAGTAAAAAATATTATAGTTTTTACAGTCCAGTCTAGGTTTATCTTAGATTTTTAGGTTTTCACATTATCAATATAATGATGGAAAATTTAAAAAGACCCCTGCAAAATTTTAGTTTCAAAAAATAAAGTACTCATTATTGTTTGCCATTTGGTGTTGCATCTTCATGGAGTTATCCTCTGAGCAGATAACTTGCTGCCTACTCTGGGTTTGTAGAGGAGCAATGTCTTGTTCAGTGTTGCTATGTAGGACACAAAACTTGCAATGCCACTAATGGGTGATTATGCAAGTTTAGTCTTACTGACCTCTTTTTTCCTCATTAGCCATGTAGGAAGCAAGCAGAAAATCTAGGAGTAGCTCCTGCAAGTGATGGCTTATTCACCCCTCTCCTTATAATCCTCGGTTTTTTTTGAAAAAAAAAAAAAATCAATTTTCACATTTATCATTTGTCAAGAGACACTGTCAAAGGATTTATCCAGGTTCTGTATGTTAAAAGACAGCTTATTCAGACAGAAGGAATATGGTCCTTTAGAAACAGTCACAATTTTGGTGAAAATACATTTTGCATCCAGAGCAAATAAAATACATGCTGAATTTGGATAAATTATTGAAGAGTTCAGAATGGTTTGTACCCGAATTTCATAATAAAGAATCTTTTCAGAGGTTGAGGGGCTTGTGTTACTCAGGTCACATAAAACATCCAAACAAATTCTTTTCCATAAAATGTCATGGTTATAATTCCTGGAACAATGTATTCATGTCACTGGGAATGGCATTGCAGTGGCCCTGGGAGTGTGACTGGGCCTGAGTCTCTGGCTAATTATTTGCTTCATTCCTTGCACAAAAGCTTTTTGAGGCTCCCTACTGTCAATTTTCCTATGAAGTGGGACTACCACAGGATGGCCTGAAATGAACTCTTCCCTTAAATCCATCAGACTTCTTAGAAATATCTGGTGTTGCACAGCAGTGGGTGTCCTCTTTTTCTGTCTTTCCTGCACTTCCACAGAATAGGAAGTCTTCATGTTAAAAAAGAAAAAAAGCTGCAATTATTTTCAGTGATGGCACACACAGAGCCTTAGCACTGTCTTCTGTCCATGTCTGTTTTATGTTTGCTGTTTAAGTGCCAGATACTCTGCTTTGCTGTTTTTGCTTGAAAAGTCTTTTTCTCGTGCTGCTGTCCCAATCTCTAGACACCTCAGTAATTCAGTCATGCGCCTGTGTTCTGTTGTAGCTCACATCCTTCTACATGAAAATTGCCTATGAAGCAGCTCTTACTTCTGGCAAAGTACCCTCCTGGTGCAGTGTGATCTCAGGCTAAGCTTGCACTCTAGCAGCTTGTTGCTCTGATGGTGAGAGCTAAAATAAAAGCAAAAATCTGCCTTAGTACTACATTGTTCAAAGGCTCTAGCAGAAACTCTGTAGCATCAGCAGCTCCGTGTAGTGGGCATGGTGCTTTTAGGCCAAAGGTTGGACTTCATCATCACGAGGTCTTTTCCAACCTCAATGATTCTATTATTGTATAATTCTTATGTTCGCCGCCCAGGCTGTAACTTGCCCCTGCAGGTGTGAAGTGTTCTCATGGCTGCATGCACACATCTTGAAATAGTTTATTTTGCGCTGTCCACTCAAATAACTTTAAAATAAATAACTTAAAAATAGGGTTTTTTTTTTAAAAATTAAATATCTTTAAAAATACTCTTTTTGAGAAGGGAAGTTGCTGGACGGCTTTAGGGACAGGTCCTAATTTATTTAAAAATGCAGTCATGATGGTGGTGGTTGGTGTCATCCAAAAACCTGCTTCTCTCCTTGTGCATTATACTAAAAATAGAAGATTTACAAAACCATATGAATTTAAACTCTTCCCTCTCCCTAGTCCATCTCTCACACTCTTTTCTATTTGTCTTTTTTGGTTTTTCAAATGCCAACACCATGTGCCGAAGACAAACATGTATTTTATTTCTTCAGGTGTTTTATGCTGTCTTGGACCAAATCTACCATGGTAAACACCCTCTAAAAAAGTCAACCACGGAAATTTTAAAGGAGACACAGGAGAAGGTTTATGGTTTGCCGTATGTACCCAATACAGTAAGTAGAAACAGAATAACTATATGAACTACCTTTTCTTTGATAGCATATTGATACCCCTACCTATCCCTGACCCTTGCCCCACACACTCACATGCTTGTTGTTGTATTGTTATATTGAAAGAGTTTTCTTTCTTTTAGTCACTTTATTCAGAGAGTATGGTATTGGAAATTTTCAGCTAAAAATCAGTATTTAATTAATGTACTTGTTTTTGTACATGTGTAGCCTTGTCATGGTGAACTTCACTACTTTGCCTTTTATTTTCTTACTAAGGCACTGGAAACAATATACTGGAAAGAAAGTTTATTCCAGCTTTTCAAAGGGCTGTTTATAAAAGGCAAACAAAACACTGTGCTGCATGTTGGTGTTTGTATGCTGTCAGTGTCAGCATGAGAGTAAGTCCGACTTGGAAGTGAGTTTTTCTCACTGTATTGGTGTGACCTTTGTCATGTCATTTATCCTTTCATATGGTATCTGAAAGTGTAAAAACCTTGAGTTCTGCTGAGGTATGTAATTTTGATCTTCATCGTGAATAGTCATTCATTTGTTCTGTACTTCATGTGGCAGCCAAAGGTGCAGTTTTCATAGATGATAATCACGGGATTTCCTGGTCTGTCTGAAGCTGAATTCCTACCAGGAGCATGGCCCCCCAGTCACTCTTTGACAGTTTGCTCAGAATACCCAAATGTCTTTTCTCTTTCTGCTTCTCAGAAAATGTACTTTTCTCCTTTGCAAAATGTGCCTTTCATTCTCTGAGAAGGGTGTTAGGAGATCCATTTCCTCATTGAAACTGTGTTGCCACTGCTGGCCAGGCAGAGCCACAGAAGCAGAAGTGAAGTATCTTCAGAGTAGGACGTCTGACTTCTTAGCATTTTTATAAGTGTTGTTTGACACTGTTCCTCCCCAGGTGTTAGTCGTCTGGTGAATGGAACAGTTCTTGGCTTTGAAAGTTAGCCTATGTTTTTTGTTCATTTAAAATTATTTTAATTTAGCTGTTACCTTCAAAAGATTGTAACATCTTGTAGTGAGGCTATGATTATTATGAAGTGGGACAGCAAGTTTTGGCCTGGAACTTTATCCTAGCAAAATGTGCTGTAAACTTTTGAATTGTCAGAAAGCTTGTGTTTATTTATTGAATGTAGAATTAGCGTCAAGAACCAGTCAAGAACTGTAATACAGTTTAAATTTCAGTAAAACATAGTGAAAAATTGCATTAGAATAACACTGGTGCTCTGTTGAGTAATTAATGTCTGTAATTTGTCTTGCTATCCTTTTTTGTTCTTTCTTCCAAACTTAAGATATGCTTGCAGTTTAATTTGTAGTTCAGGTAAAAAAATAAAAGCCTTGAAAGTGAAAGTTGGAGTTTTTAAGCAAAGAGAATATATTTCTTCCTTTCATTTGATTTCAGAGGTAGACATTGAAATACAGCAAGAGAGACCAGTTTTTATTTTCTACCATTTGTCTAGGTACATAGATAGCTGGCAGAGAAAACAAAGTATTTTGATTATTTTTTTTTATTTGTTCTCTATACATTTAGATTCAGCTATGAATTGCTATGTCAGGCTTGTATATGTTAAGTTAGTCATGTTGGGTAAAAGTAGTTCTTCCTTAGTGAAGATCTTAACTGCCTTAATGTGATTTTTCTGTAGTAGCACTATCTGTCAGGGCTGCAAGCATCCATTATTATCTCTTTCTGATGAACCTTAATTCCCTCTTACTGCTCTTGACAGGCAAGTAAACTTAGTAAATATCCTCTGAATGTACTTGGGCTTCAATCTTACTGGGCAGATTCATTTACTGAAGTAGATCCACAGCATATATCTTCAGCAGATGAATTCCTGTCGTTCTTGGGCACAAGCTCAGATAATAGGACAATTTGCATGCATCTTTTTGTTACAGTACTTTCAAAATGAGACATATAAACTTCACCTGATAAGTAAATGCTGATGTGCTTGTGTGGTGATACCTATTTAAGGTAAACCTAAGCATCATCCTCAGCAAATATCGTGTGTTATGTGCCAGCAGTAGGAGGGATAGTGCGAAAACAGTCCTGTTGAAGTCTGTATTTAAATAGGTTTTACAGGCATTGGGATTGGCATTGCATGCAGTAGTATTTACATTGGCTGTGTTGATATGGATAGTCTGAGAAGCTGGTGCCACATGCAAGGCAGAAAGGAAGTCAGATAGAAGCACAGAGAAACAGCACTCCACAAGACTTTGTTTTTCTAAATAATGCAAATCTCAATTTCTGTCTGGCCATTGCTTATCTGTTCAGAAGTACACAGGGTTTACTGCTGTCTCCTGGATGACAAAATTCCACTGGGATTTCACTGCTCTATTACGGAGTCTGGAAGCTTACGATTGCCAGGCAGGGGGCAAGGAAATGTATCTGCCTGTTTTTGTAGTGTCTGGCAGTTTTGCTGCCAGAGGAGATTTGTGTTACTGAGTTTGGAAAATGAATAGAAATTTTGCACAGATTGAATTCTTGAGTACTTGCGATACCTTTAAAAAGCACTCAGTCTTCCTTTTGACTCTAAGAAAGCAAGATAAACCAAATAATAATGCCCACACTTTTTCTAGCCATTTCTTCCTGAATGTACTTGGTGTCAAAATTTGTGTACTGTGGGGAATTCAGTACTCTGCTTTTGTTCCAAACTTTTCTTCAAATCATAGCTTATTTCTCATCTCTTGTGAAGTCAGTTTTCATTTACTATGGCCTGCCTTGTAGTTGATAACACTGTCTGCTTTTAGAGTGTCTCCCCATGTCTTTTCTACCTTTGTCTCCAGGAGGGCCAGAGAGGCTTTTAAAAATCGGGTATTGGGTGACCCTTTGATCAACCTGAGACTTGATCAAAGTTTCTCCCCATGAGCTGCTCCTGTCCCCCAAGTTCAGACTTGAAAACTACTTTCCTTTGAGACAGTCATCAAAACTTAGTGATATGCCATTGTTAGTACTGCGCCAAGCATAATAATTCCTATCTCCTGCTGTGGGTTTTGGTTCAATATTGTAACAAAAAATGACATATAGGGTAAACAGGCTCTGCAATGATAGTGGAGTTTGCAGCCTCCTGCAGTTATAGGAAAGAGCTCTCAGTAATGAAGTGAACACCAGCTGCCCAAGTCATCATATCTTTGAGAATTAGTTTGAACTATTGATTCTTATGTTCAGAAAATTATTATGGACTTACATATTAATTAGCTGTCCATTGTAGTAACCTTTTCTGATGTGGAAGTTTGGTGAGAGATGCTGGTTTGACTTGTGACTGTGAAGAAAAATGGTTTTGAAGGGTGAGTCACTGTGAACCTGGGTTCTTTCTTAGATCACTTCTAAATAGTCTGTGTTGCATTTTTTAAAATTACATGATCTTCCAAAGCTGAAGCCTTTTCTTCCAGAAACAGATGAATTTCTTGTGTGGTACTTGAATATGAAGTACAGTATTGGAATTAACCCACACACATCATTATAATTACGTTTGATAGGAGGCAACACGTTGGTATGTAGGGAGCCTTTGATATTTTTTGGAACACTGAATAATTTGCTATATACCTTCTTGCTTTTGCATATAAAAATACATATTAGTTCAGAAGAACCACCTTTACTGATGTCATAAAATGTGCATCAGGTTACGGGTTTAATTATGGTTATATACTTTTGTCCAGAGTACAGGTTTCTTTGACAGCATGAAAAGTTCTTAATGGCCTATGGTTGATAGTGTTTGGAGAAACCAAAACACCTGTGAGACCAAATATGTTAGCCAGCCAAGTTTGCCAACAGAAGACAAGGCAGGTATTGTAAGAGATGCCCTAGAGGGAAGAAATGTATGAAAAATAGTATATCACCAATGTAGTTGTTAGTCGTCTTCTTCCTGCAGCTGGGGAGACTCTGCCCAGACAGAGATCCTGACCTTGGAAGGCTCCACCTAGGTCCTTGTTTTAACTTGCTGTGGTTATGTCTGTCGTGTTCCTGACAAAGGGAATCAATGGATGAGATGCAACCTAACACTTGGAATACTTGCTTAGGGAGGCTGTTAGGCACTACAGGAAGATATGGCTTGCCATGGGTGCTAAGTATACAAGGATTTCATTAACAGGGCACATGCAAAGACATCTGGGTGGTTGGTTGGCTGAAGAGGAGTTAGTGTCAATAGACAGCGAGAACTAGCTTTCCTGCAAACAGAAAATTTTGCATCACACATGGTCACCATGAGCCAAAGCTGCCTCTTTTATTGTTATTGAAGAACACCTGAGTGCAAAAGAGTAGCTGTATGCTTTTTTCCTTCTTAGGAGCCTTTACTTAGGAGTTTGAAGGTGACGTGACTTCATGCTTAGTTGTGTTAGGTAAGCTGGAGGCCACAAATAGAGACAGCGTGATTTCTGAAGTTCAGTTTTGTGCTGATCATGATCACTGTTAGTAGTGGTGCTGCAGTGAAGAGGAAAGTATAGTTTTAACAGGCTTATTCCTCAGTCTACTGAGGGCTGGCTGGCAGTTTTAAATATCTTGTTATAGAATCTGCCATCTGTGTCCTTGTGTCATCTGTTGTCTTTGGATTTCTTGTTAGGTTTTTGGAGTGACTACTGATGTGCAGTTATAACTCTGTTTCTGCATAAAACTTCATGTGAATATCAGTAAGATATATAAAAAGTGTAAATAGACTGAGCAAGCAATGAGGCAGCTGTCTTAAAATAAATAAGTGATAACCCTTAACCTCTGACAGTAAAAGTGGTTTTGAATTCTGAAAACTTTACTCAAGTGGTGCACATAAATCTTAAAATTATTGGTAAGGAATGCTAAGTAGTGGCTGCCTATTAAATTTTAAACTGTAATTTCATTCCATATTTACTTTACCTAAAACCTTCCTAAATTTGTTTTAGATTTATTAAGCTAAACTAACGTAACCGTAGAACCGAAGCAAAACAGAAAGCTAGGTTAAAGGAAATGTGAAAAGGGTAGAATTGGTGCTGTTGGCAAAAAGCTTTTGAAAAAAAAAATAGTGGGTGGTGGATGAGGGTACAAAATTTTTGGTGGTAATCAATAAGATGCTCAAAAGAACTGAGCATGAGAAAAAGCCTGTATGTTTGAATATCTGAGAAAAGGAGGTTATTAGAAAAGTAGAAGCCATATAAAAGTGTGAAAAACAGAATACAGGATAAGTGCTAATGAGCCAAAAGTAAAACTGTGGAAATTTCAAGCAGCTTAGAAACCAAAACCAGTCATAATGATTAAAACCAGTGCATCAGAAAGAGGAAGGCTGCCAGATATTTTCTGGAACTGGAACATAGCTAAGTATGATGATTCAAAAGACATTATGTAGTTATCCAAGAGACTGAACCAAAGATACAAACTATCCTGATGCCCTTTAAAACTTTATTAAGATAATAAAAAATAGAAATTGTTATATGACTGGAGATAATTACTTAAAGAATGCAAGAATTCAGAACAAAAAAGGCTAGAAATGCTGAGTTGTAAAGTGCAAGTAGAGCAGGTAATAAAGTTCCGTAATTACTGAAGAAGCAAGAGTGGGAGAAAGAACAATAAATGTCAGAAAAAGCATTAATATTCTATACCTCTGCCTCAGTGTTTTTTGAAAAATAAGTGGATTTTGGTTAGATAGGTAATACATATAATATTTGAGATGGATAGAAAAAGAATTGAGATTAAGAAATGAAAAAGAGAGAATAACTAGATTAGATGTAGTCAGGTTGTCAGAATATTTAAGTTTGTCAAAGTAGTCAGTGACCTGGAAAAATTATCACTCACAAAGTCCTGAAAAATTGGTAGTGCTATCATAATAACTACTCTTATGAAAGGAGAAGAACTGTGGACTAATTGTTTGGATTTTGTCAGTCAAGAAGTAGTAGAACCAATTATTAAGCAGCTCATAAGTACAATGAGAGCTCAAAGGTACAAATGAGAACAGTCAGCTGAGCAAAATAACCCCGCTTTTGTTAAGAACCACCTGAGATGAGAAGAATCCTCCTTCTTCTTAAGACATTGCTTGACCTTTGAAACAGGAAGGAAGTGGCTGATAGGATGACTCTAGACTTAGCAAGCTTTCTGACACTTGTAAATCATAATTGTCCAAGCAAACTGTGAATTTATGGCTGAGTCAACACAAACAAAACATGCTGGCAAAACAGGTGAAGGCTTAGTTTCAGACAGAGACATTTTAAGAAGAAGTCACCAGGAATCTGTCCGGAAATTACTGCAGTTCTGTGGGTTTGTTAATGATTTAGATGACAATGCATTTATAATATTATAGAAGCTCCTTCAGTTGTATAATATTTATATAAGCCCCTTCAGTTGATAAATGTTGCAGAAATTTTGAAAAGTAGAATTTAAATGATCCAAAGAATCTGAATCACTGTGTTGTAAATCAACCAAACAGTGCAGAAGACCAGCTTGGCTGAACAGAGAAGTCCTGGTGAAGCTCAGGAGGAAAAAGAAACAGTATGATCTATGGAAGCAAGGTCAGGCTTTGCAGGAAGAGTACAAAGGTGTGATTTGTTTATCACAGAATCAGAATGGTTTGGGTTGGAAGGGACCTTAATGATCATCTAGTTCCAATCCCCCCACCATGTGCAGGGACACCTTCCACTAGACTAGGTTTCTCAAAGCCCCATCCAACCTGGCCTTGAGCACCTCCAGGGATGGGGCATCCACAACGTCTTTGGGCAACCTGTTCCAGTGCCCCACCATCCTCACAGTAAAGAATTTCTTCCTAATGTCCAATCTAAACCTCCCGTCTTTCAATTTAAAGTCATTTCCCCTGGTTCTATCACTCCATGTCCTTGGGAAAAATCCCTCTCCAGCTTCTTTAGGCCCTCTAGGTACTGGAAGGCTGCTGTAAGATCTCCCTGGAACCTTCTCTTCTCCAGGCCAAACAATGCCAGTTCTCTCAGCCTTTATGTAGGGAGAAGACACAAAAGGCCAAAGCTCAATTAGAGTTGAAACTGGCCAGTGTTGTTTCAGATAACAAGAAGAGCTTTTTAAAGTATGTTAGTAGCAAGAGGAGGTCTAAAGAGAACATTGGACCAATACTTGTTGAAGATAGTCATCTGACTAATGGTGTGAAGAAAAAGCAGAGGCATTCAATACATTTTTTTGCCTCAGTCTTTACTAATAGACCCCAAGTGTCCCAGATCTCAGAGGGCCATGAGTGCAGGAACATTGACTTTCTCTTTGTGTACACTGAATGTTCACAAGTCTGTGGGGCCCGATGGGATTCATCGCAGAATTGTGAAAAAGCTAGTGGATATTATGGCAGGACCCCTTTCACTCATTTACTAATGGATAGTTTGCATTAGGAAAGCAGTTTAAGTAATAAGTATTTAAACAACCATAAATGCCAAAAGAGCATGCTTTTATTCATGGGATACTGTAAAAGAAAATATCTGGATTTTTTAAATATATTCTTGTATTTGTCTTTGGGGACTTAGCAGTGGTAGTGTTGTGTCCTGTAGTACATGTCTACCTCTTACAAAAATGTAGCAAAAATCGAAGAAATACAGAGAAGCGGTTTTGGAAAGATAATATTTTTGGAAACATGAGGAAAGCTAAAGGAAACTGATTTTTTTTGACTAATGAAGAGAAAATGTTGTGGTGAGAACCTTTATGAAAAAAATAATTGGAACTGAGACTGTGACTATTTGTTTCTTATTAATGAGCAGATAATAGAAGGGGGAAAATGGTATAATTTACAGCAAATGTTATTATGGTTAGTACTCAATCTTTTAAACTCTTGTCAATTTTTCCCCTCATTTGTTGAAGAGGGAAACAGACACCCAGTAGATCTTGGATCACTCTTATAGGCACTGTTGTAGATCACGAAGACTGTTTCGTAGTAAAGGTGGAGAGCCTTCATAGAAGATTGCTTTTCCACTTTTTATCTGTCTTCAGTTACTTGAAGAAGTACTGATGTTGCTCATATTCCACTTTTTCGAGTGTTTTGAAGAGAGATGAAGTCATATGTTATTACTCAACCTCTTGAAGTTTGTGTAACCCCTTCAAGGTAATATTTTACGTTGCCATGTTGGAAACTACAGTTATTTACACAGAGTGCAAATCCCTGGATTAGTTTTCATATGAACCTTCTAAAAAGTATACTATGAAATCAAGTTGAAGAGTCTGGGTCTGAGGAAAAGATTAATAAAAGAGTGCACAGTGAACTCTGGGGAAGTGATAGTTCTATAAATAATTAATAGCTAAAAGCCATTTCAAAAAGACTGGTGCCCTGCTGAGGTCAGTATTAAAGTAGAGGCTGGGATTTGAAAAGCTCTTAAAGTCACCTTTCAATGTTTGTTTAGGTTTCTGTCTTTGTGGAGTTGAGTTCATTTTATGATAAAGAAAATGGTGATAGCAAATACTGTGAAGATTTGTTTTCCAGTGGTAACATGACACTATTCACTGGGCAACTATCTACAGGAGCAGAGTGTTTGCAGATACCATAGGATATGAAGCACTTTTAAGGAAATTCTTTTTGCAAGCATTAGTCCCATGAAACTCAAACATACATTAGCGATAGATAGTATTTGCCATATTTACCATGTAGAAGAGCATTTCATGGCACAGTGCAGGAAATAGTTGCATACATCTCCAGGTAACATTTTAAACATCTTACATAGATTTATGTAATAATAATACCAAATACCAATATATAAACAGAGATTGTTTAGTTTTATATAGTTCTGTTTTCATGGTTCATATGTCCTTTTTTTCCCCTGGGATTGCAGTACTGGAGCTATATTTGATAGTGATAGATATAACTGAATAGATCAATGCCATAAAGACAGGCTAGAGAGCCTGAAATTAAATGCTCTCTAAGTGCAGTGGGAGCTTGTCCTTCCTATGAAAAGCCTGCAGTCAAAACAGAAAAGAACAAGAGAGAGGAACTATTAGCACTCTTGCTTCGCAGGAGGTGGCAGTTAGACTGAGAGGGGGAAAAAAAAGTAGTTTTAAGTTTATACTGCAGCTTGTGGCAGATTCAGGATTAGAGTCATGATCCCTTATATCCCTGTCTGTAATGGCTCTAGCAAAAGATAGTAAATAAATGTTACTGTAGAAAAGTAGTGATTTCATCTTCCACTATTGGTACAGATAATTTACATGATTAAGTTGTACTGGCAAATGTATTTTGCAGTTACAACATTGCTTAAGATATTTCTCGGATTTTGTAAGAGCTTATCTTAAACAGCATTCATGATGTTTGTTTTAAAAGAATAGGTCAATACTTAAAATTAGATTTAATTGGAAAATTAGAATAAAAACTTTGGGCTGCAGTGTGAGTCTGTACCCAAAGTAAACGATGGTGATCTGATTCTACTTACCTCAGGCTTATGAATTTTTAAATCTTAGTCAGTAATAGAAATTATTAATGGATAATTGAAGGGAGAGTGTTGCCTGTTTATGTATATGTGTGTAGAATTACATGTTACAATGTGAAGGATTTGTTTGAAAATTGTTTACATGTTTCTTTTGTTTCACTTTAAAGACTAGTTAAAATACTGACAAGTAACATTGTCTCTTAACTTGTCCAAATATGATCAGTCAAAACACAAAAAAGAATCAATTTTTATATCTCTGTGTCTTTTAATCCAAATTTTAATCATTGCAAAGTAATGCAAATCATACATACAGATTTTTGATGTCGGTATTCTTTGTTATCTCCCATGACCCCCTTCCCTTAGTCCCTTTTTGGGGAGGAGAGAAGTGAGTAGAGAGTAAATAGTTTTAAATGATTTTATTATATGCAGCTCAAATTCATGAACAGTTTATAAATAAGAATTAAATATTTTTCTTTAAGCAATTTGAAGACCATATGGTACATATCTAAAATCACGTAAGTGGTTAATTGCATGTTAAATTCCTTTCCTCTTCCTTAGTTAAACAACTGCAAAAATATTTACATTCCCTGCTGTTCTAGATTTATTTATCATTTTATAATGAAAACACAGAAGTGTTATAAATTGAAATCTTAATCTCTTGCTTGACTCGCTTTCTAAAATGTCAACGGTGTCTCTGGTTTGGTTTACTTTGTGTTCTCTCCCACTCCTAAGAGAGAAATGCATGACACTGGAAAACTGAAGAATATTGACATTAAGCAAGTCAGAGGTGCAGCACGAGATGTGGTTTCTTGAAATTAGTTTTCTGTTATTCTAAACAAGATTAGAAACTGCAGGAAAGAAAGTGGCTCTTTATTGCATTTTATTATTATTGTGAAACTCCAGAAGGATGATGATGTAATTCTATAAAGCTTAAAGGGGTTCAGGGCAGAAATACAGAATGTAAGTTGACCAAGCAAGCTGCTGCATACCTGTGGAGACAGTTGTTTCTACAGTCAGTGAGTGCTCTAGCTTTTTCCCTGAGGGAGCTACTGACACAAACAGTTTGCAAATTCTGCATTCCAGAACTCATTGAACTGTTTTTTCTACTGAGAATGAGTTGAGGACATTTTCAAAGCACTCCGTAAACTTAACTAACAAATGAATATAATAAGGAAAAAAATTCTGTGTTTTGTTTCGGAACAAAAGAGTGAATTCTTTAAGCTGCAAAAAGTACTTGAAAAATCCTTGATTTGTTTCACGAAGTGAGTAGTTTAAACAGAAATGCGGCGGAATAAATTCTGCTGTGTGAAAATTTGGCTTTTCCAAAATAAGTGCATCCAGCAGTGGAGCTTGGTCTTTGGAGCCTGGCAGCCACAACTTCTGGGCTGCTCCTGTCTTTGGAGCCTGGCAGCCCTGGGTTCTGCTAGCTGGGCTTCTGCTGGCAGTGCTGTGCTGCTTGCTCCTGTTGCTGTGTGGGGGCAAGAAAAAGAGAGGAGCCTTACCAGGAGGCTTCTCAGCTTGTCTCACTGCAGTCTCAGTTATTTTGGGAAAGGGAGCATAAGAATTATTCAGAGAAGGGCATTTAATTCGATTAGCACACTAATTCTAGAGTCACTGTAATGAATGAATGAGACTGGAATTTTCTATATGGGATGACTGGAAATCACTTGAGTATCTTCCTTAAATTTGAGAAAAGTGGTCTTAGAAAGAATATGAGTGTGAAGAGCTTGAAAACTGGAAGTGGAGTCAAAAAGTACAACCAGATCTCCTGGTTGTCAGATAACATATTTTTTTCATTTGCTAACAGCACTTCTTCCCTCTGATAATTTAAAATGATGTCTGCACAGCTAGTACATCAGAACAGAAAACTTTCTAAGCTAAATGTGGAGCATCCCTCAGATCTGCACCCCACAGTAAATTCACCAGTTTTCTGTGCTGAAAAGTGGCTTCACAGTTCTTGATCTGTGACCCGCAGTTCTTTATGTTCCACCTCCAGCTCCTGCTGTATGAGTGGCTGACACAGTGCCAAGAAAACATTGCCTGTGCTAATTCGAGTGTGCTTGTTTGCATGCCAGAGTGGTGTTGTCCTGGATTTCCACTAGCCCTGATAAACCTTGGCCTCAGCAGAGGGAAATAGCCTGTACTGATTTGCATGCTAATTGCCATTCTCTTCTGGCTCCAGGTAACCAGAGCCTGGAGCTTCTCATGGCTCTCAGGAGTTTTCCACCCGTGCTGATAGCTAAATTCAAGAGCATTAGGAGCAATAATACCAAATTAGTGCCAGACACAGGGGTTCTCCACCCAGTAGCCCCTGAAGGAGATAAGCTGGCTGCTCCTCTGTTGGGTTTCCTGCCAGAATAAGAATTTAATTAAGAGGGGGGAGGGCAGCAGATATCATCTCCATCAAATATTGTTCTTCGTGGCAACAATTCAGCAACTTGCTCATTGGTGTAATTACTGAAGCACACATTTTGTAATTAGAAGACTTAAATGACAAAAGTACTTTCCTTAATTTAGTGTTGGTTCTTTTCAGGTTCTCACTTGTGTTTTTTGTCTTCAGATGCAAAGCAAAATGGACATAAATATACTTTGAAGTACCTAAAGTCACAGCAGGAACTGTTGGAAGAGTATTTTGAAAAGTCCAAGCACTAGTCAAGAATTTCTGTAGGATTTTTTTTTTTCTTTCCAAAAGATGTAGTAGAATTTTATGGCACTGATTCCCATGTAATTAGTGGAGCCCCATGGAACAGTGTTTACTGTGCTCAAGCAAAAGCTAATTTAGTTTATATTAAGTTACCTATGGATTTTCTTTCAATTTTGCCTTTTTAGCATCACATCTAAATTTTTGTATTATATAAAATGAACTGAATCTTACTGTAAGAATGTATCCAACAAGGACTTCAAAAAAATCCTAATAAGGTGTAAGAATAAAAAAGTATCAGTAATATGTTTTTATTTGCTGCATGATAGGATGGAAAGCCATTGCACATGTCATTTTGGAAATATTTCAGACATGGTTATAAGAAAAGATTGATAATGTTGGTGGACAGAACTCCCCCTTAATAACTGCAGTGGATCAGTTGCACACCTTTATTTCAGTCTGTTGTGCTGGATAAAAAGCAGGCATGAACATGACCTGTGGATGGCATATTATCATAACCCATGGGCTATGCTGTAAAATGCATTGTTTTATAAACTCTTGGAATAGGTTCATGGAACTTTTTGAAGTAAGAGATTACTCAGAGTCTTCATTAATTTTCTAACTGCTTACCAAAATTATAATAATTTAATAAGGACAGTGCCCTACTTCTACATGTCTAGCCTTTGCCCTGTCCAAAAGTGAGTTTGATAACTATTTTTCTTTTTTTTTTTTTTTTAAATAGAGAAATCACTCCTTATTGGAAATAACAGAAGAAATCAAGTAATTTTGCATCTATATCTGAATTTATTAAAATGGAGAAATGGAATTTTATGCTAAAAGGACAACCATTTAGTTTCAAATACATTTACAGTGATGTGGGAACTCTTTTTATTCATCATAGAACTTTTTAAAGGAGTTCTTGAGTTTTTTTAAAATTTGATTTCCTAGGTTGTAATCTCATCTGTATGAAGTAGAAAGAGAGGAAGAGGGTATTTTTTATAATGCGGGCAGGTAGCTCCTTGTGAACTAGGGTAGAGGATGGGTGTTTTCGGAAAATATACTTGAGCAATGTGATAGATACTGGGTAATAGGGAAATATTGAAGATTGGGAGTTCCTGATCAGAAACTTTGTGTGAGGACTGGGACAAAAGTAGGGACAGGAAATGATGATATGCTATTTATGCTCTAGAGTGGGGAAAATCTGTAGTGGTTAAAGGAAAATGAATTGAATATGGGCTTCAGACTTCAGTAGGGAACCACAGTGTTTGTTATCAGATTTCCTTCACTGTGGTTTGCAATAGGAAAACAATCTTAGGTGCAGTATTCCTTTGGGAATGCTTGTCATCTTTAATAACTTGAGCTATCTAAAAGTATGTTCCTTAAGTATTCCAGTGAAGGAAGTCATCTGTCTTAAGGTGGATTGAGTCATCCTCCATTTTTGTTTCCTTTTTTGCATACTGTCCTGTTCCAAATGAATTTTTGAAATCTCACCTTCATCATATTTGAAAGCCTCCCCAAATGCAGGGAGAGAGATGAGCAATGTCTTTCCTTGGTCTTTCTATATCCTTTCCTTTTCTCTTTTGAAAGTAAACAATGCAAAATTTGTTAGTAAAGCTTAGTAGCAAAGACAAGGTCAAAACAAATTGAACAGAGGGTACTGAGGCTTGTTTTAGATGCAGATTCTGAAATCAAGCTTTTGGTCTTGGACAGGTTGCTGAGAAGTTGTTCTTTTCTCCTTAATTACTTGTTATACAGAGTTTCAAGAAACCCTATGAATGGAATAGTTGATCAACCTGGAAGATCAGATGAGCTGTTTTAGGTGCAAACCTCTAAATGCAAGAACATTTGATGTGAACTATGTAATCTGAGCTGTTGAGGAAGACATACTGTCCTAGTTACAGCTTATATGATGTGGCAAAATAATTCCATTCTGATGGGAGAGATAGAAATAATCTTCCCTCTGTCAAACTCAAAGAAATTATTTTGTTTGTACCCCAGAAACATTTCTGAGTATGTTTATTAATCAGTAAAGTTTTCCACATTCCTGAGAGAGTTGAAACTTCTAGTCATAACTTTGCAAACTTTCGTTTAATAAACTGACATGTTTTCCTGCTCAGTCTTCTGAAAATGTAGGCTCTCTGATCTGTTTCAAAATGTACTTTTAGTTTAGTGATTATGGTTACAATTAAGGGACTAGTTAGAATAACTGTAGGTACAAAGTATAAACACAGCAACCACAATACCTTTCAGAGCAAACTGGAGAATCTGTATTCAAGCTGAATGTTTTTACGTACTTGCATTACAATGAGATATAGTGTTTAGCTTAAAGAAAAGAAAGAAAAAGTTAATAATTTTCAAGAGTTTGCACCATACATCAAGACCCACAGAAAAGTTGAAGACTGGAGATGTTTTTTCATCTCATTTAACCTTGTCACTCCTATTTTTAACTAGTTGTGTAGGTCACCAGTACAGGCTCAATTGCTGACCCATGGCAAATTCCATCTGTGTGTCCATGTGTTTTGGACACACATCTTAGGGTGGAGATAACCATCTTGTTAAAAGTGGTTTTTGAATGATTGAATTACAGCTAACTTTGAGAACTTTATTTGTAGGTATTGCTCAGAAAAGGGAGCTAGCAACATGTTTCTCATCTGCTGTTCACAGTAATCTAGATTATAAGGCACTCTTTGCTACCTCTTCTTTTAAGGAAAAAAGAGTGATTAAAAGCCAAATACTTTCTTTTTCCACCCTCTCAGTTGGTCACTTTTTTAGCATACACATACATCTTTCTGGCTAATGGAGAAGAAGATAATGATCAGAACTTTCTTGAATAAAGAAGCATAGTTTATTTCAGATGTCAAAAATCAGGAGTTTGTTAACTACACTGTGGTAAAGAATCGCAGTCAAAGATAAATAGCTCTGGAAAATGGTTAATGTCCTTTCACTTTTTTGTTTGGCTTCGTCAGAATTTCAACCATTGACTATAGGATAAGAACAAGCATCTCATAGCCTATGGATTTAAAAGTAAAACATCTGTTATGCTACTTTATTGTTTATCTTTGGGTTCCTCTTTAAACCTTTGGTTTTTATAATATCTACAAAAATCTTGACAACAATCATATCACAAGAATGTTAAGAGCTTCTTTGAATAGGAGGACAAATAAGATATGGGACTTGTCTCCTCTTTGGTTTCCTCAGAGCTGACAGAGCAGAGTACGTTTCCTTCTTTTATATAGTCATCCATTCTTATTTCAAAAAATATGCCCAAATATGTTGGGGAAACAATGTCTTTTCAGTTTGGACCTGCTTGCCTTTTCGCATTGCACTGGAGAGGCAATGAAATCTTCATCCCTGGAGATGCTGAGACTTTAGACAGAACCCTGAGAAATCTCATTCAAGTTCCCTTTTCTTTGAGTGAGGGCTGGGCCAGATGATGTTTGAAGGTCTGTCACAATTTAAATTATTCTGTTAAAGTCAGGGAAATAATAAAAAAAAGAGGTATTTTTACTTCTGTGAAAGTAGGGCTGATACTTCTGATTTTCTTTGCTAAGAAAACATAAGTAAACTGTCAACACCAAGCAGCATTAAAAAAGAAGTCTGCTGTAGTGGGTTATGGCTGTGTTTTCCCCTCCATACAATAATGTCATCAATATATTATATGTGTTCTGGAGCCTTACCCTTCTCTAGTATAGCCTGAATCAGTTCATGGCAAATGGTGGGACTGTGTTTCGACCCCTGGGGCAATCGATTCCAGGTGTACTGCACACCCCTCCACGTGAAAGCAAACTGTGGCCTGCACTCCGCTGCTAAGGGGATGGAGAAGAACACATTTGCAATATCAACGGTGGTGTACCACTTCTCTGCCTTGGACTCCAGCTTGTACTGGAGCTCCAACATGTCTGGCACAGCGGCACTCAATGGTGGAGTGACTTTTCCTGCAACATACAACTCAGAATACAAATTAGTTTTTTCCCAAGGTTAAATCTCCTTGAGGCACACACTGGGTTTCCCCATCTTCTCTCATTATCCACCAAGTGTATCTGGGTCCTTGAGCAAAGACAATCCCATGAATGGGTTTGCCTTTGCTCGAGGGAGGGTTAACCCAAACTGCTTTACCTAACATACCTCTCAAGTGAATTACTTGGCCTTTGTCTCCATCCACAGTGTGAAGGGGCTCTGTTTGGGCAGGGCTGGCTCGATTGACGGAACCTCTAGTGTTGACTAGCCAAGTAGCCTTTGCTAGGTGCTGATCCCAGTTTTTTAAAGTCCCTCCACCCAATGCCTTCAAAGTAGTTTTCAGCAATCTGTTGCATCGCTCAACTTTTCCAGCGGCAGGTGCATGATATGGGATATGATCTACCCATTTGGTGCCACGTTCCCTGGCCCAACTAGTAACTAAACTGTTTTTGAAGTGAGTCCCATTGTCTGGCTACATCTGCCATCACTGGAATACGTCATAAAGTCAAGTAACAATACATGAAAAACCATATAATTGTGGATTATAATCTTATAGATATGCATTTAAAAATGTGCAAACAAATCTGTGAGCAATGGTATTGCATCTGGATGTAATTTGTCTACCTCTGAGGTTTTTGGCATATGGAAAGTTGTATATTTTTATAGTATTAAATGCAAGTCCCTATTACCGTTTTGTTTGTGACAGAAGTTTATAAATTGAACTTTTCCAGTGACACTGCACTTACCCAGATGGGAAATTATAACATATGATATTACTTGTAGTAAGGTAATTCTGGTTTTTTTTCAAGACCAATAGAACAACATAGCTATTATTAAATATTAATAATTTTTTTTTTACTGCTTGGTTTTCTTCCCTACTGACCCTGTTTATATATAATTTCAATCGTGATGATCAGTGTGTTGGATATACAGTATTTAGGCTGAAAAATGCTTCTTGTAATAAAGGATTGTTCAGTCTGGGATAAGTGGTGGTTGCTTTTTTTCTTTTTTTCTTTAATTGTTTGTTATTAGTGATATCAGATTTCTTCCATCATACATGAGAGAAATACTGAACAATTTAAAGAAGTTAAAAGATAACTTTTGGGTTTTGTTTTTTTTTATTTCTTACAGGCTTGGCAGCTGCGATTCAGTCATCTTGTGGGCTACGGTGCCAAATATTACTCCTACCTCATGTCTAGGGCTGTTGCCTCTATGGTGTGGAAACAGTGTTTTGCTCAGAACCCGTTTGATAGGTAAAACCAGAGAAAATGTTAAGTAGAATGAAATGTCATGTTAGTTGCTTCAGGAAAATATGGAACAAATAGGGCCACATAGGTTGATGGACTTTTTTGATGAAAATTAATTTTTAGCATTTTTCTTGATTTTAGGAGGATTACAAAATAACCATGGGGGTGTGTGTGTATGTATATATATATATATATGTATATATATGTATGTGTGTATGTATACACACACACACTTTGGGACATGTCCATTGGTGCAAAAAGATTTGTGCTGATGTTTTAAAATCTAGGTGTGTCCATTGGGAGGCACTGAAATTCCTATTTAGATGTAATTAGAGAGCTTGAATTTCATAGATGCCTAATTACTTGTAATTTTCTATTGAAATCAAAGCAACTGTGCGTATTAAACAAGTTTCATGTTACCAGCTTCAAAGCTAAGTGTAGCTGTCCTACTCATTTTGCTTTGTGAAATTAAAAAGTAAATTGCAAGATCACAGATTTTAAGCATTCTTATATCTTTGGTGAATGTTCGTTGTAACAGAGCAACTTTTCCTCTTGGAGCAAGGAAGGCTGAAATGTTGTTCACAAATTAACTTCTATAAACACCAGTACATACTCACATGTATAAAATTTGTCTAGTTCAGTTACTCATAGTATGATTTTAAGTGTAATTTGAATTTGAGGAGTCAACATGGAATCAGTCATTGTTTCAGGGTGGAAAATATCGTTTGGTCTCTGTTTCTGAGTTCTGTAGAGATCCTAGAAGCAAATCTGACTGAAAGCTGGACAGGTTGTATTTGCAGATGGCTCTAACATCTGTGTTTCTCCAGGGCAATGGGAGAGCGTTATCGTAGAGAGATGCTGGCACACGGCGGTGGAAAAGAGCCCATACTGATGGTTCAAGGTAGAAAATAAATTAGAACTGTTTTATTCCCTTGCTTGAGGAAGAAATAATTGCATTTCCCAACTTACTCTTTTCGGTTTAATTATGATTTTCATTGAGTTTGTGAAAGAAAAATTATTCATTTATTTAGTTAAGTGGAATGGTCATCACCTTTGTATCATGGTCAGTAGAACACACAGATAGTTGGGGTGAAGTGCTGGGAAGGTTGGTATTACCAGACTGTCTAAAGAATTCGGAATAAGAGTATCACATACTTGAAGGAAGAAAAATGACACCATTTTTGGATACAATAAATTAGTAACTTTTCCAGGTGAGGAAGTCATAGTATCTCTGGTTATTTTGTATAGATGAAATTGAACTTGTTTTGGCCACATTTTAGCGTCATCAGAATATCTTTGGTTGTATCAGTACTTTGAGTATACATTCTCATGAAATGGAGGTCTGAAAACTGTATTAAAGAAACAGTTCATTATTCCTCTCACTACCATATTTGCCTTTTTAATCTGGAAAATAACTTTAAAAATCATTCATACTAATAGCAAAAATATTATATTTCATATATTAAAAAATAATGTCAGGAGAATGAAGCAAGTTTGAGAAAATGCTGACTTTATCTCAGATCTCTCAATAAGATCAGGATAAAGACTTTCCTGTCTAATGTTGCAGAATTCAAGCCAAACATTTTTGCATTCCTGTTGCTGTTCCTAACATGAGCACTTGCTAAGTGCTTCATCTAATGGCACATCTTTCAATTTCCTCTGAAATTCTTAATATTAAGGATGAATATGAATTCATTTGCTCTGTTCACTCCATTTTAGTAGACTGGAAATTGTAGGACTTTTTTTCTGCAGATAAGGAAACAATAGTAATGTGTCTGTACTTCATCATGAGATTGACACAGTTTAATAACTAGAACATCCCAGTTCTTTGACCCATCTATTTATATGTGAGGCCATGACCTCTGCTCTCCTTAGACTCACCATATATTAAGCAACTATATATTCTTTAGATTTTTTCTATTTATACTTCTGATCTACAGGATTACTTTTCATTCAGTATGACTTTACAAACTTACTTTTCTTTAGGGTTCTTGAAGAATCTGTGTTTGTAACCTTGAAAAACTGAAGCCCAAAACTGTGGATTAAGTAGTTGCAAGACAAGAATGTACATCTTTACATGTGTACCTAATTTTTATATTGTAAGTCATATCGTAGAGAAAGAAAAAGATGTTTTTAGACACCAGTTATGCTTATTGTCTCTTCTATTTCTGGGATATATTCTTAATTTTACTGAGCTTTGAATCTTCCTGGAGTGTCCTAGAAACTATGTTGAAGTTGCTGGCAGTGTGCTTCCTTGAATCAAATACTGTATGAATGAAGTTTACAAAATTCATCTCTGGATGGTCTTAGAGAAGATCTATGGAAGTACGGCTGGCTTTCACCCTTGCATGTGATAGAACACAGTGGAATATGGTGCAATCAGTTTGGAGTTGAGAGTATGCATCAGTTATTATGGATAAAACTTGCTACTGAAATTAATCTGAAAGACTGATATCGTAGTCTAGGAAATTGCAAGTTTATTTTAAGTTTAAAGGAAATCTAAGTATAAAGTTTGGCAAGGTACATGAAAGCACACAAACAAGTGTGCTTAAGTCTTGTAATGCGGTAATTAGATGTTTTAGGCATTTCATTATTCATAGTCCTCATGCTTCTAGTCCTCAATTAATTTAGTGCAGAATGTTCATCAGTAACTCGTCAGGACCAATGGTGAATGAGAAAGAGGCAATGGCTGTGCAGCCTGGGGCTTGAAGAAAAGAGCAAGCTTGTCTAAGGAACAGTTGTGCATACTGCAGAACAGTGAACTTGACATTAATGGTAGAATAATGGCATCTTTATGCTGTGACCAAAAAAATCTGTATAAAAGGTTCGATTTTTGTCTTTTTTTCTCTAAATCCATAAACCACTAAACAGAACTGTGTGTCACATCAAGGTTAGTAACAGCAGTGCACCTGCTGGTGTGTTTGTTCACATGTAATAGAAGAACCAGACAGCAGTGACTCCTCTGTGTCAGCATTAGCATGAGTAATAGTGGTGATAAGAGCACAGACTCTGATTTAAAAAAATGGCAGAAGTTTTCGAGATATTTTCACAGAATTACAGAATCACAGAATAGTTTAGATTGGAAGAGACCTCTGGAGGTCAGCTGGGCCAACACACCTGCTCAAGTAGGATCCTCTAGAGCTGGGTGTCCAGGACCATGTCCAGAAGGCTTTTGAATATCTCCAAGGAGTAAGACTCCACAGCCTCTCTGGGCAGCTTTGCCACTGCTTGCTCATCCTCACAGGGAAAAAATGTTAAGAGGTAACCCTTGTATTTCAGTTTATGCCCCTTTCTTCTGGTCCTGTAACTGGGCACTGCTGATAAGAGCCTGGCTCCCATCATCTTTGCACCCTTCCTTGAGGTATTTATACCTCTGAGCCTTCTCATCTCCAGGCTGAACAATCTCAGCTTTCTCAGCCTTTCCTCATAGAAGAGATGCTCCAGGCCCTCAGTCATTTCAGTGGGCCTTTGTGGCATTCTCTCCTGTGTGTCCATGTCTGTTGTACTGAGGAGCCTAGCACTGGACACAGTAATGGCCTCACCAGTTCCGAGTGGAAGGATCAACTCCCTCAGCCTGCTGGCCATGCTCTTCCTAGTGCACTCAGGATGCCATTTCCCTTCTTTGTGGCAAGGAACAATTGCTGGCTCATGTTAAATTTGGTGTCCACCAGGACCCCCAGGACCTTTTCTGCAAAACTGCTTTCTTGCTGGGTGTCCCCCAGTATATGTACTGGTGCCTGGGGTTGTTCCTCCCCAGATGCAGGACCCCATTATCCAGATCATTAATGATGTTAAACAGGACTGAACCCAATATTGACCCCTGGAGTACACTGCTGGTCACTGGCCTCTAACCAGTCTTTGTGGCACTGATTACCCCCCTCTGAGCCCTGCCATTGAGCCACATTTTTAGTCCAGCTCCCTGTCTGCTTATCCAGCCCATACATCAACAGCTTCTCAATGAGGATCTTACAGAACACTGTGTAGTCGTTTCATCATATAAGGTTATCAAATTAGTTAAGCATGACTTGCCCTTGATGAATCCATGGTGACTATTCCTGATGATTTTTTGGTTCATGAGCCTGAAAATGGTTTCCAGGAGTAGCTGATGCACCATCTTCCTAGGTATTGAGTTGAGACTGACTGGCCTGAGTTCTCCTTCTTGCCCTTCCTGAAGATAGGAGTGAAATTCTCTTTTTTCCTGTCTTTTGGTACTTCCCCTATTTTAATAGGTTACTGAGAGTTCCCTTGCAATGCCATCTTTCAGCTCGCTTAGCACTCATGGGTATATCCCATCAGGGCCTGTGGGCTTGTTTGTGTCCAGTTTTCTTAAGTGTTCCATGATCTGATCCTCTTCCACCAAGGATACATCTTCCTTGCTTCAGATTATTTCCCTGGACACTTTTGTATTCTGAATTTTACTTTTATACTCTATGTCTCTTTAAACAGAAATCTTAAAAGATATTCAAGATCATAAAAAAAACCAGAATTCATCAGCAGGTTCCTTGCCTGTGCATATTGTGATGCTCATTTGTACCCAGTGCAAAACTTAACAAACATGCTTGAATGAGTCGCTGAAGAATGAAATCAGGGTGACTCAGGTGTTTTGACAAGATAATAATTTGATTTCTGATTTGAGATTATTTGAGGCTAAATCATAGAACACACCTGATGGAAAAACTTATAATAAGTTTATACTTAATTGCTCTGTATTTATTACAAAAATTGAGAATTTAAGGAGAAAAGTAAGAACAAGTAGTTGTTCCTTAATTTGTTTAGGTTCAGTCAGCTTCTGATTCCTCTTGCTGCTTTTATTTTGGTTTTCATTATAGATGTTCCCGAATACTTGATTTCCATCTGTTGGTTTCCATTAGTTGCAAAACTGTGCTCCCATAGCAAACGACAAAACAGATACCTGATTAAAGATAGATTCCACCAAACTTTAAAGTTTGTTGATTTTACTCTTCTTCAGGGAAACAGTCCAGATTCTGTGCGCACTAGTGCCATATTTCAAAACCGTAAAGTTCTCTAGGCTGTTATTTCAGGCATTTTTTTTTTATATATAGAAATGCCCTTGCAGATGTCTGACTTCTGGATGCAGATGTGCAGCCTCACCCTTGAAATGCTTCCGTATCTCCTTGTGAAGTTAGCCACGTTCATTGACTGTTTGATAACAGCACATTTCATTTGTACAGTTTCTTTGTTATGATTTTCATCTCAGAATCCATCTATTGTCTTTCTCTTGTATTTGGATATGACCCTAGCTTTTCATCTTCTGTGACATGATTCCATAGATGTACTGATTAGGAAAGATAAAGGATCTGACTTGCCATCCAGTGGAATTACTGACAAGGTTACTGACAGGTTCCTGTTTGGACTAGTCTTTAATTAGGAAACACAATATACTTTTTTGTTGTTGTTTGGATTTGATTCTCTTGGCATTTATTTCCATTAAAAAACTCAAAAATCGTAACGGTTTTTTGAAACCTTTTAAAACATTTTCTGAAGTGACCCCTTTTATCTTACCCCTTTGATCATCAATAAAATACAGAAATAGTCACAAATATGGATAGCAGAAGCACTTAAAAAATGAGTGAACCATGCTTTGTCCAGGAGGCTTACTTTTTAAAAAATGTTTCCTTAAAGTGAAAATACAGTTTGAGAAGAACTTGATTGCTCTGTCATTTTGTGTTGACCATATGGCTTTCGTATATTTTCTCCTTCCTAGGAGTACATGGCATTAGGGATTCCAAATCCCTTTAAAGTTATGTATCCCAGGTGTCCCTTCCAGGTCCAGTTGTGTGCTGGTTGCAGGTCAGAACAAGATTCAGGTGTGCACCATCCCTCCCTCCCTCCCTTGGCACTCCCTGACTGGAAAGAAACCCAGGTGCACAGTCAGAAAGTGAATTGCAGTGTGAAATGTTTTGGGAACTGAGAGCATGGAACATATCCTGGAGTGCACTTCTCTTCAGTTTTGACGCAGTCACATTGCCCTTGGGGTTTCTGAAGAAGTCCTCATGCAAAATACATGTGAAGTTGTGTTCTTGATTTGTTAATGCCATATTATATTGCAGTCATACACAGCTGTGTGCCTACGTGGTAACCAAACCGACTGCCTGTGTAAATAAACACACATTTACTCTGATGCAGTTTTTGAAAATTTGTTTTTCCATGCCTCAAATTGTACTTCATGGAATAATTATGATTTGAAGAGGCTGCAAAAATCTTCAGATAATCACTGTATCTCTTTGAAAGTGTTAGAAATATGCATAAATCCTAAAAGGTGATGTGAATGGCAACATATGTTAACTCAAACTACATGGACCCAAAATAATTACTGTTCCACAGGGGCAGAGGCCAAATTTTGCCACAGGCTTTATTCTCTCAATTTTCAGTGATTGTAGGTTATAGCTAACCATCTCTCAAAAGGGTGTGGTTAACCACAGTGCTGTAATGTGAAAGAAAACTTCAAAGCAGAGAAGATAAGCTATGCAGTTGCCTTAGGCTTGGGAGAGACTGAGCTGAAATAGGAGTTGGACTAAACATATTAAAATACACTCCTAAATTTGAAAACTGCAACCATCAGACCTTGTGGACATCTTACTAAATCATGTAGACTGAAGTGCTGAGTACTTACAATATATCAAAGCTGATCTTGCTTTGATATATTTTAATGGATTTTAAGGGGAGATGTGACCTTTTTTAACACATCTGTGTAGAGTAAGAGGTTAAAACAGAGAAATACCATCAGTATCTGTTTCTTTTGGAGTTGTCTACTCTAAAATCTGTAGTTAATTATTTCATAAGGGCATCATCACTTCACTACAGTAGGAGTTCTTCAGCAATGACCTCAGTTACTCTTCATCCCCTCCTTGCAAAAGTGAAGTCTGCTAGTGTCTCCTTTTGATGTCAGTGATGGGAAAATAGCAATGCAGCAGACTGCTAATGCAAGAAATCTGAAATCTGTTTTTGTTATCAAAAGTTGGAACTACTGGTTTGGAGGTCATTTGACATCACAATTGCCAGAGTGATTTTGAAATCTACATATTTAAAACAAACCATGTGGAGTGTAAATAAATAAAATATGTAACAAGTTTTGAGTGAGATTTGTAAGACTGTACTTAACTGCACTAAAATACATCCAGGTATACTGTAGTTAATTATCTTTCTTTTATTCATTTTGTAATATCCAGGATTGGAATGGTTTTGTTATAATTTTCCATTTTTATGTAAGCAGGAAATTAAATCTACTTGAAGATAATCCCAGCTTCAGTTTCTTCCGCCTAATCATTATACTCTTAGCTCTTCTTCTTTTGCAGTGTATTGATAATTAGCAGAACAATTTTTAGTGTGTCAAAGAATTGGCTAAACATCATCCAGAGTGGCTGTTTTTTATAGTCAGTATTGGAAGGGGATTTTTGTATTGTGGGGCTTGGGAAGTAGTGGTTAGGTCTGTTATGGCCATCTCTATGTACTCTCTATGCAGCATTATAGTCATCTCTCTGTATTGATATCCGATGAAAAAAGACATATTGGCTATAGAATAATTGTTCTTTTATAAAGCCACATCTTGAAAAATTGGAAAGAAGGAATAATGTCACCAACTTGAGATTTTATACCTGAGCTAGTCATCCAGGTTTCCTTTCTGAGGTGCAGGGAAAAGTAGATTCTTCATAGGCACAACTCATCACAAAGTAGCCCTCTGAAGAAGATTAGAGGAGTGGCACCCATGAAGATCTTACTACTGTTCAGTCTCAAGAAATAGAGCTGGTTAATTCAGATGTAAAAATGTCTGAGGAAAAATGAGAGCAAAAAAAGGCAAAACAAATTGCACTGTAGGGACTGGACTGCTCCAACTGAGTCTGAGACAAAGCTCCAGTAGTCATGCATGACACTGCATGTTCCAGTGGGCTGCCATCCATGTCACCTTCTTACAGCATTCTCTCCACTTCTGTGAAAACTGCAGGAAAATATGAGTTTAAACTGGAATTTTTCCAGGGCTGTTAGGGAGCAAATATGCATGTCCCCAAGCCAGCCCACTGAGGAACCCAAGAGAGGGAGTCTGCAAGAGGCCATGGCTCTCTGGGGAGGTCAGATTAGTAGCTGGGTATCTGTACACATCTGTTTCTCAGCCCAGCACATAGCAAGACATTTTTCATTGTGAACTACAAGTAATTCCACAGCAATTTTTTTAACGTTAGAGTAGATTACAAGTTTACCAAGTATTTGGAAATACTAATGCTGTTCTCTTTCATTTTAAAAATAGCTTGATGCAAACTTCATTTAACAGCATTTCAGTTAACCTATATATAGTATGAGATTTGTTTTCCTTTTAGTGCTCAGCATTAATCTACTGGGTCATGGCAGTTTGTGTTGACACTTGTAACATGTGTTTAAATCAGATTGAAATGGAATTCTGTAAGGTCTTAGCAGGAACATTCTTTCTGGTTGCTCACACAAATTTACTTTGAGCTGATCTGTTTCCTGATGGGTTTTGAATCATTGTGTTATAGTAAAAGATTACGGTCTTTTAGCAGCATGCAATTATAATTTCCACCAAAAGCAAATATTGTTGAGGATGTTAAAGATTATAAAATTATGTTCAGTAGGTACCCCGATCAGAAAGGGTAGAACAAGGTTATATTTACATTGGCAGTTGTCAGAAAGAACAGATCACTTCAAAGAAATACAAAGATTAAATTTTACATTATTCAGCAGCTGTGCTGTTGGTTTTTTTTCTGGTACAAGTTATGCAGTAAATTTCCAAATATAAACTTGAAAATCTTAAAAACAGTGAAAAGACCAACATTATGTAATGTTAAGTACAAAGAAAGATCTGAAAATAATTTAAAGTATGTATTCTCATGCTTTCCAAAAATTGGGATTCTGAGGAGGGTGTGAGATTTTTAACTGCTCCATTCATAGAATTACCTGAAAAAATACTTCAGCATGATTCTTCATTATGCTAATTTCTCTGTTATCCTGTAGCCAAGTGCTACAGCTAACAGATGCACTAATTAAAATCCTTAATAAAAGGTAAGTCCTGGTGCTGTAAAAAAGCAAAACTAAAACTGCAGTGTATTGAAAATGCTTTTGTTTGAGTATGTTTCATGCCTTGTCAAAAATTTCAGAGGTATTTGTATTTTAAATACTGAATCAAGTGCTTCTAAGGCGTGTAACACATTGAGAAAATATATTTTTTTTCTGGCTCAGTCAAAGCTGAGACTTATCAGATAAGGATTTATATACCCGCTCAATCACTGATTTATTCCAGTCATTTGGAAATGACTGAGTCTGTGGTTACATTGCTTTAAAATGGATATAATTCTCTGCTCAAGCAAGATTGTAGTGATAAAAATCAGTTAACAATCTTGAAACCTGTCAATTCTGTGATAGCGTGTAACAGGTAGCTTGAAGAAATTAGATAATCCCTATACACTATAACTGCACTTAGTTCTTATCAAAGAAACATGATAGCCATTTCTGTCATATAGTGACATTAAAAGTTAGTTACCAATAAATATTACCATTGACAAAGCTGTCAAGGTCATAGTATTCTTGTGAAGAGTCTGTTGTCTTGCTTTTCTGTAGGTATGCTTCAGAAATCACCTTCAGTTGAAGATTTTGTGGATGCCCTTGTTTCAGACTTAGACCACGACTTCGAAACGTTTATCATGGACTCATAAAAATGTTCAGCAGAACTGAATTCTTTTATGGAAGATTGCATATGTCTTCATAATTGTGGGTAAAATATTGTTGTGACTGGTTTTGCTTTTTTGTGAACACTTGTAAAAGTTTGACTATTCATGTTGGTGGAACAGTAATAAATACTTTCATTGGATCACCTGGTTTCAATTATGGAGATGATGGTTTTCCATTGCATAGGAGCTTAAGCATGGAATTTGAGAGAACAAATCTGCTGGAATGTGCTGTTAGAAAATTTGGTCTTGTTGGACGATCTGAGTAAACAGGAATTGAACTCATCTTCAGGGTGAGTGGTATGAATGCTCTTTTGGTACACAGATTGATTCAGTATTAGGGCTTACCTGTTGAGTGTCATGACCGAGAACTGTTCACATGGGTCTTTCTCACATGTTCATGGATTTTCTTTAGCCTTATTTAACTGTGTTCCTTGCAGGAGTTCTGTGCTGGGGAAAAGCAAATTGTGTTTGTAACAGAGGTGAAACTGGAAAAAAAGATGAAGTGGAAAACTAGGAACTGTACTTGAGATAGGGAACAAAAAGAGGGGAGAAGAAAAACTGTAGTCATACAGGTCTGTGATGGAAAATGTTAGGGTGAGGAGAAAAGAGATATGTTGCCACACATAAGAGAGACAAAGGAGTAAAATGGGTACCCCACAGATGTTTCCTAATGGAGAATAAAATGTAAGGTGGCCATGCTTTTACAGCTGCGATGATCCATTGGGTGCACGTGTGGCCATGTTTTTAAGTAAAAATAGTATGGTTAGGGGAGGAATGGAATTTACAGTGTACCATAAAACTGGTCTTGCTATTGAATTAGTAGTTTTTAAATATCCAACAGAATTGGAATTTTACTTCCTAGGCTCATCTCTTGCAGATCTTCCTCTGAGCTTCAGTGTTCAGGAGTCTGCAGTTGTTTTCTGAGTATTCTCCTATTAACTGTGTCCTTTTATGTGTTACCTGAATGTGTTTGTTTTATTGTGTAGTGTGGATTAGTTTTGACCATTTTACTTTAAGGGCTTTACTGGATGAAGTAGTATCATATTTTGGTGAATATGGATCTGCAGGCATTTTGAGGATTACATTGCAGAGAACAATGGCTATTGAAAATATGTTGGCAACGTTGCTGCGTAGATATGGCCTGAATCTGGTCCCTGCATGTTTGTTCACGTGGAGTTTCCTTTTAATGATAAGTGGACAAGTGTGGGGAACTGTTTGAAGTACAGGAGGGCAGGTTTTGGAGGGGGTACAAAATAATTCAAAAAGAAGGCTGGAGCAGCTTAAGGTTGCACATTATATAGTGGGTGATGAGCAAGGGGAATGTTATCAGTGAGGGTTTCTTTTTCCCTTTAAGTAAATTATGAAATGGTATTGGATGTGTTTTGAAAAAAAAAGAAAAATGATGAATTTTTCTGTAGAAATGGCCTTGTCGTTTAGAGTTCCTCTGTAGGTTGTTGCAAAAGGTATCATAAGTGTTCTGCTCAGCGGAAATGCAGTGAAAGAAGCAAGAGAGGAAGAAAACCAAGGCTGAGGATGAGGGCAAATAACTTGGGAGAGAAGCAAGTAAAGAATAAAGATTAAAACAACTCAGCCAGAAAAAGCGGATGTTTGGGAAGGGATAAATAAGAATGAGAGCTGATTGGATGATGCACCTCTTTTTTAGCAGAGTCTGTGCTATTGGGTATCATTTGATATTTTACCTGATTTTTTGCACTGCCTGTTTTTGCAAGGTGAAAACTATCTTATATGAATAGCACTATCATTCTATTAGAACTGGGTTTAGACATTTTTAGATAAGAAATGTTTTGATTAAATCATAGTTGGCATATTTTCAGGCATGCCACAACAAGGCTTCTGGCTTGTATGGCTGACTGACTAGATTCTGTATCTGCAGTTGGTCCCTAGGAAGAAAGAATTAATGGTTTTGCTTAACAAACTATGTGGGTATTTTGCTGTAAATTAAGTGATTAAAAAACCCACAAAAACTAAATGTAAATTTAGGTGTGAGTAAAAACATATTGTGAAGATGGGAAGTTCTGTAAAGGATACAATAGCTGATGAATGTAAATTTAACAATCCCTAGGAGAGTATTTAATGGAACTGTGTTTTAAAGAGAATTCAAGGGTGTTGCTTAGGGAGCCTTATGTTGTTTGTCACCTGATTTTTGTACTGGAACAAACTAACAATTATGTTTATCTGGAGTTGGCATATGTTGAAAGATTTGTTGTGACAAAAAGAACTTAGCCAAAGGAAATCCTAGTGCTGACAAGGCACTGAGAGAACTACAGTAAAATAAATAAAGCATCATAATTGGCGGAATAAGCAAAGCATTTAAAATTAGGAGATTGCCCCTACATTTTAATTTGAAAGAAATTCAAGTGATGTTCGTTCTAGTGTGCAGATACTTTATCAAAATATATGTAGTAGTTGCATTGTTTTATGCTCATGGATGCTATTACTTCCTTAATTCACCATCTCATTTGATCCTTCTGTAAACAGCAGTCTTTTCAAGGTTTTGTCAGAGTGGCATCAAACAACATTTTCCTAATATGAAATCAGATATAGACAAAGAAAGAAAGAAAATCTTGTCTTGTGCCAGAGTACGGTGGATTGTAGCTTATTGTCACAGATTTATAGCTCTTAGGACATCTGACAAAGATGGGAGCTGGTAGAAAAATAAATAGAACGATGGCTTCAGTTTTTTTGCGAAGAAACTCTGTTGACTCTACTAATTTTTGTTTTATGAAATAACCTTTGAGGATTGAACAGTAGACGTGATTAAGCCTCTTGAGAACATATTATATCACCACTATGATCCTTACTACAGAAAGGGAAATATTATTCTAATTTTTTTCTCTTTTTTGGTAGTTTCTAAAAATGCTTCCAGCTGTTCAGATATCTGATGCTTTTTCCTTTCTTTTTTTTTCTTTTTCTTTTTTGAGAGACTTTTATTTTCCAGCAAATATGTGTACTCTCAGTAACGTGAGACCTCTCTTGTGACCAGCAGTGTAACTCTTTGTAAATGTAAAAACCACTGTAATCCTTTTCAAGCATTCCACACTTTCCCACTGGGGCTGCTGAACCAGCTATCCAAAAGTTGGGTTTATAACAGTGTTAACTCAGCATCATGCTTTTAATCTGAAATTATACTATGTTTTGGATTTTAGCTGCTATAGAAAATAAGTAGTGAACATGTTCAAAAGAAATTATACCCTTATGCAATCCTGAAGTAATAACGTATAATTACAACACATCAGAAAAGCACACATGGATTTCATTTGGTAGTCTGAGGTGTGAACTTTGCCTTTTTTTTTTCACGTTCGATGTGATTATTTTTCTGATTCACTTAAGATAGACTGAAATATTGTGTAATAATTACTTTCTGGTGACATAAATGCACCTGGTGCTGCATGGAATGCTCTAAACACCAATGAAGATAACAGGAGCAGAGGGCAGCAGTTAAGAAGGCAGGGAAGAGAAGGAAAATCAGGCAAGGAAGAATCTACTATAGATGAGAAACGAGGCATGATAGTGGGTTGATACAGAAGCAAAATAACCTCTGAGTTAAAAACTTGGGCAGAGTAAAAGAGGGTTTTCTTTCCACAGTACTAAGTCTAAAATGGAAATTACAGCACTAAGTCTAGAATGGAAGTTACAGCACTGTCAGAAAAAGCAGAGGTGTTAAAAAATATTTGTGCTTTGTCTTCAGTGGAACACCAGATGGAAGAATTCATATCACATGTTGATAAAATCTTTTGAACAGATGTTAAATAGCTGCTTGTATAGGGAATCAGACTTAAATCAGTGTCCAGAAATAAAAATGAATATATATGAAAGTAACAGCTTAGTATTATAGATGTCACTAAGATGAAAATGAAGAGAATAGATGATTGTAATGCAGCAATATTGATGGCTCAGAAAATATACCTCTTAGTTTATCAGAAGATTAAAATATCTAAGTAATTTTACAGAAGTACATATTTGAAAGGTTGACCATTGTCTGAAAATAAGTGTTTAGCAAGAGCTTGTAGCTGAGATTAGACAAAGTTGCCCCATATTTTTAGTTAATATTTTGACAGCAGAGACTGCAGTGGAACACGCATGAAGGGTGGTCCTGGGATTGACTAATCAGCACTAGAAATGTACATCACTGTTTTCTGAAAAATATGTCTGAATTCAGATTAATTCAGAGAAGCCCTGTAGCCTTAGTTACACCACATGGCACAACCATCTTTTCTGGTTTTACAAGCTGTTAGTGAAGAGAGTGTCTTTGGAAGGAGGTTCTGCCACAAGGGTAGCAGGTCTGCACTTGCTCGGTAACTGTCCTGCTGACGGCTTCACGTCCGGGGGGAGTTCGTGAGTGGAGAGCTGGAAAAGCAGTGTCAGTCGAAGCACCTCCTCTGCTTGTTGCGCAGTGGGAGGCATTCTGCGTCTGCTATTTCAGACTGCTTCTGGGCAAAATATTGGAGATTTTCTGCTCCCAGAGCCAGGGATTTATTTATGTGCTCCTAGGAGCAAGCTCAAGTTGGTTCTTTACCCCAGCAGGTTTGCAGTATACCAGGAGGGGGGGTATTACATTTAAGTTAGAAGACTTAAAGAACTTGAGGGTTGAAAATGCATGATAGCAGAAAGCAAGCACAGGGATTTCCCTGGGAGAAGGACCGTGGGAGAACAGCTAGTGTGCTCAGGGAGGAGAGGGAAGGAGATAAAAGATAAGGAAGTATAAATCAGCACCAGTAGGACTGTCTGTCGGCCCTTCTGATCTTCCCTCGGCTGAGATTTGTTTACTTTTAAGTGCGCTGCGGCTGCTCCTCAACAGCTGGCTCTTCAAACAGTGCGCCACAGCACGCCGGGGCTGCGCGCCTGTAGGAAATCATTACGGCTTCTCGTTGGGAGGAAGTATCCAAAAAATCTGTTAAAGACAAAATACTTAAACCAGAAGCAAAGTGGCAGTACAGATCTGACAGGATGACTGGTTGGTGCTCTGCTGGTGTGTAGATCTAAAACAACAGAGGAAAGAGAGAGTGGGACGCCTTTTGCCAATGAGCCTGTAGCCTCCAAGGCAACTTGTATGTGGCTGAAGGTTGCCATTCCAGCTGCCTTCACTCTTGATGAGAACAGACTGACATCTTCAAAATGGGATATATCCTACCAGTCTAAGGATGAGGGTGAACCAGCTCTTGCACATGCCTTTCATTGTTCCAGTAACTAGAGAGAGAACACAGATGGCTGGAATAGGAGTGTCAGGAATCCTGGTTTAAATTCAAAACACCTCGAAGCCTTAAAATTACTTTTTTTAATTGACTTTGCTATCTTTCAGTTGTCAAATGCCACCATCATTTGCTTTTACTGCCTGTTATATATGACTGAGTTCATGCATCATTGACAGCATCATAGTATTAAAGTAGTTGCAGAAGATGCTCTTAATTATCTTTAGGACATCTTGGGTTTTATGAAGTGCCTTTTGCCTGTTGTCCCTCTGACTCCTTGCAGCCCTCTCACTTCACTCCTCAGACCTCCAAATGCCCCCTTCTCTGCCTGCTCTTACAGCTGCAGTGGGGCACGACCCAAGGGGGTAGGAGGAGGTGAGCGGTGATTTGGACTGTGACTCTGACCTAGTGATTGTGGTCATGTCAGAGGAAAAGCAAAAGGGCAGCATGGCAGGTTCTTACCACCCTGCCCACAGCTGCTGCTGGCATGTGCCCATTCAGCCTGAAGTCTGTATTGTGCTTGAACAGCATTTCTAACCTGCCTTCCCTGTGCTGCAGGAGATGAGTGTTGGGAGACTTGGGCCTTGGGGAAATGCCCTGAATGTGACCCACTGAGAAGGTGAAGCACTGCCAAGCCAGGCCAAGTTGGGATGAATGAGCACTTTAGGTTGGAAGCCACAGGACAGCAGCTCTCAATACACTGCAGGCAGCTGCACTTCATGAGTAATAGTAATTTATCAAGTAGGTGTTTGAATATTGGCTTATCCCTTAAACATGGTCAGAAGCTGGGTTTTGGCTTAATTTAAGGGCTGGGCAAGCTCATCAAGCTCCTGTAGCATACTCACAGCGTGTGAATATGTTAAAGTCTGTTTATTAATGGTGCTCTTCAGAAATAGCCACAAGGCTCAATCATAGCCTACTTTCAGTGTTCAAAAAATATATGAAAGAAAAAATGCATATAAAATCAGAGGAGCTTGCTGGTTTCACATAGTGCACACTCCTACCAACCCCACTTTTCTTCCTCACGAAGGTGGAATCCAGTTAACTCACCTTGTAGCTCTCTGTACAGACACAAATCCTCATCCAGCATAAATTTCTGTAGCTCAAATGAAGTTATTAGAGACCTATGTTATTTATACCTGTGGAGTGTTTTCCCCCAGGGTCATTTGACAGTATCCCAGCTCCTGGTAGCTGACCTGCAGCATCTGCTGTGGACAGCCATGGGCTGTGCGGAGGCGGCTTAGTGACAGCCTGGGAGGAAATGGGTGTCTTCAGCTTTAAACAGCTGATAATGCTGGAGTCCAGGAGTGATTGCATTTCTTCACATGGATTTTAGAAATTAAAAGGGCAGCAAAATTGCCTTGAATGTCTTGGCTTGCAGTGCTTCTCTTGACATACAGATGTGCTCAGTTGTCTCCAGTTCATTTCTAAGAAGAATACAGTTGTAACAAAATCATTTTATAAGAGAGCCCTAGGGGAACACAAGTGATAGAGCAACTTTTATAACATAGTAAAACTTCTATAAAACTAATTATCTATGTTATCAAAATGATTCATGCTAGCCAGAGTAGATCCCACTCATTACAAGTGAGAGTTGAAATGATAGTTCACTGTCTCTTAACATTTGCACAAATAGAGTTTGCTCCCTGTACTGTCACAGGGAGGTTGAGAAAGGAATTCCCCAAAAACTGGAGATGCCATTGCATGCTGCAAGAAAGAGGCAGTGCCATTAGGGTCTGGGACCCAACTTGGCTGACAGTGACCAGGTAAGTTCTGTTCAGACCTGATTCTTCACCACTGTGGCAAATTTTCTTCTTATTTTCGTGTAAGTTTAGTTTGCCGTGATGCCTGCCCAACAAATGTGTCCTTCATTGTGTGGAGAAGTGTTGTGGGTCTCTAGGTATTGCTCTCACTGAAACTATTTAACATTGAAGTCTTCTGCAAAACAGTGCTGAATTGCTGGCAGTGTTTTCCCTTAATAGGGATTTAGATAACTTGTTCTACTTAATCAAATTAGTTATCTTTGATTCATCCGGGTGTTTAAGCCAAATTCCCAAGACAAAGTGGTTGTAAGAGTCTATTCAGTTTGTAATCTCGATTTTCCAAGAAAATCAGTTTTAATTTTCTTATTTCTTTGGTTTCTGAGAGTTTCATATGTGCGTAAAAAAGTGATGTAGGCTGCCTGATTACAGGGAAATAGCTAATTTGACATTCAGTTTCTTCCTCTGTGAGCTATTCTGTTCTCTGTGCCTTTCCCTTGGTCTATCAGAAGTATCTGGTCAGCTAGTCTGACACCTGTGCCTCTCTGGCTGTACTCTATTTTTTCTTCTTCCCCAATTCATGCTTGTTTCTCATCCCATCTGTCATTCTCCACCTTCATCTGTTTCATTTGGCAAAAAAAGGCATTTTGCAAGCTAAAGTGGTCAGAAAAACTAACTCCATGTGTTGGGACCCTTTTTGCCTGCTGAAAACACTTCACATCCTGGTTGCTGCACGCGAAGTAACATGTCACTTCAATGTATCCTGCGGCTTTTAGACTGGAGAAGTGAGGCTGTGCACCCTTTATCAGCATCATGACTGGGGAACGTGACTTTCTGAGCTCACATTGTCCTCAGCCAGAGGCCCCTCTGGTGCTCCAGCTGTGGGTAGAAGATCCATCAGTCCTCTAGTTCAACTAAGGGACACACAATGTGCATGATGCATTAGCTCTGGTCCTCTGAAACAGTGTTTAAGGGCCAAAATTAATGTGGAGCTTCTGTTGAGAGGCTTTGTTAAAAGCGAGTGCTCCTGGATAGTTTATTTATCAAGGCCTGAAATAACAGTCACAGTGTGTACATGGAAATGACAGACATAGGAAGTTAGAACTGGTGGTTTGGCTGACATCCTAGAATTCTATTTTATCTCCCCGTGAAAGTTGGGGCAAATGATGGGGTAGACGAAAAGTTGGTTTTCTGCATAGGGGAGAAAAGTCCTTGCTATGACAAATAATCCAAGCCAGCTTTGGGTCCTCTCATTTATACTGCTGCTTGTTCTCACCCACCTCCACTGACCTGAAACCTGTAGCTGATTAATTTTTAGGTTAGATTTGAATGTGTTTTCTTTGGCATAGCCCAGTTGCAGGAAGTACTCCAGATAAATTAACCCTATTTATACTGACTTAACCTACAGAAGAATTGCATCTGGACTCGGGGTGCTGCTCTCCAACCCTGCCATTCTGTTGGTGAGGCTAATGCTGGGAGAGACAAACGCTGTCTCTGTGGGCAACTCCTTCTCCCACATTTTATTTGATTTTTTTCTACCTATGCTATAAATATTGCACCCTCCTGTACATTGCTGTTTGTACAAACACTAGGAGAAAGGTAAGCAAGTCTCTGGCAGAGCCAATGTGCATCTGTCTGTAACCTCTGTCTTCATTATTACTGCTCTAAGGCTATAAACACTATTAAAAATTTTAAACAAGCAATGTACAGAATATCAAAGACATTTTAACTGGTCATTTAATTTCTAGAAATGCTGGGGACATTCAGTTGGTATCCTAGGTGTTGTAACAGGACTCCAGAGGGCCCTAGCTTTTCACTGGAAAATGTCTGGATCTTAATAGTGAGGATCTAGTATTGATATTTGATCGTGAGGATATTGTGGATAATGTTACATGACAAGAATTTGATTTGTATTAGGGTCCATGCTTGATGGAGCGAGATACAGTCCCATTTTTATTTTGTAACCCCTCCCTTCCTCCACCTCTCCTCCTCTCCCGTCCTCTCCCCTCTCCTGCCTTCCACTCCTCTGCCCTCCTCCTTCCCCTCATGCACGTGCATGTGGCACTATGTGCATTAAAATTTCTCTCCAGTGGATGTATGACTGCATTATCTTTGTGTATGCTTGTTAGAAGTATTGGCAGCCAAAAACTGTGAGAATGGGTGAAATTCACTGGAATTATTTCCACCTCAGTAATGCAAAAGTACTGCAATATCAGTATTTGTACTTCTGTATAATATAAGATTTTCTTAAAATTAAATTTTTAATAACTATTTTTTTTAAAAAATTACAGATCGGTAAATTATTTTTTCCCCAAAATCTATCCTAACTATTTTTTGGCACTAAATATTTTTTGTGAATTTCCTACTGCGGCCAGAGTCCACCTGAAGCTACAGGAAGGGAAACTCAGCAGCATTAGGATGACTGAGCTGCTCAGTATGTACCTGCTCCCAGGACAGCCAATCCCCTACACTTGCAGATGACCTGTTTCTGTGAGCTGAAATTCCTGCATACAAAAGAAAGGTGCAATGGACTGGGGGTAGGTGAGCTGCCAGCCACACGTGCCTCCAGTTTCGTGAGTACCCTCAGCCCCTTTGGAGCTGCTCCCTCTCACCTGCTGCATCCCCGACATGGTTTAATCCCGACCAGCAACAAGGCTGCCACAGTGTCTCCCTAGTGCACATTCCTAGCCTTTGTTGCTCCCAACTCTCTTAAGCAGCTGCTGGAGAGTGGGGATAACTGAGGCGGAGCATATTAACTCACTGAAGGTTTCTTGTTCACAGAGGGTAATTTAATTTGAGCATGTACCTCGAGCATTTACCTTCTCACCTTCTGTTAAATGCTTGGGAATGCTCGAGTGACTTGGGAGCTCAAAGAGCTGCCAATGCCTGACTCAATTCTGCAGTTGGGACTTTGAAAACGCCACCCAAGATGATGAACTTGAGTATGTCTTTAGAAGTGAAAGTATGTAACCATTTGCTCCCTGGGACAGAACCTCTGTAAATACAGCTGCCGTCATACCCTCATTGTTTTAGCTGCTCCCATAGCACCTCCCTGTGACTTGTTGACAGTCCCAAAGGATTCATGAACCCAGATTTTCTCTTAATATTTGCTTGCCCGTCCCTTCTTTTGCTTACCCATTTCCTTTCCCTTTTCCTAGCTGTTATGTACACATGAATCTCCTAAACATAGAAAAGAATGTAAAGGATAAGAAGAGCTGCAGACATGCTTTGTGGAAGCACCTTGGGTGAGCAGCCCAACTAGCAGTTGGCTGCAGGCATGCTGTGGATCACATGGACCAGCCCTGAACAGACTGGGACAGGACAAGTCCCATCTGCTAGAAAAAGCACATGGTAGATGAGTACCAATGTGTCTAGTAGGAGTATTTCTATGGTAGCAACATACTCAGGTGATGAAATGAGGTGGCTGATCCAAGTTTCTCCTTCCTGAATCCTCAAGAAGGCATCATTTTCCTGCAGGCCTATGTTGCTTGTCCAAGGGCTGGCAGACAGCACGCTGCCAACAGGCTGCTGGCACCTGCCAGCAAGATCCAGAAGATGTGGTTTCAGCTGCAGGGGCAGCTGACAAATGAGTGTCCGTAGATGAATCTCTAATCAATTCAAATGTGAATAAACCAGCTCACAGTGGAAGGAAGTGCTGGATCCAGCAGGACCGCTGTTCGGAAAAGAGTAGGTGTTAATACGCCCAGAGGTCATTTGTGGCTATTAGTAGTCCCTTAACATCTCTTGGCAGGGCCTGTGGCAGCCAAACTGGTATTTTCTTACTCTTCAGGAGTGCTGGAGTGTTTGGCAGCAGCCGTGGCATCCACATCTTGCTCCATTTTCAGGATCATCATCAGTGGGGCTGCTGAATTGCCATCCCTCGTGCAGGGACTGGAAGATGTCCATAAAAAACTGGGAACTGGCGACACAGAGGGGATGAAATTGTCGATAATCGGTGGATTTTCTATGAGAGGGCTGTGCCTGGAGGATTGGCTGAGCTCCTGCACAGTGGAATCTGGGCCTGCTCTTGCTGCTCAGCAGCACCATCATAGTGTTAATGCCTCAAGCATGTTAATGTCTTCCATTGCTTTTCCTGTTGGCCTGAGTCTAGTTTGCCTCTTCTCTGTCTCCCAGAAGAGGGATGCTGAAGTGGGCATCCCTCTTCACAGTAACTATGACATACCAAATGACAATAGTTGTTGGCTGGCTCAGCTGAAAGTTTGCAGTATTTAAATTATAGTTGCAAGTCTGAGCTGTTCGCTATAGACCAGTGAGGTGAGATCAGCCAGCAAAGGAGTACGTAATTAAAGGTCCATTACTGCAAGCTGGTCCCGCTGGAGCCATCACAAGCCGTTGTGATGAAGATGCTTGCTACAGGCAGGCACTCAAGTGCACTCCCTCAGCTGCCTTTCTGAATTTGGGGATTGGGAAGTGTGTTCTTACAAGTTGTTTTGAACTGAAATGTGTTCATTCAAAAAGGAATTCAAAAAACTCTGAAGAGGGAATTAAACCTTGCTGAAGCCAGCCAAGAAAACTTGGAGAACTTTTATTTTGACTGGAAACATGTAAATCACCTGCATACGTAGTCAGACTTACTTAAGAAGTTCTTTCAGAAATGTTTATACAGAGAAAGACCATGTCACTGTCTGCATATGTTCCTAGCTGGCATGATACACATTTTACTCTTTTCTAAGATCTGTTTACCTTCTTTAGCTGATCTTTAGTTTTGAATATCCTGTGTTGCATCTTGTGGTCTCCTCCCCTTTGGTTTTGCTGATGAATCTGTTTCACCTTCCCACAGCTTCCACCCTTCAGTGCTGCACTGAGTTGGCTGCTGGCTACACCAGCTCTCTGCAGTGTTTGGAATCCTCTCTCCTTGTCCAGATCTACTTGAGACTTCACTTTTGCTTAATTAAAGTGGAAGAGGAGCACTGGTGTGACACACTGATGTCAAGGGACCAAGTCCCCTCCCCAGTACTGCTTTTCTGCCTCTCTGTGGCCCTTGGGGGATCTATCCTAGTAGCCTCCCAAGTGCAGAGCACCATCTCCTGCCACAAGGTGCCTCAGGGTGCCTGGAGCTGCTGGGCTGAGCCATGGTGCGACTCCCAGTGGGCTAATTCAGCCTGTGAACAAATGCCATAGAGCTGTGTGGGGAAAAAAGGATCAGTTTTGTGACAGCAGAAAGCAGCCCTAGCTAGGGAGTTTGCCTTTGCCCCCATGCACTGATGGGCCCCTATGCCACCGGCGAGGCTGCGGCACACACAGTGGGGACTGTGTTTGTCTCTGGAAGGTGAAGGTAAAAATACTGTCTTCTGTCTGCACCAGTGGGTGTGCCCTGTGTGCATTACACACCAATTACCTGGCGAGGTCTGTGATGTACCCAGAAGGGCATCAGTGCTGACACACTGGCAAGGGACAAGCACAGAGCAGTGGACTGGGATTTCTAACTGGACATGTGCTGTGCTAAAGGTGGTTTCTTGCAGAGCGTTTGTTTTGCTGCTGAAGGCAAGTGTGCAAAAAAACAGAAGTGGGGGCAGCTTTTGGGCTTGGGTTTCACGTACAGCCCTGCTGGGCCCACGTGGACAGGAGGTGAGGCTGAATTTTGCAACCAGACCTGCAGGCAGGAAAAGAATGAAGAGAGGAGTGAGGCATATGGATCTGCATGTTGCACCCAGGATGGGTGCTGCAGTCAGCTGGGCTGCATAGTGCTCCTTTCTATGCAAAGAAAGTTAAGGGGAGGGTTGTACAGTTTCAGTTCATAGTCCAGTATATTTTGATTGGCACATGTGCCCTTCCTCAGCCTTTGATGGTACCTTTGTTAGAAAAGCGATTTCTCTTCTGCCAGTTAGTACTCCCTGTGCTCACAGACACTAATTCAGAAAGAGAAGATGACAGATCTCAAAGTCCCTGGGCCAGTTCTAGCAAAAGCCAGAACTCGATTGTGACCTGCCCTTGCTCCAGCCCAGGCAGTTTAGGTGCTGCCCAGCATGGACTGCTCATTGGAGCAAGGTGTTACAAACCTTCCTTGTAGCTCTGCTGAAAGCAAACAGATGGTAGATTAGCCTTCCAGATATTGCACCAAGATCAGGGGTGAGTCTAGGCTCATGTGATTTACACATCCTTCTGGGCTCCTTAATTTTAAAATAATTCCCGTTACACCAATTTTTACATCCACACTTGCTGTATCTGAAACTTTGCCATCCTTTACTCATCACCTCTGAATTTGGCCCACTCAAAAGATAAAGTGGGCCTTACAAGGCCAGTCACAGCTTCCTTCATCATCTTCTCCTCTTGGGTCTCTTCCTGGTGCACTCTCTGTTTTTCTACTGGACAGTGTACCAGCAGGGACTTCTTTAGCCTGGCTCGAACTCAGGGCTCGGCACAGAGCCATCTCAGCCAGAAGGAGCATGTCAGTGCCCACTTTGTAGATGTTATAAAGAGATGATAGGTCCTCAGCTGGGATCCCCCCAAAAAAGCTGTAACAAAAAATCCCTATCCAGAATAGCACTGGAAGAGCTTGCAGCATGATGGTAGCAACATTTTCATCCATTCCTGAATCTATCTGGGTTTTCATGTACCACAAACCAATAAATTAATTGCAGACAGGAATATATTCTTCAGCTGTTGGAGATCCACAAGCTGTGCTAAGAAAAAGACTTAGTCATTGAAACTAGTTTGCAGTTTCCCACTCCATCACGTAATAAAGAGGTAGAGCCAAACAGACTAAGTTCAAATACTCCTTAGATGCCATATTTCAGAGTGTGGCAGGATATTGCAGTGTAGTGCATGTTTCCTGTGTAGAAGCCATTCACTCAGCAGAAGACTTTGAGCAAACACCAACAAAACACTTTGCAAAAGCAAAGAGATGGACAGATGTCAATGTAATACACTGTTGCTCCTGCTGCAGGGACAGGCAGAGGAGCTGGTGTGTGTGATGGCCACAGCATTGCTTTTGTGTTTGCTGGAGGCAGATGAGGAGCTGCAGAGGGACCGGATCAGCCAGATCCCAGCCCTGATTAGGAGTTGAAGGGGCTCTTGAAAGCCCCCATTTTAGGGCCCTATAGATTTCTTCCATAAAAAAATGTAAAGATTATAACAGCGTAATATAAAAATATATAATTCTGTCATTTACATTTGATCCGTTCACCAGCAAGAGCTGGTGAGGTTGAAGAGGCGAGGATCTGAGATGAGAGTGGGGTGCTGTCATCAAGCCTGCAGGGAGTGGGTAGGTATTCCCCTACCCAGGCATCCCCTCCCAGTGCCTCTGGGGTCTCTTGCTTCAGTCTAAATTAGATTGGATTCTTTGTTCCACCTCTTCCACCTTGCTGTTCTTAAGTTTTTAAAGTGTTTTAAAACATTAATGTCAAAATAATTTCTCTTGTACCAAATATAAACAAATAATTTGTATGTGATTTGGGCTGGTTTATAACTAGGAGTTCTAATCAGGAGACTAATTCTGCAGTAACTCCTTTGCTCTGTTGATGCTGTTTCCACCAACCTAAGTGAACAGGAGGCCTCCTGTGTCTTTGCGTACAGGTCAGCCCAACCTGCTCTGACTCACTCATTTAGGAAATTGAGTTGAACACCAGGTGTGTAAAGTAGATCTGATATGAAGGATTGTTTAGTTTGCTGTAATATTTTGTGGTAAGATTATCTCAGGGAAGAGAAAGTGACTGTTCTGGACCAAGAAAGAAGGCAGCTTTGTGTTTCCAGTCAGTTTAAACCATCATACTTCCCAACTGTCCTGCTTGTAATCTTTTCAATAGAGATTTTTTTTGGTTTTTTTTGCGGCACTCTAGGGTAACTCCTGTTATCAGCAATTTTTACAGACTGTCATGGATAGCTGTCTCTCTTCCTGCTGTGACCAGTTCCTCGTCTTTAGTTTTTATAGAGGGTTGTGGCAGAAAAATCCTGATTAGGGCATGTGCTTTGAGCCCATTTTAAGCACTTAACCAGTATATTGTATTTTAGAAGCAGCTTTCCACAGATAGGAATGCAGCCAAATAAAATCCTGGGTAGATTGGCTTTGAATTTGAGGTCTCTGCCTTTCCAAAAGCAGGCTTTATCCAGTGCTGCACAGGACAGCATTCATACACTGTTGTTGGGTCCCTTTGCTTCTCTCACTTTTATTTCCTCTGCTTGTGCTACATCTTCCAAGTTCATGAAATTAAACCAGGATTCTGTTTTCCAGTGGCAGTGGGGGAGCAGACCAGATAGTTGAGGCAGGAGACTGCAAAACATAGGCCTGGAGGAAAGAAGGCAAACAAACACCTGAAAATTGCAGCAGTGATAAATAAGGCAGACAGGTAGGAGGAAAGACCCACAAAACAGGAGGAGAAGGGATAAGATAGAGACATCCCTTTCCTGAGTGGAAAGAGACTTCAGTTTGAGTGTTGTGTGTTACTGTTTCTGACACTGGGGAGGGCAAATCCTCCTGTGTAAAGAATAAACAGTAAATGCAGGATGTTTTCTTCACAAAATGGATTTTTTATGAAGACTAAGAAGATAAAATGCCTGGTATGCTTGAAGGGCAGGGCAATTGTAAAGATCAGAAGAGTTTCCTTTCCTATTTGTCTTCCCATGCAGCCCAAGGTTATTTAGCTAAGCTTTTAATGCACAAATGGAAATTTTGCTGAATGATTCTCCAGTATAATTTTTCATGCGGTTTCTTTCTTTCTTTTTCTTTCTTTCTCTTTCTTTATTTTCTTTCCTTCTTTCTTTCTTTTTCTTCTATCCATAGGCAGTGGTTCAACAGCATATTTTTAAAGACTGAGTTTATGGTGTGGGTTGGGGTTGCTCTGGTCAAAGAGGTATTGTTTTTTGGGTTTTTTTCAGGCCTGGTTACCGGGCCAAGGGACAGAGCAGCAGAAAGCATGAATCAGCAGCTGGTTCCAGGGCCATTTTCTGGGTGGCATTAGGGTATCTGCATTTCTTTTCCATGAGAAAATGAAATCAATCTTATTATGGGAAACTTGTGAGTAATACAAGTTAAGCAAAATCTGAACACAGTTTTTTTGGTTGTTGTTGTTTTGGTTTGGTTTTCTTTTGTTGTTGTTGTTGTTGTTGTTTTGCTTTGTTGTTGTTGTTGTTCCAAAAAATTAGGTAATTAGGAAAAGAACACAGATTATCAGGCATTTAAACCATCCAGCTCTTGCAGCATGGAGTATAACAAGACCAAACTGAAAGCAGCTTCTGCTCCCTAAGGTTAGATAATAACTACAGGAGTATCCTCAGAGGAGCTGCAGCAGCTGTAGACCTTTGCTTGCACACTTTGCATCCAGTTAAACATTAGAAAGCAGATCCAAGGAGGCCTTGAGCCCACAACTTTTAATTATTTTTGGTTCACCCCCTCAGCTAACAGATGATATTAATTTCTTTTTACATACCTCTTTCAGCCACTGCATTTACAACACTAATACATCTGCAAAAGGTGCAATATTGCATCTTTGGGGATTTTTAGGCTTCCAAGCACTTTTGCAGCTAAATTCTGCACAGCTTGGAGACTGCAGAGGGAGGTCAGCTATGAGAGGCTGTAGTGCTGGGCGTGTCAGTGTTTGCACCCTGCTCTCCCCTGGCTTCTGCAGCTGTTGCTGTTTCCCCTGCTGCCCCCAGTCCACTAACTGCAGAAAGGCAATAAAAAAATTTATTTTCTAGGAAAAGTTAAAAGCATCTGGGCTGTAAATGCAACAAGACCTCCTCAATTACATTCCACATATTAGTAAACATATCTGGCACTCAGATATTTTTCAGGAATCCCTACTACAGCACTTGCCAACACCTTGAGTAAACTCCAACGCTATATATTTGTTGTTGAAAGCCACAGGAGATGTAATTTATGGCATTCTTGAGCTCTTCCCTGCAGATCCCATAGTCTCTCTCATGGAACTAATGAGAGAGAGGTCTGAACCCTCTTTTGCATACTTTTTTTAACCCATCGATACAATAGGCATTTTATGATGTAAAGGATTTAGAGTTTCTTCTGCCTGAGTCCATCTGTTCTGCTAGTTAAAAACCAGTGTATGAGAATAACTTTGAGGTGGTTCTTACCCATAAAAAATTGATTAGTCCTCCTTGAGTAACCAACAAATCCATCAAAGTTTAAAGTATATTTAAAGATAGAATTTAAACTGAGGATTTCAGTTGATTGAGGGTTTAACATGGAGAGTAGCTGCACAAACCTTCCTGGAGAAAACACCCTTATGAGAGTTTTCACAACACTTTTTCATGGTATGTAAATTTTTTCAGTCAAAGATTTTTGACTATTTTTAGTCTCAAAATATCAAAAAACTGTGATGAATTTTGACAAAAGGTACTGCAAGTGTTATTTGCTGGAATATTATGGTTGTGTTGTAGTATCTCAGTCAGAAAGAAATTCTCATTTTTGCACAAGTGCAGTGTCCCCTTAACTTTAATTGTTGAACATCCTCAGGAATAAGGTTTAATAAAGCTGAAGCTATGATAAAGGAACACAACTATTGTTGTATCTAACAACATAAAACAATACCAGGATGGTAAAAAAACTTTCTCTTTTCTCTTGCAACAGAGAGACAACAAATGGCCAAACAAATGGGCATTGCTGTTGAATTTCCTCGGGTTAAACTCAGCTACCATATGTTGCAGGAATAAACATAAATATACAAGAAAGCAATAGGCAACATATGGACAAAATTGGTGCAGTAAACTCTGTTACTCTGCTGATTCCAGATCTTCCTGGTTTGGCTTTGGACAGGTGCAGAGTTGATGTGTGTTTAAGTGAACATGAAGTTAGAGAGTAAACTAGAGCTTTACTTTGGCAATGTAATGGCCCTTTTTTGCTCTTTTTTTTGTTGCACTAAAAGCTAGATATACTTTTCTCATTATTCTTATTTTCTTATTTTTCTCTCTTGTTCCTGTTTTGTTCAATATTGTTCTCTTAAACATCCTTTTTACAGATGTGCATGCACTTCTCCCGGTGGAGAAGTTGCATTCACTCAGTGAATATTCCAGTATGGTGCTACTGAAGAGCAAAAAATTGCAGCTCTAAAAATCCTGGAAGGGAACCATAGCATAAGGGCTGTAGGTCTTTGTAGTAATTTTTTTTTTTCTAAGGCTCCCATATGCGAACCTGTGAAATGTTTAGGGCATTTGGATTCCTGGGCTGAAAGGCATTTTAAAAAATTGAAACAGAGCCTTTGATATTTTCTAAAAAGTTCTCAATTCATTTTGTAAACTCTGCCACATGCAGAACAAATCCTTGTATAGTGTATAGGTCTCACCTGAATTGGTCCACAGTGTTCTGTAATTTCCTTATGTTTAAGAATTTGGGAATAAAAATACCAACTGACCTGGACAATGCCCTGCCTCAGGTCATCTGCAAGGGGACTGGTTTATTATTTTATTCTAATGTAGAATATATCTTCAGGCACACATACACATTCTGTATTTATGTATGTTTATCATTATGTTCCAATGAACTGTCTGATATAGATATGGGACAAATCAAGATTTCTTGAATTATGATGGTTTAATGTTTTCCAAGTTTTAAATCAGTGCTCTCCCTTAAACTGCTGGTTACAAACTAGCTTTTGGTATATTAGCTGCTATACTAAGGGGAATTTTTGCATACTAAATAGCATGTGAATTGTCCATCCCCAAACTGAGACCAGAACCTGGGCAGAAGAAATGGAAAACTCCACAAAGACTGAGGCTCGGGGTAAGCACGTTCTAAAAACTGCCTTCTTTTTTTGTCTGCTTTTCCACCAATGCTTTAGAAAAATGTCATTTATAACCTTTTGAACAAGCCAAATCTCCCTTTGTCAGGTAGGCAAAAGAAAAATTAAAAAAAAAATTCAACTGTGGTAAGGATTTAGAAAATCAAATGATGGGAAAAACCACTGTCTTACTGAGCTGACCCTGTGGTTGAAGCTGTGGTGCTTGCTAGAAGCCTCAGTGTGCACCCAATCTGCCATTCTCTCTATCAGTATGCTATTAGAAAACATTTCCTCTAATCCCATCATTCACTGCTGTTGTGGAAAGCAGCAGGCTCCCTAGCAAATCCACCCACTATTATTTTTACCCTATTGAAAGCACCTTTATCAGACATAATCAAAATGGCTCATGTAATGTGAAGAGCAAGTGGGTTTTACCATCACTCATGCCAAAACTAAATATGGATTAAATTGCACCCTGCCAGCACAAAGTGTGCATTGTGTGGCTTTGCTCCGCAGTGCCCAGCCTCAGCTTGCTCCATGCCTGATAAAACACTGCACACTCCTTCAATACTTCTTCTTTAAAAGGGCCAAACAAAGCAGCAGTGTCTGTGCTGGAATGTGCTGCAGGTAGTGATCTAAACCTCCATCACCAAAGTCAGGGAGAGGATTAATTTAATGCATGAACGTTGTTGCTTGGAGGGACTTCATAGGAATGCAAACCAAAGGCCCTCAAAGAGCCCACAACAAAGGGAAAAGCCACGTGATCTCAAACTCCTGGTAGGATGAGGAGCACTGGATTAAGAGCTTGCTCTACCCTGTAGAAAAGGCAGGAAACACTGTTGTACTTAAAAACAATGCGAGCAGGGAAAAGATTCTGGGATGGGTGTTCCAGGTTTTTTATGTAGACTTTTTAAAAGTTCCTTCACTAGAAAATTGCATTTATAGAGTAGCTGATATGAGCAAATGTCTGTGCAACTTATGTGGTCATATATGTAAATGTGTTTTGAGCTGTACTTTGTTTCCAGATAAAATAGAATAAATACTCGTTTTTCAATTCCTGTTTATTTCTTGGTTTTTTTTGTTGTTTTGTTTTTTTTTTTTAATTTTTGTCAGGGTGCTCCACTGCCATCCTAGAAGTCCTGAGAGTCATGAAGCTACTTTGATTGACACAAAGTAAACTCTCAAACATGACATGCTGCTGTGCTGACTTGCAAGATTTCAGGTGAACCAAAAGGATGATGAGGTGGGCTGGAGATGTGGACTGCTGCCATTTTTGACAATCACAGCAGAAAACAAATAGAAGACTACTCAGGAGTGCAGCACATGGCACCAGCGTATAAGGAGTCCTTGCTATTTTGGGAAGGTGATCCCCAGTTAAGTTCTGAATTACATACTTAAAAGACTGTAAAAGTAACAGCAATACACCGAGAAGCAGCAATGTGAAATTTGCTAGACTAAACTAGCAACAGGGATAGAGCAGCTTTCAGTTTTCCCCAAACTTTCCCCCCAAAACCAATAGTGCTACCACACTCCAGCACAACTACCCTTGCTTTATGTTACCTATCATCCTTATCTGGATTCAGTTCTCAGAAGTCATGTAATTATATGCAATTATCAAATTATTCTTTCCTCTCAGTCTTCTACTCTTGTCAGTCAGATGATGCCATCCCTTTCTTAATCATTTAAATTGTACAGTAAACCATTTGAGTAACATTGTCCTGAATCTTTTCATGTGAACCTTTTGGACAATGTTTGAAAAATGGCCTAAATAATCACAGGTAATTAGTCTTCTGTATCAGTTTTCTCTAATTCACTCTTACTTCAGCCAAGGTTTGAAACCACTCTTGGCTGCAGCTGCAGCGCAACACAAATGCTGGGTCTGTTGGTACTCATCAGGGGCCATGATTCCTTTCCTGTTTCAAAAATACAGCTACTCTCATTATTGAAACAGCCTGCTGCATGAGCACTGGGTTCTGTTTTCAAAGACATTATACAGACAGCAATCTGTGGTGCTTACGGTCCTCCAGCTTGAAGAATGATCCTACTCTTAAACAGCAAGGACCTCAAGACAAAGATGTACCAAATTCTACCATAACTTTAATACAATGACACCATTATGGAATTCTAAAAACAATAAAATAAATGATCACTAGCTTTGCATAAAATGCTATTATTAATTTGAGATCAACAGACCAAGACTGGTTCATGTAACATTTTATTCACAAGTAGAAAAAGTATTACAAAACTATTTATACAAGATTTTAATTTACATTTGTTAAAGGAGTATTTAAAACAGCACTGTAAGTCCCTAGATGTGATATGTGGGCAGTCTAAATGCAGTGATAGTGTATGTTTTCTATTGGCATGTACAACATTGCTTGCCACAGGCAATATACAAAAGACCAATTTGGTTAAATTAAGGAAAAAAGTATATACATAATGTACACACATATTTAAAAAGGCTCTCTAAATTTTTTTCCTCCCAATTTGCTCTCACGCTATCTGTCACTCATTTAAAAAAAATGAGTATCTTTCTCTAGAGTTGCTGGACAAAAGCAATTATATAAAGTTTAAATTCCAGTTGGAAAACATACTGTGGCAGATGCTGGCAAAACTTTTGAACATAGCTTTTTAAAGAACTGTTATTAGTGAAAGGTGAAATCTCCATCTGTTCAAAAATATTTTGCCATATACTGAAATGCATGTTGGATTTTTTTTTTTATTTACAAAGTATATACAAAGAAGCACACATCTCTTCATGCACATGTAGTGAAAAATAATATTTTGTAATTTCTTTAATGTATGAAAGTCTACAAAGAAATTATTCAAAACTACTTGTATTTAAATATATACTTGAAATTAATTAGCTGAGTAATTGTACTGTATAACTGCACATTATTCCATCGGTGACCAAATGATGGTATTCACTACTTAAAAAACCAAACCAAACAACAACAAAAAAATCATGTAACTTCTTCACTTACTTTGGTTTGCACTTGGTAACTGTTATTCATGACTTTTGCAAACATGAATAATCTCACGGGCGAAGAGCTGAAGCATCTCCCTGCCATGGCTGCCTGTACTGGCTTTAGCTATTCCTGGGCAGGAAGGTCCAACCTTCTACTGTGTGCTTCAAAGCAAAAGTCTTTCTCCATAATGGATTATGAATACTGTCTCAACATTTCCATTGCCACACAAACCATGTGTGGAAAGATGAGTAATATTTATTGCAAATTTGCATCTGTTTTGCTGATTGCTTTACTTTTGTCAAGGCACACTGGGTATTTGAAAGGAATAATTGCTAGAGTTCATCACTGGCAAGTTTGAGCCTGTTGAGTGTAATGAATCAGTAGAGGTTACTGGGATTACCCACAGAAGCAAAAACTATCTTAAGGATAAAAATGGCTGCAAAAAATGGTATTATGGGATGTGGTATGACAAATAGCTGTTAAAAAAATCTTAGAATTACAGCATTGACTGCAGAGAGTTGATAATTTACTAGGCACAACTATACACACAACTTCGAGGATTTAATTCAGAGGTATTTTTTAAAAAAAAGTTATGAATCAGGTTTTTTATTTAGTGTGGAAAATTTGAATTGACACAATACTACAGTGAGAAGGACAGAGTGCCATGAATGAAACAAGGACTCCTAAATGAACGAATTAGGTCACCATGAAGCTCGACCTTTAAAAAGAATGCATTAATAAAAAAATCTTATTAACAGTCTCACTGTATTAATACTTTCATGGCACACCTGCTATAGTTGGAAATTTTGATGTGACAGTTGATTACACTTATTTCAACATCCAAAAATTACGTGCTATAACAACAAGTGCTGTATTCAAATACTGAGACTACCAATTAAACACAACATCCCTATCTATATGTCAGACCTTCATTAAACTAAAACTAATTTAAAGATAATCTCCTGCTATATTTAACAGAACAATGTGACCTCCCATAAATGTAAGAATTGGATGAAGGGGACTTCAACCGTACAAACCGTAACACGCTAATTCTTTAACTCCCCAAACTAGCTTATTGACTATAATGTAATATGTAATAAAAGCTTCAGTTTATTAATAGATGATCCTTGCATAAATAGAAATGTTTATTTTTTACGTCCTTCAATAGCAGGAAAATGATTTAAAATTAGAACCAGCAGAAAAAAGAATTTTAATGCATGCAAAAATCTGCAAGCAGAATAACTGGCAACATCTTGTCCCACGCCTTCTGACACCTGTAGCCATATTTAAGAGACCCACCTAATCACACTCAAGTATTTATATTTTTTGCTGTATTTACATACACTACTAAGCTCACTCCACTACATGTTTTAAGAATCTGAGGGAAAAGAAGAAGAGATGCAAAAGGTCATAAATCCACTTTGAGGGTTCTCCTAGGATGCTCTTTGAAGTTTCACTTTACAGCTGCTACACCTCCAATACAACTGCTCAGAAGGTGTGAAGTGATGCCATTTTTCTCCAGCTGGTTTTGAAAGCATGCAACACTGAAGACCAGACTATGTTTGATGAAAATCAGCAGAGGAGCATAAGGGAAGCATTCAGCTTTAGTTCTGAGAGAAAAAGCTTGGGTTCCTAAAAGAAAGCGATAGAAGAGTGGTTACATAAATTAGTAAAAAAACAGTATGTACTTCTATGTTTGACTAAACACTAAAAAGTAGAGAGGTATACTTACTGCTTGCTGTAAAATTCACATAAACCTGAAGACTAAATCTGTATTAAAATACCTACTAAAAAGCTTATATTTGCGTGTACTTATATAAAAATATGCTATATTCTGATTTTATCATGTTATTATTGCTTTTGCAATATAATAATAAAGTATGGACCTATGCAAGACTGTAGTGCATCCACAGGCACTAAAAAGACCATCCTTCCCTCAAAATATTTCAAGACATGAAAGATGGAAGGCAAATGGGAAAAAATGGTGCAGACTGAGATGAAATAATTTTCTTGGAGTTGTACAGCTGGCTACCATTAAGCCTGAAAATACATCTCAGGTAAGCCTAAGTCCTGGTTCTGTCCCTCAAACGCTACTTAAATTTCTCCACCAAAATGCAGAGATAATGATCCACCACAGTGTCTGAATATGGAGAAATTGTACAAAATGAATCAGCAAGGTCTATGAAAGAATAAAAATGAAGAAAAACTTAACCCTCCTGAAGACCTTGATTATTCAAAATTATACACAAATCTCAGTAGTAATACAGGATGGTACAAAACCATCAAAGAATACAGGAGTTTGGGATGCTAGAAAAGATGTCTCCATACACATAGGAATTGATAGTAAAATTTACAATTCATATACTATAACAACTATGGCGAAATGTAAGCTAATTTTTATAGTAATACTTTGAAATTCCATGGTTCCTTTCATCTAGAAAAACTCTTATATAATATTAATTGCACACCTCTGAAGTCGATACGTGGTTTAGTGGGAAAACACCCACAAACTTTTGATTTTTTAAATCCTGTTAGTATGGAAATATAGTCCCTTGAGACATCACGAGACCTGGGAACTAGCAGCATCGAGATCTGCAGTCGGAGCCACGACACTGTCCCTTCCTACACATACCTACAGAATATGACCTATATATATCACCTAATGATATTTGACATATACCAAAATAAAACTATGATAATTGCTATCTAAGACATGGGCAGTCAGTGCCAAGCATTGTTACAGACAAAACTATATATTGTAAATAATACATTGAGAAAAATATGTGCAACCCAGATAAGGTTGATATTTTCAGTGACAGCAGTAGATTTTCAGGGTGACATACAAGGTCCTTTGAAGTTAATGGCAAAACAGTTCTTGACTTAGCAGTCTGTTCACTTCCTTCCTTCTCTTGACAATGTTACCTAAACAATTAAGGCGTGATTTACAAAGAAATAACTATTGCTCTTACATGTCTTCAGAATATGCATATTTTTTGCTAAATACTAATTACTTTCTACTTCATGTTTAGGAACAATAAGAAAGTGGCAGGCAAACCAAATGGAAGAGGATCAAAGGAAGGTAGTTTTATTTCTGCAGATGACCCAAAGTTTTCATAATTACAGATGGCATCATTTTCTTAATTAACTTTGGTGGATTATTAATATTAATGGCAATTGTTTGTGTTCCTGTCTCTGTGTACATACACAGGAAGGTGCTTCAGCTTTCCAGCCACAGCCTGCATAACCCTGGAGTAACAACATACCATAATTTGGGATCCTTTCACAGATTAGTTACTTGATGTTCCAATTTACTTACAATAGTAGAAAATTCCATTTTAAAGATACAGAGCACAGCTAATATTCAGAAAGATATAATGATGAACCAGAGCAGAGTGACTTTTTGTGATGGTTCCATTGTTACACAGTAGCGACAATTGTTTTATCACCTCCTCTCATTTTGACCTCAGACCTGCATTTTCTCTGAGCTTTCATTGACTAAATTGTATTTTATGGACAAACTTACATTTCATCTGGTGACATGCAAATATGAATGGCATTAAAAAGCATTTGAAATTCTCTTCTGTTTCTAACCCTGCTGTAGTAACTCCACAGAAAGGCTTTGTAAATATTTTTAGATGAACACTTGCATGTCTTTTATGCTTTGTTTACAACAAGCAAAGACAATTCCTCAGCTCTCCATCATAAATGAAGACTAGACTCACATAACAGTTTGGTCATATGGCTATTAAACTCATTTTTTCCCCTGAAATTTAATGAAAAAATCCCCTGATAAAAGCTTACTGGTTTACTGATTTACCCCTGTATTCTGGTTCATATTATTTCAACAGTAGTTTGCATAATTACACCTTTCAAATTCAGTTAACAATTTTAAAATGCCCGATCTCTTGTAGAGGCTTAATTTATATCAGCAATAGCTAGGTGTAATCTATGAAGAAATATAACCCTACAACTTTTTACAATTCTATTTTTATCTAGCTCTACATGCCTGAAGCACTCATTCTCACTCCTTTGTAGTTATGTTTTTTACCTCTTTATCAATCTGTAGAGTCATTTGTTGTTCCATTACACTTTGTCTTTGGCTGGGTTTCAGCAGTCACCAAGTTCTGAAGTGATGAAACTTCTGTGCATGTGCTGTGTTTGGAGATTTCAAAGGACTTTGCAACATTTCCATCAAGAGACTTAGCTGAAATAAGTACTTCACTTATTTCCTGGTTATTATCCAACTCAACAGTGGCTGCATTTTCAGTCTCAGGGCTGCAGGATTTTGCAGATCCTCCAGCCAGTTCTGAATATGATTCACAGATAGAAATACTGTCACAACAAGCTGAGTTTTGCATAAGAGGCCAAGCATCTGGAATGTCTCCACAGGCAGAGTGTGAAAGAGAACCAAGGAAAGCAGGAATCATTTCTCCAACAGAATCAGCAGCTCTGTGAAAGAATAGACACCTGGTTTACAAAGCATTCCAGAAAATATTGTCAGTATTGTAATTATTATCATTAGTAATTGCCGTTATTTCAAGAAGGTTTAACAGGGTTGTATTAATACTCTAGAGACATTCATCCATTTGAAAAGGAATACAGTTTGTTCCTTGTCTGGAAATGACAAAAGCTCTGGTGAACACTACTAAAGGCAAACATGATGCCCAGAGCACTTCAGACAGTGAATCCAGGGTTCCAGAAAACAGGTTTTACAGCTGGGTTGTTTACAGGCAGAAATATGACCAAAAAATATCATAGTAGTGTTCAGATACAAACACTGTTGCAAAGAAGAAGGAATTTATTTTTTTTCAATGCATGGGGAGGTGGGGTACTAAGACAAGATATAACAGGTTTAAGTACATCAAGAAAGATGGTTGGGTAGAATCTAGAATCTTCAACATTAGGAGTTTTTTTGGGGGGTTGGTGTTTTGGTTTTTTTTTTTTGTTCCTTTTTTTTTCCCCCCAAAAAACCCAGGCTAGACAAATATCTAACAGAAGAAGTAAAGTGGGAGACGGGAACAGACAACGAGACTGCTTGAAACTTTGTGTTTGCTTTAAACTTGAATATGCATTCATTTTAGATTTTTCAGTTTGTTCTGTCTAGGCTTCAAAATGTGAAAAGTTTTTCTCCTATTCTTTTTCCTGTGGAAAGGACATAAAATTAAAGAAGGGCAAATATTATTTTTATTTTATGGAAAATGGAAGAAAGTACAAGTAGAAACTCAGTATTATCTACCTCAAGTGTATTTAAAGTGCATGATAATACTGACATCTGCCAAACTCTGTTGAAAGTCCAGTGGTGTTTTTCATTATATCTATGCCAAAAGAAGTATTACCAAAACCAAAAAGTTATACATATGTTTTATTTCCAAAAACTGTCAACGGATTTATAAAAATGTAAAGGCTATATTAAGACTGATATGCAGTAATAATTTGTGTGACAAAACTCATCCCACATTAACATGCCTATAACAGATTTTAAGTAGCCTTACTCATTTCCAAAACATGATGCTTTAATAGCTTTAATATGCACACAAAGTATTTTCAGAAAGGAGGCCAAAAGTCAGGACACTGCCCCACAATTGAAGGAAATACATTATTCTGGCAAAGGAAATTGGCATAAACTCCATTTCTACTGGAAGGAACCACAGGATCTTTGATGTCCAAATTACATGGATATTACAGTTATTTTTAAAGCCTTAACCAAAAGATTCCTCAAAAAGTACACAACTTTGCGTACAAGGCTATCAATTTGTCAGCCTTGGTGGTATACAAGGATGACTCAAGCTTGTCAGTATTTAAACAAATTGTTATGGAAAATTTAGATATTTTGTATCTTATACTTAGGTCACTAGGTCACCTTACATAAACAATTCTTATGAAGAAGCTGCCTCTACATTTTCAGTTACATGTGGCCATTAGAACAAAACAGCTGAAGACCAATTTAACCCTATATGGAAAATTATTCTAGCTAAAAGAAATAAATACATCCTGTGTTAAAATCTGTAACTCTGAAAGGAAGGAAACTCTGAAGGACACCAGAAATTTTATGTATTTAGCTCACGGTACTGCTGTAGAAATAACTACTCTACTACTGTATTTATATTCAGCGGATCAGGAGAAAATTATAATCTGCTAGAAATTCAGAAATAATAGATATTTCAAATGTGAAAGTCTAAAGAGTTCCTAAATTAAAAAAAAAATAAATCTTCATGACACTTCTGAATTGTCAATACCACCAGATTCATGAGTCTATGCAGCAGCTTGCTAATCAATAGCAGAAGAGAGGGTCACCAAAGCCTCTAAGGTGCCAGAGAGTAAAAAGAAGACTATGTGCTCATGAGAGAAGTCACTTCTTTGCAGAAACCCATGTATCAAGTCAGCATTTGCAAAGTAATACTATAAACCTGTTCTTGCACAACATGGGGTGATATGGCTACAGTTCATCAAAATCCCTCATTCCACTTCAAACAGCCATTGTATCTGTATAAATATTAATTTAACTGCATAAAACAATACTTAATGTTTAATAGACATTTGTAAAACTAAGTTACCTTTCATTAAGTGTGGTCTGTGAGTGGAAAGCACAGCTGTGACCCATGCTACAGGTTTCATCACAGCACAGGGATGGAATCAAGTGAACTGGTCCTAAGGAATGAAAATGTTAAAACTGTTAAAGCTCTGTATAAACTTAGTTTCTGTTCTCTTTCAAACTTGAGCATTAGTTTGCCAGTTACATTATAATACATGGATTGAGGAAAGATTTCTTACTGCAAGGAATGGGTTCTCTATTCCTTTAAAATTGAATTACTTATAAAAGAAAGCCCTGTCCTTCCTTCAGGAGTAATACAGATGCCAGTCATGAATATCTAATTTTTTAATTAATTTGCTTTTCAACTGAATACACTTGAGAGGAAGCATTCTGAGTTAACTTATTAGGATGATATTTAAGCCTGTGCTCTTCTGTTAAATTATGTATTTCTTAATGTCACAATTGCATCTGTTTTGATACGACTTCACAAAATGGCAATGACTTTAATTGTTGAGGTTGTTAATGTCTTTAACATTCATATCACATTCTTAGATACTGGCTGGTAAATCCTTCATACTAATTTAAGTCTCAAAGCCAGATGCAGTGCTATTTTTATCAGAAAGAAATGATGTAGGTATTTAAAGGGTTTTTTTAAGTGAAGTCACTGGAATGAAAACAGGAAAAAACAACAACAAAAAAAACCCCAAATAGCTACTTAAAAATCCTATCTGCTTATTGGGAAATTAGCCTAGGACAAAGGGTAGTTTGACTCTGTAGTTAAAGTTAAATGTCACAACTCAAGTATTAGATAAAGTCACCTTTAAGTAGACCTAACATACCACATGTCTGTGATGTGCTTCTTTGGCACTGGCAACATGTTCTGTGGTCATATTCATTTAGCCGTGGTCTATCAAAACATGATAATTCAGAGCCATTGTAGTGAATGTCTTGTGATCTGAGAGACCCTTTGAACAAAGAGAATAAAAATCCATATCAGTAAGTGTTATCTTTCTTCCTGCTCAGAGCCTTCTATCTTCATAGAATGCTTAAATGTCATGCTATAACGTATGTCTATACATTTTCCAACGGAAAGATCCACAGTGATCATGTGGTTTCATACAACACAAGCCACAGATCTTGCAACAAACCCTAGAACACCTGGTTCAACTACAGCCTCTTCTAGGAAGACATCTGCTCTCATTTTGATGATTTGAGAGTATATCTTATTCAGTGTTACAGTTTTTCAGTGCTTAATGATTCTCAGTGATTCCCATCTGAAACTTTCGACACTCAGCTTTCAGCTACTGAGATTTTGTTTATGTTATCTTAAAGAGCTTTATATTAACAGCAGACTTCCTTTAATCACTATAATTGTAGGCCAAGGCAAACGAGTTACTACACTTCACTAACTGAAGTTTGAATTAATTATGTCTGAATTTCACAAAACTCTAAAGCATCTTCTAGGTTAGGAACAATTCTTACAAATACCTCTCTCGATCTTTTTATTTTTGCTTGTGCTGTAAGCAGTGATAACACCAATCCTTCCTAGATAATATCCTTGTTTGGCATTCAGGGCTCATTAGATGCTATAAACATATTTTAATACAAGTTTTTTTAAATTATAAAGGGGAACTAGAGTGCTTTTGACTTTTTCTTAACTTAAAGTAAGTGGCAGAAAAATGTGTATTAAAAACAAATTACATTGATGAGCTGTTATGGGTTTAAAAAAAGTTTACTAATTTAACTGTCTTAGGCATTTAATTCATCTTGAATATGCCCATAAAACCCAAACTGTTAGTGACAAATCTCTCATCTACACTGGCCACATCCATTATCTCGATGACCTAATCTGTGTTTCACAATAGCATGTGATGCATAGATCCCGTGCAGCATCTAGCAGAGTGTGGCACAGAATTGATGCAATTAGACTATTTCTGGGTATCTACACAGCATTTTATCAGTAGAAGCTGGAACATCCACACTGAGCTGGCAAACTTGGATGGAGTCCTAGGTTTCTGCTACCTTGATCATCTCAATGCTAAACTTGCTTGAATGATGCAGACATTTCATTTATTTACCTACAGAGAGATCTGCCAAACTAACACCACTATATAAATATTATAAAGAACAGTAATAACTGGAAACTCACAGCTTGGTTTCTTCTCCATAAACTGCCTCTTACAATAGATAACGCAAAGAATGAGGAGAGCCAAGAGCACTGTTGCAAGTGCACTGCATATAACAGCTGCCAGAGCAGTGTCTCGGGGACTGGAAGCAGTTGAAGGGATCTTCACAAGATTTACCCTGGTGGTACCTGAAATATAATTAAATAGCAATCAAGGTGAACTGCAAACATTTCAGGAATATAGTCATGTAAATGAAAGTCTGAGAAACAGAAGAGGTTTATAGCACAGAAAGAACAGAATGTTCCATCTGCTAATGTATCATCATTAGTTGCACATATAAATGAATACAATTATCAGCAATCAAATTATGAAAAAAAATACTTTAAAAATATATTGCAAAATATGTCATAATGAGTGGAGATAAACATAAACACATTCAGACTGTCCATGAGAATGGAATCAGATCCACACCACAAAAACAAGGATGTTTGAATATTTAATGTCACATGAGTTTAATATGGAGAACATTTCCTACTGTAGAGCTCAGAAAGTGATCCACTAGAGGGAGTCACAAATACATGAACTTCCCTTAAAGAAACTTTCTGGGAACTGAGACACCCACAGAAGTTCAAATGCTATCAAAGTTAACATTCTGCTTGGTTGACACCATGGTCATTTATAGGATCAAACCTAGGATTTCAACTCTGCTAACTTTTTTTTCTTCAGTGATATTTTTTTAACACTAGATAATACCTCTAGTCAACATTCAACACATTGACTTCAGTAAGGACTTAAGCAATGCTTCTAGCTTTGACAAACATTGTTACTTTTAGGTGGAAAGTGAAAAATATTCATTCTAAAAGGATGAAACTATCTTAAATTATGAGTAGTATTTTAAAATTAAATTCTTTTAAATGACATGAATTTTGATAGCCCATCTATTTCAATCTACTTTGAAGTCCACATAAATTCAATAATATGACAAAAAGCAATAAAACATTGAGTATTCTGAAAGCAAATTTTTAAGAAACCACAAGCTACATTTTACTAACTTAAAAGAGTAAGTTAAATGTGCCTATTTACCGCAGAAGATATTTGGTTAAAACCTAAAGACTATAATTTTCTAAAAAATGGTCCATGCAGTTGCAAGTTTAAATTGTGATATAAATGTCTGCCAGAGTATATTAAAACCTCTAATCAAATTGTACACACATACAATTGTTTGATATCTTGACTGCAATTTAATAATAACGGGAGAGAACTTACTAGCTTGCTTAGTGCAATCAATGGAATTTTATTACTCAGGAATAATTTTCTGAAATAATTATGGTATTTCCTCCACACACATCAAACATCAGCACCAAAGCATTTGCAATACCATACTGCTTCATTATAATGCTTAGATTGACAAAAGCTAGGCATTTTGAAAATCAACTTCATTCTAACTAATCTAATAGTAGTCTTTAGATCACTGAACTCCAAAGAAAACATTAACTTCTAAGAAATAAAGAATCCAGAAATTGAAACACCTCCCCCCCCCAAACATATTAAATAAAAACAGTTTCTGTGGCTTATAGTATCATATAGTTGTTGGTACCTGGGGAAATATAAAAAAAGTGGAGAAGTCAGATCAAGGCTGTTATACAAAAGAATGTTTAGCTGATAAATTCCTGATTTCAACATGGAGAGAAACAAGTGTTACTGCATTTACATCCACTTGAATATTTCCAAACACCTGTGATATGTACTATTATGTTCCGCTCTCACACCAAAAGTGTGAAGAACAAATTTATAGCAGATATTTTTTATATCCTTTTAACTTGCCAAATTGGACAGAGTGGAGCAACTGGAGAAAGTGCAATGGAGGGCCACAAATGACTGAGGAACTGAAGCCTCTCTCTCCTGTGATCAAAGTTTGAGAGAGCTGGGACAGCTCAGGCTGGATAAGAGAAGACTCAGGGGAACCTCATCAACTTGTATAAATGTTTGAAGGGAATTTGCAAAGAGGACAGTGCTAGACTCTTTTCAGCAGACCAGAGGCAATGAGGCACAAACTGAAACACAGGAGGCTCCCTCTGAACATCAGGACACACTTTTATAATTGTGAGGTTGACTATCGCTGGCACAGGTACTTCTCCTCTCACATAATTATTACCTATCTTTCTCTTCATGTACTTCTATAATTCCTATTTACTCACAGAGCTAAGTTCTATGATGTGTTTTCCAGATCTTCATTGTTAATTTTAAAGAAAAAGCAACCAGTGTCATAATCTTTTTGTCATAACTTGAATGCTCTTGGCAGGAGCATCTCAATCTTCCACAGAGATTCCTCTCTGTTTCTAGGATTCTTGCAGCTGTAGTTTGAAGTTTATAGTTTTAGCAGACTGCAGCAACTCGTACATGGTATGCAAAGTCTAGGGATATCTGTGAAAAGCAGTAAATCTATATAAAAACCTTTTCAATACAGCAATGTGTGCTGGCTTTGGTGTGAAGATCAAGGACTGTGCTTTTGGTATCAGGTTTTCAATTTTAGCCAACTGCCTGATCGTATCTTTAGACAGCCTGGACAAGTATTTAAAAAAACAGACAATTAAAAAAACTGATCAGAACATCTTCAAATATTTTTCATACCAATATACCTATTTGTATCAATGTACCTAAGAGGGTTAACCAGTTCTTAGTAATTAGGCCCTCATAATTTCCAGAAAAAAGAACTGTCAGTTTTGAAAGCAAAAACAGAACAAGAGTACTGGAGGTGAAGCTGCTATATTTTTGTCTCTCTTCATTTGCTCACAATATGTATCTATTTTCAAGTATAATTACATATTACCTATTCTATGAAAATATAAATTATATATTTCTTTAATGCCCACCAGCAATATCCAAGCTGGAAATACAGTGATTTTATTTTAAATAGGGATGGCTAAATTTTAAATTTATTTTAGCCATCTAGTTATTTAAGATTTGTTTAATTTGGTTGATTTTTTTCCCTTTTTACTTGAGCAAGCAATTTTCTCTTCCTGAGAATGCCTACCACTCATCTTCACCTTCAAAGAACTTTTTGGAATAGCTACTGTGAGCAGTCCATTGTAGTCTAGCTCTAATTATAATGATAGTGATCTTCCCTGCAGAGACCAACATTTCAGAAGTGAATTGCTGTTGTAGAAGTGGCCCGTTGGGCATTGCTGAACTCTGCTTTTAGTGTTACTCAGACATGTTTGCATTTTCATAAACTCTATCTTTCTTTTCACAGACTTAATGGTCCCACTTCAGTACAGCAAGGACCTGCATTTTAAACTTAACCTTGTACTTACATCTATTAAATGATTACATGATTAAATTTAAATATGCAATTAAACACTTTGTGAATTGGATGCGATGCATTCAGAAAGGAGGGAGGAGGTGGACACTGTTTTATGATTCTGGAAAGCATGTACATATTATACATATGTTCCAACATATTCTGGAAATGTGATAGTGGTAAAGAAGAATTACCCAAAATATCAAGCTGTCTCCTGCATAATTTTGAGCAGTAAGTCTGAATACACGTTTTCCCCTTAATTAACCAATATTACATTGCAATGGCAGTATATGCAAAGATGTGGTTCTTAAAAGCAACTAAAGTTTCTCTTAATCCAAGATGGTTAAATAGCAGTAACTCAGCTAATACAGAACACATGAGTCCCAGCTGTATCACTGTAACTTCAGCCAATAAACAGAACAGTTGAATTTTCAGCCTGTTATACCAAACAACAAGAGACAGGGCAAAATGTAAAGACTTCCTTTATCACTTATTTCATATTTATTTTATCAGACTTTTTTCTCAGAACTGTGATTAGTTACAGTCACTACTGGAATCAGCAAGCCTAAAAGAAACCTTTTTGTGGTAGATCATCCATGTGAAAACAGAACTTGCAACATTATATGTTTCTTCTATGGATACAAGAAACAGTAATATAATAATTACTAAAGTTGGGGAGGATAAAATGTGGAATAATATGTTTGGGTTTCTTTCTTAACACATAAAGTCAACACTAACCCAAAGAGGGTTTATTAAAAAAAAAAAAAAAGCTAATCCAAACTGCACTTAGGAAAGTGATAATATGGTAACATTGGACAGAGTGCCATCTGTTACAATCAGGACTGAAAATAAGATGCAAAAGTTAAAAAGTTGTTAATTCTTGAAATATGGGTATTCCCCTCGAGAGAGAGGAAAGGAGTATTTGCCTATTATAAAAACTGTTTGCCCACTACCTTTACATAGAGTGGCTAAACAGTGGTATCAACCCTAATTTGACAAGAATTAAGGGCTCAGACATACCCTCAAGTTAGGACAATCTAACAAGTTACTGCCTGAATTGCAGTGGCTATCTGTATATGTGCTCTTGATCCACAGAAAATGCAAGGCAATGTGACTTACTTTGAAATTCCTTCGTTTTGAAAAAAAAATTTTAAAGATGTTTATGTTCATTTAAAAGTAAGACAGCTGTAGGTGTACCGAGTCCTAAATAAGCGAAAGTATGTATTATATACAGACCATTCAGATACTACACATATAAAATCTGTATATAGAGATAAAATTACATGTGTAATATATACCACTGAGCACTAACATCAGTTGAAAGTAAGTTGCCTTGATATTTCTGAGTCTTTACAAAGCAGCAGATTGCCTCCTTTCTCCTGATCTTTCAAGTAGGAGGTAAGAAACTTATTAAACATTAGTGTTGGAGACTGTGGTAAACAACAGGGACAGAGTCTCCCAACATCTGTAAAAGGACAGCCATCTGCATCTATGGCCTACACCCAAAAGTTCATCGTGTCAAACCACATCTTTCAAATGTGCTCCAAGTGCTAACTTTAAAGCCTTCAGTCTCCAAGTTAATGCCTTACAGCTTCTTTTTTTGGTTTGTTTTATTTTGCTGGTTTTGTTATTTTTTAAAAAATGTACCAAAATCCCTAGGGGAGAAAATGACTATTCAAGTATTTATCTATTGTTTGGAAATCCTGAGAAATATGCTTATAAACTAAAATCTTTGAAATTCGATTTATTAATTTCCAAGACCATTTCTCTTGCATTGTGTATTTTCACAAACTCCAGCTGCTGACAGCCTTTTATGCTTAAAATGGTAAAGCAATTACACTGTGTATGTGAATTTAAAATATATATGAACTCCATAGTATTGGATACACATCACTATGTTTGTAAGACACAGACAACCTCTGCAACACCATGGTCATCTAAACTATATATGGGCACAAAAGTAACACTGTTTCATACACAAAATTTTCATCTTTGAGAACTGTTTAGCCACTTGAAAATACTACTACATGAGAATAACGCTTCAGATCACTGCTACCCTCAAATAACCTGAAAAAAACCTGTAAGCAAAAAAAAAAAAAAAAATTAGAGGAAGTGGGATAAAATCTGTGTCACTGCTGAACTACATATTCTACCCCACAACCCCCTCAACATGATATTAATGTGAGAAGATACTGTCTCTCCCTCATAAACTGGAAATACTTAGCATGATCTGGTGGCATAAAACGTATGTTGCTGTTAATGGCTGTGGTGGTGTCAGTAATTCTCTTTCTGACTATTGCTTCCAGAAGCCAACTCTACATCTCTGACTGTTGAGAGTGTCCAATATCTATTTTGCAGTAAATGCAACTTCCTTTTCAGGTGTTTTCATGTGTTATATCAATGTCGCTTAAAATTTAGGTCAGAACATATGAGACAGAGCAGAAAAACTATTTCCCTATATCACTTCTAACTTGTACTCTTAACCAAATTCTTTTTCAGACATCTTTTGCAAAATAGAACATGATATTTCAGCTATTCTCTTGTTCAAATCCAACTATAGAATGCATCCGTCCCACCCAGGCTATGAAAGTTGCTTTATCTTTTCAGCTGAAAATGAAAACAGCAAGTATCAATTTGTATTCTGTATGTGCAGCCCCATTTAATCTTAAGGACTACTCAGTTACAGAATAAAAACAACCTTGTGCAATATTTGAGTCCATTAGGCCTGCTGATGACAGTTACTGCTTGTATACACACTCTGTCCCTCTCAGTTCTAAAACTGTTACACAAGACATTACCCACATAAGCAGAAGAGGAGTTTGCATTGCTTAAAAGCACAGCATTTTCAAGTGGGCAACTACTAACACTACCTGTTCGCTAAGAGAGCAGAGGGAGACCACATACCCTTTAGAATCTAACTGTATATTCCCTAGTTAAATGACAGTGGCATGTATGTAAATACAGGAATAACCATGTCTGAAGGTTGTCTCTTTAGCCAACAGAGAGTAACCCACTTCCATTAATCAGAAGTGTAATTGAACATTGTGAATCCCCTGCATACAAGTTACAGATCTGTTCCAAAAGGTCCGAACAAGATCTCAGAGTTGCTGTGTGATGAGGTTGTAGAATGGTGCCTGGATTGGTTTTCAGTATGGATGAAACATGACAGTGTGGAAAGCTCTATCCTGTGACCACAACTGAGGTGCTGGTGGGGTTATCTATGCCCGCCCCTGGGCAGGGAATATACATGCTCTTCCAGCTACGCACTGATGGAACACTGTACAGATTTCAACTGCAATTGCCATACGTCCCCACAATTTCTGAAATTAATACAGTACTCTCTCTATATATATATTTGTATAAATCCCAGTAAAGCAAGAAGTGAAGCGTAAATCAGTCATAAAAGAGGTTTTTACCTCTCTCTGATTCAACAAGAAGTGATTTCTAACACTTCACTTTCTACCCCAATTATTTCCCTCTTTGTCCTGGTTCAGCTGTGATAACACCCAGGGAATAGAGCAAAAGATTGCATGACAACGGCAAGCCTGTATCCTAAAGTTGTTGACACAGACTTCAATAAACATCACTGATAGTATATGCAGTACATTGTCAAGACCTATGGCTTTTTTTATTGCTTTAAAAATGCTTTGTAAAGACAACAGTACTCAGCTATCTTACTTCTGTTTGCAAGCTGGATACCTGTTTTGTCATCAAAATACCAGAGTATAGTGTCATAATTTTCATTCACAAAGTTTCTACAGCTTTAGACAATAGGAATTGTATATTCAAATTAAAAAATATATAAATAAGTGATACATTATGAAAAACTACTATATTTTAATATCAAATTAGGTGCAGGATCACTTCCTTATTTTGCTCAAAACCCAACATTTTGAATTGGCCAAATAACTTATCTAGTCCAGAGAGCTAGATGTTCCAGCAGCTACAAAGAAATTCAATAAAGTTTTAGTACCCTTCCCTTGTTGCTTCCTGGCCTACAATTAAAATATGAAATAACTGGGTACAGAAAATGAAATCCTGATGGTTGGAGATATCGCCACACTTCAAACTCTTTCTAATATACTAACATTTTTGTTACTGAATATGAAAAACATAAATGCTACAGAAATTCTTCCAAATATTAGAAATTCCATCCAGAAAGAGGTGTGTGCATGTGTGTTCAACACTGGACAATTTGTTACATTAAATTTTAAAAAGGTTATTTCTGAATTGAGAGAATATATGAAAAATAAAATACAGAAGACCCACAATTTTCAGATTTCAGATAATTCAGAATAATCTAAAAGTCAATGTGCATGCAGTACTGATACCACTGTATTTTGGTATCTATTTTGAAGAGTGACAAAGGGACAGGGCTTAAGTATGTGGAAGTTAAGCTCTAAAATCTGTAATTTTAAAATCCAAATCTATCTGGGAAGCTAGAGGCCTGTATTAGGTCACATACTTCCTATACAGTGTGAAGAAAAAAATTAAACATAGAACAGAATCTGAAATATCTGTCATATGAGTTGCACAGTGACTTATGTCACCATGCTCAGCCTATAGACATAGAAAACTGGAGAAGGATACTCAGCTTTGCTCTTCCCATAAATTACTCAAAGGTAGAGAGGAGCTTCCGTATCTCCATCTCTCCTGAGAACAAAAATCTCTGATCTTATTTTAAAATTAAATTAAGGAGGGAGAAATCACAAATATGGCTTATTATGCCTTTCAGATGCAACTCTTGAAAGAGGAGGTAATGATGGGGTTTCTACCTTCTGAAAAGCTTAAGAACTCTTTGCCAAGAAGTTTGAGATGGAGATTCAATTGCCTCTTCTACCACCTTTATGGAGATTGTTTTATCCAGTAGGCTATAAGCTGAGCTTGGTAAAATCTTATTTCTTCTCTCCAGTTGAATTTCCCCAGTCGTAAAGCTTTGGCAGAAGTAGTAATGCCCCCTCTTTGCACAGCCAACAGTCATGTGAAATGCAGAATGCAACAAAATTAAATAAACAAGACTCAGGTTTGCTTACCACTTATGTTATTCCTGTTTATAATTATGTTAAAATATCACTAATTTACCTTAAATTAATACTGGGGAGAAAATAAGTCTGCACTATGGAAAACAGAATATGTTTACGCAATTAAGATTGTTTTATAATACTTACACACCACTGAGCTGAATTATGATTCTGAATTAAGATGCATGTTAAGAGCTGCATAACCAACTCTATTAGTATTTTCTAAGTTTTTAATGTTCAACTTTGCAACCTCAACATCTTTTAAAAACTCTGTTTTTAGGTAAGTAATCTAAAATACATGGGATTAAATATAAATTGTCATAATTTTTTAACACCTTTAGAAGCTGGCCATGTATCCCCAGCTTACTGTACTACTGCAAGTGTCATTAATGTCATGATTTACTGTAGACAAAGTCACCTACTGTGCAACAGTAAGCATGCACATGCAAACTATATCAAATGAAAAACCTGTAGCTTTGACGTCAGAAGTAATAACAGCTTATTAATAACAGCAGTTATTAATTCACCACTTAAAGCTTTGGGGATAAAGTCAAGTTATACAGAACAAAAGGTTGCTGCACACAAGATCCTTGCTTTGTTACATTACTTAACAAAGTAATCCAAACATAACATCTCCCCTCTTTAACAGAAGTCAATGGGAATTAGTTATAGAATACAGAAGATACTCTGAAAGGTTATCTTTGAAAAGTCAGGCTCTATTAGTGAGATTCATCTGACCACAGCAAACATCTGCTTCTGAGGGAGTCACCTCAGAACTTTCTCTAGAGGGGCAGAAGGGGGGCAGAGGGGTAGGAGAAAAGCTCTGTTATGGTGTAATTAGTCTGATTTCTTTTAAACACCTCCCTTGATCATTTTTCTCCAATGAATACAGAGTGAACTTAAGATCACCAGGTCATAGATGTAGCCATTAGATACTTCCACAGTCAAGGAGGCAGCATCCCACTCTGGTAGGAGGAAGGAGTTTGGGCGCCTTTGACTTTCTCTGTTTCAGTTTGTTAACAGACATTAAGCATTAATTGAAAAGATGAAAGTCAATAACAACTACAAAATTTGTAACACCTGCTTTGCAGTGGCAGAACCATGGAAAAGCCCAGAAGTAATTAGTACCTCACTTTCTCTGTGGAATAAAAAAGAGTGTAGCAAATAAGGTGAGACATAGAATTATAGGTTTAGCCTAGCTTGTGCTTTAAATGAACAAAGGCCCAGTGGGAAATAATATGAAACAATGTAAATAAAACCTGTATAAGAGTAACTATATATGAGGCAATTTCATTATGGTTACAGGCCTCAATTCTGGCATATTCTGACTTTAGCAAGTTTTCTTACAATATGGGCTTTGGTTTGTAAGAGACACTTCATCAAAAAATAAGAAAAGTAGTCTTATAAAATTTTTATTTGTGTTTCTATTTATATAGCAGGAGTGAAAAAAGTATCTACACTCTAAAAAGTAATTTTCCTTTTTAAAATTAATTAAAAAAATAAGATGAAGAGCAGGTTTTAGGGAGTCAGACATAATCATCCAATGTCGAATTGCAGTTTTCATTGGCATCTAGATGAAACTCCTAACTATAGAAGTTTGAAGGTCTAAGTCAGAGCTAGTCACCCTAGGCTCTCTTTCTAAAAAGCCAGAAACAGAAATCTCCAGAGAAGTAATTACTCTGAAATGGCTTGAAAGACTACTTAGTGTTAGTCATTGAAGCTTACCTTATCTGGCTTGTCTGAACTCTTGAGGTACCTAATTCTCACCACTGATTGGGAGTTTGGTTTGACAACTTCAGGGTTAAGTATTAACTTCTATATGCCCAAATTAGGGTGCATTAATTCCATCCTAAATTTCCACATGCAGATAGGGCAGCTATAAATTACATTCAGTAATATACACATAGAATAATACCACTAGACTTAAATGAAACTTTACTAAAACTGGTGGACACAACCCTTTAGTTAAGAAAGCTGTAACAAAGAGCTCATCTTTTTAGGAAACAGTGACAGGCTATACTTCAAAGGCACATGTCACTGCCCAAAATAACATGTGAGATTTCTCCACGTTCTTTGTAAAAAAAGGAGGTTGGCAGTGCACTGCTTTAGCACAAAGTGAACCAGTAAGAGTGAGAACATGTGAGGCCTATCACTCAAAAAATTAAAGGTGAGGAAAGCAGAGGACAACAATTGGAAGGATACAAGTTATCAGTAGGTACGCTAGGTCTTTCTTCCATAAGGCTGCTTCCAGCTCATGTGGTGTTGGTTTATAATGAATCTTACTGCTAAGGTCCTTAGTGCACAACTCTTGCATTGCATTTTATCCTACTTCCAATATATTCCAGTCCTCTGGTGTGGTATTTCAGTGTTCTTTTGCTTGAAAATGATTTTCTTAATAGATAGTTAGCAGTATGGAAAGTTTGAGCCTAGATGGATTTCCTGTTTTCTACTGTATTTCTTTAAAACAAGAAATTTAAGTGAAACACAGCCTAAGCAACACAGAATCACAGAATCCTTAAGGTTGAAAAAGACCTCTAAGATCATTGAGTCAAATAGTATCTACCAGCTCAAAGTAGAATAAAAAGCCCTGCACAATATTTTGCATTTGTTTAGCAGTATTTTATATTCCCATGCCAGTCACAGCTTAGACCCTCTGTATCCAAACCCAAAGCAGTCAGCATGAATTTATACTGTAGGTACCAAAACTCAGTGCTGTTAAAGTGGTGCTAATGCAACCATTCCCAGAATTAGCTGTGTGATTATGAGAGATAAACCAATATTTTCAGTCTGAACACAGTTTAAAAGCATGTTATTAAATTAATATATTTAAAATAGTTGAATGCTTCTGTAATTAGAAAATGTCTAAAAAATACTGAAAAGCTGTAACCACTGCTTATTTTTTTCAGATTACCCCTAAAAACAATAACGTAAAAACTTACTGAAAAAAATGTTTTGCAGCTTTACTGCAATGCATGCAATCCTGGAATAATTTTGATCAAACTAATGGGCAAGTTAAATAAGAACCTTGCAAATCCACTTCATACAACAAGCAGATAATTGCTTATAGCCACTGCAAGCCTGGGCTGAAGGGCTACCCACATTAGTAAGTACATATAAGAAAAAACCATAGGAAATAGTACTTATTCACTACAGGTCACAGATTAGTCCCTTCTCTGTAGCTCAGGAATTTCAAGTTCACTTTAATCTAGTGTAATTGAGCTAACCAGCTCTTACATTAAAAAGTAATGATTAAGTTAAATTTCTTGCAGACATTCTGTACCTAAAACAAACATGCAGTATGCCTCTGGCAAAGAAGGATACTAATTATAGGATTGACTCATAAGATGAAAGGTTGCACAAGTTACTACTAGAAGCTAAAGTATGGTAAACTGGTTTGAAAAAACACATTGAAATTCTCATACTCTGCAGTTGAGAATTTCATTTTCTAACTGTACTTAGCAGTGACAAGAAACAAAACTGAATATGTTTCTAAACTGCTTGTTCATATTCCAGATGAACAAACTAGAAGTGAATACTGCAATTACTTCATCATTCTATACTATGGATTTTTTTTAACCTAATAAAGAAGTGAGCTCTACAGTGAATTTTTACTACACAAAAATGTGCAAAATTAATTATTTTTGGTCACTCTCAGCTTTCTTTTCTTATATAAATGGTCTTAAAATGGATATTTGAGGATTCATTGCTTGACTTCACCCCTAATGCAACAATTCATTCTCTGATTTACCAGGAATCAGAAAAGAAACACATCTCCAAGGCTCCAGACATCTGTGGGGAAGGATATGCAAGTTCAAAAGTAGTTTTGTATTACAAACGGAAGCTTTCACTGGGATTAGCAGATAGAGTTGCCAGCTGTGAGTTAGAACAAAGATACAAAATATGTCCTATATGTAGCCGGCTACTGATTAGATACAACCTTCTGAATGCCAGATGGGCACTGCTTATGTGAACTCCTCTTATCAGCTGCAGGAGCTTGTGATGTGAACTTATGAAATAAACAAAGTTTGATTCCATTTATTTTAAAAATCACAAGTTGACATTTCTGGTTTCAATTTAAGCTATACATTTCCCACCATATTCTAGCAAGCAATAAGCAATCTATTTTCAAAGACATTTACACTGGAATACTGTGTTCTCTCCGAATTACATTAATATATGCTTTAGTAGATAAAAATAGATTACATATAAAAGTAATGTGCAATTCTCATGCTGAAACTAGACAGCTAATGCCTTTCAGTGCAATTCAACTTGGTCAAATATCACCTCAACTTCATAAGATTTACTTAAAGCTCTACTGGATTATGACGATGTGTATTTTATATATTACATTTTCAGAGATTATGAACAAATAGTGTTGAAAAAAGACATTTCCTAATTTATTCTATGATTTCCACCTGTATGATGGAAGCCATTTACATTACATCTACTCACTCTGAAGTTCATTTCGTTTTGTAGAATCAGAAAACTCTTTGTCTGAGCAGCATGAATAGAAAGTAGTCATCATGGTCAAAAGGATTAAAAAGGGATAATAAATGACAACAGTATAGGATACATTGTGTTCACCTAGGAAAAAAACCTAAAGCCCTCACAATTCTAATGTTATAATCTATCTTAAGAAGTTTGCAACACTTAAATTTAACATTCTGAAATTATTTTTAGCAGGCAAAAAAATCACATCTATGGGCCACTGGTAACATTTAGCATGCTTCAAATATGTAATAGTTAATGGAAGACAAATTTCCTGCTCTCAGAAATCCGGCCTTCTGTGGCCAGGAAGGAAAAAGTAGTTTCTCTCCAAAGAATGCTCAACTTGCCAGGAAGGAAGGATCTTTTACAGATCCAGAAACTAGTATGATGCCAGCATTAAGGAAATGATCTACATGCTCAGTGATAACCACCAAATGCTCTGACAGCTGTTCAATCAACAAACCCAACTCAGCTCAATCCAGATGAATCTAGAACTTCAATGACAGGGATGTAGAATGACAAGAGATGTTTGACTCTCAGCAAGAAAGCACTTGCTATCGATAGCCTCTTACAACCTCAGGAATGTCTGTGAGGGTCAGTCAGCAAGCACAAGTGTGGGACACCAGCTCACCAGTTTTGGAAGAGAAAACCTTATGGCAGAATCCAACTTGAGTTACATCACAAGCTTGCACAAAGTAACAGCAGGAAAAGACTAGGAAAGAACTAGGGTTTTTTCTTTGGTATTTTTCCTCTGTTGCAAGAGCTACAGCATTCCTTCACTAGTCGGCTAGCAACTGAAGTAGTCATCTTCATGAGTCAGAAAACATCAGAGAGACACTGAACTCTATATCCTTATAAAGTACAAATATCTTAACTGGCATGTTAAGATGAAAATGTGTATTCCATCTCCTTATTTACCACTTAGTAGCAACAACAGTCTTTTGCATAAAATATATATATGTGATCGCTTTTGAATCAAAGGAAAGAGTATTATTTTTACATCCTCATAGAAAAACCTAATCTTTATTTTTGCCAGGAGAAAGTGAGGTTACAATATTGTTTATTTACTGAAAGATAGTTAATTTTCACTGTTGGTTTATCAGTTTAGGCTTCCTTCTTCCATTAAGTACCAACTCAATCAGATAGATTTCACATACAAAAATCTCTTCCCTATGGAACTTTTTGCCTAGATTTTGATCCAGAAGAATGTGTCACAGTCCATCTCACACAGCCTTAATTACAGAAACCTGTGTGAAATCAATCTAACAAGCCACATTTTGTCAAAAGAAAAGTCACATACTGTAATTACCATATGTAGTAAAAGGAAAGGTTTAACAATTTGCTTGAAAAATGACACACTGAAAAGGAGTGTTCAAAGCACAGACTTCTGTAAAGCCTCCAGAAAGAAACAGTACTAAGACATGCATTAAAATCCAAATTTTTTTTCCTTTGTTACTGAACCATACCTTGGTCTTGCATATGCCACAGAAATATTTATTTGTAGTTCAAGGACATTTTGTCTTTTTACAGCAAAACTATTTTCATTTCAGAAGTATAATATGAATATAATCAAGGAAAGGCAAAAAGAAAATACTTTTCTGAATTAAAAGGGACTAAACATACCAGTTAATAGAGCAAAATGTCTTTTAGTGATTCTTTTGTGCAGATCCATTTCCTGAGGTAGAGGATTACTCATTGCATGAAGCAATACATTAAACCTTTTCAGTTCAATAAATTGTATTTTAGATTCTGTTCCTGATGCTCCACTTGAATTTACAATTACCAAGTTTCACCACATTACTCATAAAACAGCCTCTAGAAAACTATGGCATATCTTTCTTCCTATTGATCATACTTTTTATGGCAAGAAAGAAAAAGAGAAAAAAAAAAAAGATCAGAGGTAAACTTTTTGTCTGTTTACATTTTTCTTCCTTTTTTTGATATGCATTCATTTTTGCTAAAATTTGCACAGCCTTTACAGTCATATTCAGCTTTTTAAATTTCCACTGGATGTTGTCAACAGACATCCTTTAGGATTTGCTGGTCAATCTCATCACATCTAATAATACAAAGGTAGCAACAAGCAAAATAAAGGACTGCCCATTATTTGAGATTAAAGAGTAGAATAATTGAAATAGAAAGTCTGACCCAGTCACCTGTACTTCACACACATAAAGCAGGAAGTAGAGAGGAAAGTTTGGCTGATTAGTCAGATAATTTAAATGGAAATTCATTAATTTGTAGCTTGAGCTTTACTTCAAAAATAGAACTCAAATTCTTAACTATTTGAACAATTTCTATCCAAGAAAACAGCAGTCTGACAGGTATACTTTCATCAGCATATCCAAACAGCAAAGATAGTAGATATGCAGATATGCTTTTCCCCTCATTTTAAAAAGCTATGAGTATTAAATTGGAATTTATTACTTAACCATGGTTGCGGTCGGAATGTGAGAATTATGAACAACGTAATTATCTCAACAAGATCCCTTAGAACAACTGAGCTGTATTGTGACATATTAATTTGAGAAGGCATGAAACTAGGATCGCAAATGGGCACAGGCCCTGCAGTGCTAAGCACACACAGTAATGGGAACCCACCTGTGATGGGGACCTACTTCTGATGCAATAATCAAAAGAGTTAGGGCAAGAAGCCAACACACAGTTAGTATACATGATAAGGGAAGAATTCTGGACTCAAAGAAGTTACCAAAGAATGGACTCCCAGACATTATCTCAACCTGTTCTGCCGAATTTGGCATCAGAAGACATCATAGAACAGATTGTTCAGAGACAGGTGACAGACCGATTAGCTTGTAGATCCTGGTGGTTTCAGTGCCAGGTGGGCTCAGTGTTGCAAAAGTCTTCAGATGACCACTGAAGGATATAGAAAAATCTGTAGGTGCCTCCTTAAATTTCAATTCCATTACCTCTTGGATCAACTGCGATAGACAAAGGGATCTGTATTCTCCAATTAGACACCTATTAAGAGCATCCCGCCCAGTCCATGCATAGTACTTCCTTCCATGGCACTAAGGGGAAAGCAGGTAAACCACAGACCTTTTGGCCTAAACTAAAGCTCTGATGTGTTCAAGTCACTGGGACTCAGAATCAGTGCAACACTCCTGGAGACAATGAATAGTTGTAGGTCCCTTGGGCTTTTAAGTGTTTGCACAGTTAGGTAGCTGTCAAGCAGGACAGTTGATGATGCAATTTTTGAGTCAGAATCCTTGGCCTATTTTGATATTTAAGCCTTATGTACCTCTAGATACTTGATAAGGCTAATGCTACCTACACTATAGTATATTTCCGAAGTATTCACTACTAGCCTAGTTCTTTTAGTTTGTAGCTTGAATTGGGTTACTTGAAACTCACTCGGTGAAATATTTCTTTGTGCAAAGAAATCTAAGTTAGATTTGAGGTATTAGGTACAAAATAAGAACTCTGTTTGCTGTCTTTGTAATATTTTCAATGAAGATCAAGAAATTTCAAACACTCATTAGAATTGATAAAGTTGTTCAGCTTACTACCCTTTTACTATAGACTCAAATGATAACAGAGCAGACATGCTATATTGAGTACTTCTGTTCTAGAGTTACTAGTGAGCGAATCAATTCATTGGAACAGCCTTTAAACCTACAGTTTTGCAGCATTAAGCTGGATGTGATTAGCAATCTTTCTGATAAAACAAATTTTCCTCTGTAAAGAGCAAACGGAATAGTACAAAACATGTAAGGATAGTGCAAGACAGTGGACAAGAGTCTAACAGTTTAAAAATTGTGGTGGTTTTTGGTTTGTATAGGGTTGACTTTTTTTTTTTTAAGAGGAGTAGAGAGGATGGTGGATAGAAATGAGGGAAGGAGTTCTGACCAGTTCTGTCTACTGACTGTAATACATACATAGTGATAATCAGCTACATAATGAAGTACTTCTATACATATAGGCATAGAAATGAGAGGTACAGGCAAAAAGAGTTAGTGAAAGTAAGTTGGGAAAGTTTTAGAACATGATTAAACTATGCAATGAATCTAAATTTCTTCTCCTTTAAGTAGCATTTCAGAACTACTATAACTCATTCTAGTGGCAACATCTCTGTTATTAAAATAAGGAAAATTCTGTCCTCTCTTTGTTTTCAACTTTTTGTTTTCAAAGGGGAACACAACGTGTAAAGCAAATTCAGAACAGGAAAAAAAGGAACTGTTTGTCTCTAAGTTATACATGACCCCCAATGGGTCAGAAGCATCACAATAATTAAGGACAAGGAATTGAAAACATTTAGGTTTTCTAGGTTAACTCTCTTTGATCTATGATGAGTGAAAGAAATAAAATAGTAATAAAACTTTATAAGACATTAATAGCAATTCTCATCTCGCTGAAGCACCTAGTCAAATTTGTTTCAGACTTCTTGAAGTTACTCTGCCATCAGGTCACATATGGAAAATATCAGACTGACTTATTACGTTTTTACAAAAGTGTACATTTCAGTGTTGAAATAATGGGAAGCTAACATCTCTGTAATAAAACAGTATTGATATTTATAAGCTCGTGATGCTATTATCTGTACTTAAATTAGCTGTCACTCCTTATGACTTCTGTGAAAGGTTTATACAATATTCCAGCTGCTTTCTATCACAGTGTCCAACATGGCAAAGAGGATTATGAGAGATGCTGTGATGTATCCCCAAATCAGAACAAATACTGAGATAAGATGGACATATATATATGTCGGAATAGAACAAAGTAATTAAGAATAGTTTCATCTGTTACATACTTTCAGCTGCCAGTTGCCTCATATGCACATTGCATTAGCAATACAAAGTTTACTGTACAAAGCAACCAAATAAAAATTACAGAACAACTTAATTGCTAGAAAAACATTATCTGGAGTCTGACAGCTTTCAAATCATAAAATTCTGTAAACAGAAAGAAGAAAGTGATACAAATAAATTAAAATTCCACTATGTAAACAGTGGAACTAATGTGGAATTGAATGTCGTCCAAAAATTACTCTCAAGTTAAAATGCTATATTTTTTTTTAATGAAATAATACAAAAAGCTCCAACAAAGCTGAGACAGTGGGATTTTTTTCTCTTTTACCACTGGTGAAAGTATTTTACAGAATACACACGTAGCCAGCAATCTTCCAGCTCCCCCTTACAAAACAATATATGTTATAACCCTGCAGACTGCAATTTCTAGCTTTTTATCTTCTCTGTTCTGAAGTATAGTCCTTGCATATCCCCAATACCCATTACACTCACATGAAAGTTTACAAAGTCACAGATTCTAATCCTGTAAATATAAAGGAGTAGATTTATACACAATCCTAACTTTTCCTACACTAGCTTCTTTCACCACCAGGAAGAAGGAAATACCACCAGATTTTATCCCTTAAATAGCAACATTCATTAGTGAAACAACATACCTTGTAGATTTGAAGAGTGAGACTCAGCTCCAGTTTAGGACACTTATATTTAATTCTCAGAAAAAACAACACTGTAACCATATAGAAACTAACTAATAAAAAATCTACAGGAGAAAACTGTAAAGAGAGCTTTGTGATCAATCTTAGTGAAGGCAGTCAAAGTGTCAAAGGAATTCAACAAAATCAAAGTAGGTAAGATATGGATGCCTCACATGAAAACACAATGTTTTTACTATGATCTTCTTTATGTATTTTGTCTCAACAAGCCACAGTCTTTACTTCTATTCCTCATCTTAGTAAAAAACTGTTCATTTTTTAGTTTGAGATACTCTTTATAATTGAAACCGAAATCAATATCTGAAAATACGATTCATGGCAGCAGCAACTTTGGACCCAAGTGCCGGGTTATTTCAAACACACATAATGTTACAATCAAACTGCAGATATTTCCACTGTTGTGACTTATTCAACAAAACATTTCTGCTTCATTGAAGCAAAGAATGTGTTTATTTCCTGGAACATGTAGAAACTAGTTTCCCAAGCTTCACAGAATGGTATCCCTCCCCCATCCTGTCCCCTCTCAGCTTCCCATGCTCTTTGCTCTGTCATGAAGACAAGCAGTAGTCCTGGAGAAGCAAGAATGATTTTGGTTGGACAACCTGTGCAATTTTTTATGGTTTAAAAAGTTATATTAGAAAAAAAAAAAAGGACAAGTCTGTTGTTTAAGTGGTAGTTTGGCTATAAAACGCTCTCTTGGTGCCTAGGTGTTAATTTCCTCACTTCCTTGATTCTCGCAATTTATTCCAATTTAACTGTTTGTACAGTCAAATTCTACACTGAATTTGCACATAACAGGGGAACACCACTGACTGGAGATTGGTCCAGAAAGGAAGTTCTAGGAATTATTTCTTTAATACATCTCGAAAAGTTCAATGTCACAGGCTCTTCGGCTTAGTAGAAAGCCTGTCCAGAGACTAAAGTATTCTTGTGATTCTGGTGCTTTTCTGCATTTTGAATTAAACAATACAACAGTAACCACTTGTAAGAATAGCTGGCATAGCCAACCTGATAAAAAATTCTATTACTTTAATTTTAATCTGCCATCTTCTTATGGCCAAAAGATGATAAGGAGTATGGTTTCTAATGTTTATTGTTTGTTTGTTTGTTTGCTAAGACAGACTAGCTGAAAATATATTGCTTGTTCTAAGAAAACAGTGCTAATTTTTGGAAAATCTTCTGCTCCTTACTTGAACTACTCCCTCATCTCTCCTTAACTTGTGCCACCACAAGTGTTCTGAGGTTAACATTAGATTTAAAAATAACCTTTAAAAGGGCGTTATTTTGATTCTTTTTCTATCAGAGAGAATCACCATCTAGCTTACTTAAGAGTTTCATTAACAGTTTAAGCATAACCATTGAGAAAGCACAACACTGGCCTGAGCAGACAGTAGAGTGAACTCTGCAAACATAAATTGGTGCTAAGAAAAAAGAATCATTGAACCGTATCTACATTACTGTTTCACCACTTTTGGACAGTCTATGGTACCCTCTATTCCAGAAATTACATTTTTAATTGATTGGGTTTTCACTCTAATTCCCAATTCAAAGGAATCCTTTTCTGTCATTCAGTGGAGAAAAAAATGTCTTCAAGTGAAAAAATGTCTTCCGTTTACAAAGTGAACATAAATAGTAATTTTAAAAACATGCTTTCATTTCTAATGTTTAGATGCTGTCCCTGTACATAGGATTGGTATTTACAGTTTGTTTACCTGAACTAAGTAAATTAAAAGATAAATATATCATTGTGTATTTCATTTTCTGACATCCTAAAAACACACATAAGTCATTGTGTCCCCTTTAAAGTTAACACAAAGGTGATAACAATTCTCCTGGCCTCTAATACTCTCTTTACTTGTTCATTATAGAATCCTTTCAACTTTGCCTCTAGCAATTCACAAACTCATTTCTTCATGAGTAAATATTTAAACCAGATCTGTTTTAAAATGTCTACTGAAAGAAGATAAAAGCAAGTATTTAGATTTATAGCTAACCAGGTAATAATCAACTGCTACTAGAAAGAACTCGATCCATGTCTCAGCTTTAACATGAACCTGTAGTCCAGGTAGGGGGCTGTGAGCTTTTGTGCCTTTATGGTAATGTTCTAAAGCAAACAAGAGATTGCCACACACCTCGCAGGATAATTAATTCATTGAAATGGGACATTTAAACTTTTCCTTTTCATCTGTAATACAAGAGTTTGCTGCACTAATATTTGACTTTCTGTTTCGCAGTGGAAAGAGAGGATAAAAAAGGCAGAGAATTAGAACTTAGTTCTCTGATCATTGAGAACTTGTCCCACACACTAATGATCTGTCTCCATTTAACTTCAAGTAGCACAGTCTTAACTATCAAAATATATCCATTATTGAAATAAACTGCCAACATTTTCAGCATTAGGTGGGAAAGGTTTGCCTTCGCACACCATTATTTATACTTCCTTACAGAATCATGTTTTTGTCTTGGTCTTAAATTTTCCCCTATCTGATGTTAAGTAAAACTCAAAAGGATTTCAGTTCACTTAGTTTTATCGTAGAAAAAACTTCCTAGGCTGTTCTGAGAAAGGCATGTACACTCTCCAAAACTGAGGCAGCTTATGTCAGAGGCCTGAAAACCAATACACAAATTCTGAAAAAAAGCTTTCTGAAAACCATAGTGACATATCGTAACTGTACTTCATGGTAGGGTTTTGGTTATTTAGGATTTTAATAAGTGGTTAGTATGCAAATAACAAACATTTTAATGATTTCAAACTTGTAAAAGATAGAAATACTTGCCAATTCTCACAACTTCACTGTTACCACTTCTGTTACTTAGTCAATGGTTTTGTCACATTCATGAGAGTAGGGCACAAAAACGTCTCTTATCTGGATTTACCACTGCAGCTTGTGCCAGAAAAAATACTCTTCTCCATGGGGTTGCCTGTTGTCTATTAAAATTAGTAATGGCTTCCTAATGGTTCAGTTTAGGATCCAAGCTTAGGTTCAATTACAGAAGCCAAATCACTACCAATTAAACAATTCTGAGTTATTTTAAAAGACTTGGTAACTGTTCTATCATCACTTTTAAAAAATAATAATTTGTGATTTTGAAAAATATGAAATAGACATGAGTCACTAATTACAGCCAAATCAGAATAATAAGGGAGGTAATTTCTTCTTCCCTGTCTTCGATTGTGCCAGAGAGCAGAATTCATGTTTGAAGAACATACTTTCTTAGAAGAAGGGAACAACCAAGAAAAGAGAAAAAAAATGTATAAAACGAATTTATAAATTAGAGATCCTAGACAAGACGAAAAACTGTTGCACTGTAGATTTCACCAACTTTGTTTGTAGATAAAAAGAGTGAAAACAGATGAAGGGGATAATACCTAATTTGCCCAACTGAAGGAATTAAAATACATGTATATATGAAATGGTCTGTTTGGGTTCGAAGTCTGTCTAGAAATACCTTCTGCAACTCATCAAATTTGAAGTGATTTGCTCCAGTAAGTCAAGATCAGGATTTCATTCTTGGCATCAAACCTGACAGTGTTTGATAGGAAGAACATACTTTCTAAACATTTATAAGATATCATGTTGTCTACACTTCAAAAATAGCTGAACATTTTTTAATTTAATTTCAAGGCTTGTGCTGTACATGGGCAGGAGTTACTGCTGAAAACATTGGAACTTATTTGACTTAGTCTTTTTACAGCAATCTGATTTACTGGTTTTGAATGTTGCAATCTTTAATAGTACAAGTTTTTATACATGTGGTTTCCTGTCAATTTCTCTTAGGGTTTGAGAGGGTTTCATTATATACCTGAGATTCAGAATAATTTAATTTTTATTAAAGATTCTGTCTGAAAAATCAGGGTTTATAGGTTTATCACCCAAAAGGGACTAAAACTAGAATGGAAGCAAAAGAAGGAAATTTGGCTCATTCAAAAAAGACTAAGCAATATATGAAATGCTGAAGAATCCTTATTTCATTGAAGTTAATACAATATAAAACTATTAAAAAGTATGATTTTAACACACATTCTATATTCTTGGTTCAATTTTAATTTTGCACAATTTAAAAAAAAATAGTGTGTCTTTTTTAAAGTAGCATGAAGTATTTAAGGACATGACAATTTATTCTTTCTATAAACAACTGTTTCTGTTTGAAATAGGGGAAGAAACTCCTGAAACATAAGTTCTCAGTTACAGAAATAAACAAGTAAAGCCAAAGTTTTCCACATGATTATGTTGAATCATATTTATTTTTCATATTATAGACAGCAATAAATGCAAAAAGTACAAGTCACTCTTTTCATTGAATTATACACTTGATGGGATTTAGACATCGACAGTCTTAGGAGAAGTAGCAACAAGGCTCCTGTTGCAGAATAAAGAGGTTCTCACCTTTGAAGAGATTCTAATTCTCTCATTGGCAAAAAACAAATAGAGAAGCCAATTACTTCTTCAGGTATATAGCAGTATAAAGATATTTATCTATATTGTTCTCTCTCTTAGTAACCTTGGTAGAAAGGTTAATTTTAAAGGTACCAACAAATTACCCTTTTGGGGTGTTCAGGAAAGGACTCATAGTTGTTGAGGCCTACCTGATAGTAGGCAGATGGTCCAGGACAATTGCCTTTCTTTTGGTATTAAAACAGAAATTAAAAAATTAATATGACAACATCAGAAGTGGAATCAAGACTCCCTGAACGTGGGGTATGACAGGAAAGTTTATTCCGCAAGTGACTGGTCATTTCAGGGAACTTCTCAATGATAGTATTGGATCTGTTGAAATGTTTTAACAAAACCATTTCCTAACAAAAAATGAATTTTTAAAAGAATTCATAACTGTGACCGTCATTTTCTTTCCCAGGCTTCGAAATTAAAAGAGAAAACACTCTAAAGCAAAACCACCACTTACAGTGAGGCTCATAGGGAGGAGGAGGATCACCACAAGGAACACACTCCATGTCTTGAAAGCCTCCAAGCTTAGTCTTCCTATAAAATCTAGAAGACAAAAGAATGAAAAAAAACCCAAAAAACAGTTAATCAAAAGCAGTTATTTTTTCCACACAAAATTAATCAGGTGTTTTAACAAAATCTTCTATACTTGCAAATTTTGTCAATCTGTGCAAATTATTAGGAAATAAAATAAAAGTAAACAAAATACAGTAGATACTAATTAATAGTGCAACAGCAGATCTAAAGTAAACTCAGGAGAAATCTAACTCTGTTAGTCCAAATGCATAGTAACTATAATCTTATGTTTACAGAAGAAATAAACAACTTTGGAGATTTCAGACAGAAATCAATATCCCATTTTCCACATAGACTACAACATACATGACATGTATGAAGAAACTTACCTTATGAAAGCTTACTTACATATCTAAAAAATAAAAGGGAACTGTTTAATCTATATAATTCTCCAAAAATAAACAAGATATTATAAGGTAATTATCACCATTAGCAACATATAATGGACCAAATGTCAGCGACATTTTATTCTAAAGACCCTCCAAGAATTTTATTACTGAGTTTATGTTTGAAGAGCTTACTGACTACAGTGATTGGCAAAACCCTACACTCCTAAAGCAGGGAACAAGAGCAGCAGCAAATAAAAACCCAAAACTTAAAGAGTGTGATACTTCAAATCTGTATGTATGAAATCCTCTAAAGAACTTATCTAGAGTAGGTCTGTCTGTCTTTCAACCAGTCACTAGTACTAAGGCAGAATCAGCAGCTGTGGCCTGTTCAAGATAAGTACATAAATTGTTTCTGTAGAGGTAGTGGCACATTAAAGAAAACGTACTAACTCAAACTCTAATGATGTTATATTACTAACATTGCAAATGCCATTAAAGTATGAAGTCTGTATCAGCTAAAGCAAACAGCTTTCCAACTGCTCAAGAAACCCATGCTTTAACAACGTGAATAGAAACAGATTCATAGGCTGCAAGACTGAAGGTCTTTTACTCTGAATGAAATGTGTTAATATTTGTTTTTAGCTGACATGCTCACTTGGAGTGTTTTGAAAGTGAACAACAGGGAATGGCATGTTGAAAACCCATGCAAACCAGAAATAAATATGATTGGTGAGAGGTAAAACATTAGCTACACCATTTGGTTTGGCTAGCTCTATCTTCCGTTCGCTTAGGCAGCATCTAAACTGAAGGATGAGTGGTGGTGTGTTCTACACTTCTGTTACTCAAAATGTCCAGACTAAATGACCTGTGACTACCCTTACCATGAATGACTCTCTCCCTCCTCATGTTTCCAACTTTGCTGCAAGTAAATGCAGGTTGTGGAAACAGCTCTCATTTTAATACACATTCAACACACATATCTAGAATGCATTCTAGACCAGAATACTGAGAAGCATTCCCAGGTCCTGTAGTTTAGATTTGCCCTTAATTCATGTTTTACTGTGGCTTTTTTTTTTTTTGTTCCTTTCTCATCTTCCAAAATTTATCTTACATTGTTTACAAAAGAAAAACTTCTCCCTGCTGACAGCCAGGTAAGCCCTACCATACATGTATATTAATATGCAATAAAAGCATAAATCAATCCATCATGTGGCTGCAAGTAGTATCAAAAGTGGTTGTGAGTAACATCTAATGCCTGGGGCTGCACCTTCTTATACAGTGACTTAAACTAACATTAGTTACCAAAGCATTACTAAGTGTTTTTAAACAAAAAGACCTCACTTCTGGCTTAAGAAAGAATAACAGAAGGAGCTTCACACTGCTCAGATATTTGATAGCTAGTATTTAATAAATAATTAAATAAAACAGCTGAGATATATACATGAAACAAAATATGAACTGTTAAGCATGTCTGAAATATATACCCTGAAAATACAAAGACTGTTATCATTGCAAATCAGTTCTCATAAACTACTCCCATCAATTAAACGACCAGTCAATAGTTCACAAAAGCATTAGAAATGCCCTTTTTACAAATTCATGGCAGGGCTTTGTAATATCAGAACTTGGCCACAATGTAAAGAATAGCCTTTTAGAGATTTTAAAATATAATACTGCAAACAGAGAAGATTAGCAACAGAGATCTGGGATGACTGGACAACAAATTCAGCCAGGATCACGCTCTACGAATTTATCAACATGGTGAAGGAAATTCAGGCACATAAACCACAGCCACTGCTTTTGACCTAAGAACATCTGTGCATGAGAATTATTAAGCATTGACCTAAGGAGGGGAAAAAAACCAAGTAAATAATGTGATCAGTTTTCAAGAAAGTAATTGTGTATGTTTACAAATATATAATTCTTCATAACAATGAAGTAAGACACCAGTAACACAGTGTTTTGATATATTTTGCTTGGATGCTGTATAGACAATACTCTCATAGATCAAGTAGGTAATTATCCAACCATTTTTATGGATGAGATAATTAAGATTGCAATTCTGAAATTAAGTGCTCAGATAATACAGTAAATTGTTGGCAAGGCCAAGATTAGAACCTAGGACCTTCACAGGTACACAAAGGATACAATCACTTGTCCGGAAAACATGAACAAGCAATTTTAATGCAAATTAGTTTTGAATTTGTTCAAGTCTCATCTTCAGAAATGGGCTTACCCTGGTAAACACTCTCCACATAGTGCATTGCTGGTGGCAGAACAGTTGGCCTTCTGAAACCGGTTAACTAATGCACAATCCAGACAAGGCTTGCACTTCTGAAAGCCCCAGTCTTCCTTGAATCTGTTTGGCCTGCATGTCATGCACTGTGCATCCTCCCCATATCCAAAGCCGCATTCCTGTAGGGATTAACAAGCAATAGCAAGCTATTCAGTCACAGAAAGCCTGAACAAGAAGAAAATGCTGGGATAAAATGAAGACCTAGTATAATTATTACTGAGAGTAGGTCTTTCTTGAGACAAAAGCCATCCTTTCAGCAAGTTCAAATGTGTTTTCCACTGCTAATAATCTCCCTTACTTCTATAAGTAATACTTAGTCATCCACTTTATTCATGAAACCACTGTGTATTTGAATGATAAAGGGCTTCAAGGACTCCCACAGTTTCATTATTACTAGCTTATGGTAGAATTATTGAGCTGTCTGTTTTTTAATTAGGTCAGTCATGTGAAAGTGCAGAAACTGGGACAAGTGAAATATAAAGGCACTTAGTTACAAAAACAGCAAAGAAGCACTTTGATATTAAGGTTCATAGCTAAGGTGAACAAAGTTAATTGCCAAAGAGAGTGCACTGATCTTCAAAGGCTTAGAATTTCTGTTACCAAATAAACCAGAGCTAGTTAATGACCATCAGCTAGGCATGAAATGTTGCTTAGCCACTAAGAATTTCAGAAACTCGATCCGCTCCAGTCCTAACAGTTCTTAAACTGTTGGAAAAGTTCAACAGCTCTGCAGATCTGCATGATATTTTACTACACAAGGAATACTGTTAGGGTTGGTTATTTATCCCAGATTTAGCTGTTAAAGAAATTATTTCCATTAATTTGCAAAAGAACACCTAATACCACTGACAAGCTGCAAAGAAAAACACTTAACAATACGTAATAGTCTGGGGACTGAATTCTGTGAACTGATTATCAAGAACTATCAATCTACTTCTTAAGAGTTATCAAATTACTAAAAGTTGCTATTCCCTTTTATCATCCAAATATCCAAATAATTTTTTTCAGTACTTTGGAGTTAAGATTTGATGCATTAGTGTCACACTGGAAAACAGCAAGAGGAATGCAACAAATTGTTGGAAGGGACTTACTGGGGAGGGAGTAGGTGGGAAAGGCACAACATAGGGACCTTGTTCTCCAGTATGGGGTTTCAGTGGAAGAATAGGGAATTTTCCCATTGTGAAACTGCAGGAAATCTTCAACTTGGGCAACTTAAGAGAAGGTTTCCACCAGTTTCCACCACAACATACGCGTTCCATACATATAAACAATTTTTCCCTAAGTCACTGACCTAACCCAATCTGCTGCAGTAAAAAAGCTTTGAACCTTAGAAACACACAGGATTCTCCAAAGTTTTGCATTGAGAAAGCATCTATGGGACAAGCTCTGTGATGGAGTTGACCAATATATATTTTATAGTGCTTCTACACTGAAATGATCAAGTAGCGATACACAACTTCAGATGCATTTTACTGGACATCTAAGAATTTTCTATTTTCTTTTATGTTGAGAATAACTTTACTCTCCTCTGAAGAACAAGTCCTCAAGCACACAGAAAACAAACAATTCTATGAAAGCAACTACAAATGGACACTAAAAATAGTCTTCCTCCTCTGTCTCTAGACCCAGAAACATAACAAGTTTTAATTTTTGGTTTGCTTTCTTTAGCTGAAATGTAGTTTATTACTCAGTCAAACGATGTATATTCGGATCTTTTGATAAATCGCTTGGAATCAGTCCCTCCCAAGTTCCTAGCAAACTTTCAAATATAAGGCTTAAATTAACTTAATTATAAGTTTTCCTTTCCAGACTACCTTTGAAGCTTCTGATCAAAACCAAGCAGGAAATGAAAGTCAGAATTAAATTCCTTCACTCTCTGGCCCAAACTACCAAAGCTTGAGTAAATTGTTTCTAGATCAGATCTGCTTTGCTATAGCTGGGTGTATGGACACATCTTAGTGGTCCTTTATATCATGGAATGGTTTACTTAAAAGCTATAAAAATGGTGGATGAAATATAAAGAAATCTTCTGCCCAATGAATTTACAATCTTTTCAAAGACAGCTTCCAAGTCCTTGCCAGGAATTCTTCAGATACAATCCATAACAACTAAAACTTATGTATGTGCTTTTTATGTTCACATAATATTTGAGGTAGTTAACTGCCTGGCAGGTGCAAATAAATATTTAAGCTTGTAAACCAGGCAGAACTTCAAACAGATCTGTATTCATAATTAACCACATTCCCCAAACTGAAGGATATGATTTAGATGATGGATTCAAACTCTTTGAAATCTTGGACTTTATAATTTAGCAGTCCAGCAAAGATACAAACAATTGACTGTTCATCTTTTATCAGTACATGTGCAAAACTGATGTGCACCATTTTTTTCAGTGCTCTGTATACAAAGCTGTCAAGTTATATGGCTGATGAGATCTGAATAGTTCCCAACTCCCTTCACCCCTTCTATCCTCCCACTCATATTTTTAAAAGAGAGCTCATCTCCTGTGCAGTTCACCTCAGGACTGCAGAAAAGAGAAATAAAACCTGTAACATCAATTAGCTAGATTTCAAAAAAACATTTTTTATTTTTGTGCCAGAAAAAAAGAGCATATAAATATATGCTGTCTTTGTTCTTTGTATTGTGAAGCTTTCTGTGAAGAACACTTAGCATGCTCTCCCCTTTCCACTTTCACTTTTCAATGGTACCAGGCAACAGTAACGAAAAATTTCTCTCTCCCAAATGACACATAGCACAAGCCAGGAGATGTGAAACACTAATTTAGAAAACTGCCATTAAAATTAATTAAAAAAAAAATCTTCAAAATTCAAATGCACCTCTATTTTCTCAATACCTATAGAGCTTTCACTATCAGAATATTGTGACATCTCATTATCTTTAACAAATGTATCTCCAGAACAATTTTTCTCAGAAACAAACTTCAAGTATGGAGTGGGGTGACTGGTCAAGGACACCTAGGAATCTGTAGCAAAGGTAGTTAACTAAATGCACAATTTAGTTTCAAGCTAAAAATACTGAAAGCATATAATAATACAGACACCTCAAAGTACTACCATGGCACTGTTAAAATTTTCTTTCAGTAGATACTATCCAAACACTGATTCAGACAGAACAACCAAAAGTATAGCAGACTATAAAAGGTAATGGAGTTAAGTGGTATGGTTTTCCCCTAAAAGTTGAATCCAACAGAGAAAGTAAATGAACAGTAAATTAGATTTTAAACATTCTTTTAATTAAAATAACCTCATATTTCATTAAAAAAATGCTTTCAGGCACCATTAAGATCATAATCTGCAAGCACATTTTAGAATTTGTTTCTAGTTTCACTGATTATCCACAACCTACGTAAGTTCTTTGACAACAGAGTAGAGAAAGTTCTAGTTAGGCCATGATGATTAGAAGAATATTTGGGTATTCAAGAAAAAGTCTTCCAGGCATTAAGACACTTCTAACTGATGTCAGGTCACATAACAGGTTGTGGCACTACACTGGTGCTGGGAAATGAAGTCTTCACTAATACCTTTGAGGACATGGCCTTGTTAAATAGCATGGGGTTTTAGCTCCCTGAAATACCACAGGCTGTGGATCAACCTCATCTAGAATCCAATCTATCTGCAGAGGTCTCTGAGGAGGACACGCTGCAACAGTTTGCTGCAAACATGTCAGACTTAGCTGCTGTGGTAAACTGCAAGGTTAGGGTCAGAAAAGTTTCTTCCTCAGTGAGTAAGATTCAACAAGCCTACAGGAAGCTCACTGAGTTTCCATGGGACTTCCCCAGAAACATGCCTTAGCTCTCCTGAGCTGACATATGGCAGGGCTTCCTCACGAGCAGCTCTCTTGCGGCTTGTTAAAAGTTAGAGTGACTGCTAAACATGGTTGCAGCTGGTCTCGGTAACTCCCCTGGGACAACATGTCAATCATGGCACACCACCTCTCATGTTACAGAGGTGCATGAGGATTGTTACATTCAGGAGTAGTTTCCAACAGTACCTGCCTGTTTAATTCATAATTCCTTTTTCTGAGACAACATGCTGGTCTCTTCTTTCTTCATCATATACCTGGTGCAAGGAAGCAACCTGTGATACGCAGCCCTGCCTTAGCAGCCATCAAGCTGCCTCTGTCCCACTGGCTCTCTGTACAGCAGCTGTCTCTTGGTGACAATATTTATCATTACTTACGTGGTGGCAATGCTGGCTTAAAGCACTCTCACTTTCATCTCTTGCTTTTTCTTCCTTCCTTGTCATATATTGTCAATATAAATTCTGAGTTGCAATATAAGCTTGATAAAGCTGAGATATGGATTGCTTTTACATATATACAAATATATACATACATATAAATTTTAAAAAGACATGGAAGCCATAGAATTACCCAACTTTTTTTTTTCTAAAAAGAAAATGAAAGGTGAAAGGACCCAAAGGACTCTCATTTCCATACTTGAACATTTTCAAGAAAAAGACTGAAATCCAAACGATTTTCTTTTTTCTGCATTAACTGTGATTTGTATAGATTTGAATCATATATAAGGTTTGATTTAATTCAGAAACACATATAAGACAGGACAAAAGGCTCTTGCTACCAAGCCACACCAATCACTATTCATGCACTGGCAAATTGAAGCCACTTAAAGAATGAAAGATATTAAATCACTTGCTTGACTACATGATGCTTTGCTTCCTATTAAATGAATGATAAATTAAATAATGCTGAGCCACATGAAGCAAACACTTCCTTTCGAATCAATCCATCCCAGAAAAAAAGCACTGCTTAACAACAACAACAAAAACCAAAAGAAGCCAAACAAAAAACAACTCATAACAAAACCCCCACGCAGTCAAAAGTAAGCTACTTCAGTGGTTCAAAGGTTTTGCAAACATTACCAAGGACAGACGTTTATGAGAAGAAAAGGCTATATAGAGATTTTTCTTTTTTTTAAATGAACAAATAAAAGCAAACAAACATGGGAAGCAGCTTTCACTCCCTTCCCCATCAAATCTAAATTGTTGATACACTAACAAAGCTGGCTTTCTTCTGATGGCAATGTGTTAAAAGTACTTTATAAAAAATACAATCAACCTAAGTGATTAAGGGATTTTATTTCTAAGCTAATGCAACATCTGTAGTGCTGTTGTTAGAACAGCTGATAGGGAATCAGAAAGGAAAAGTTGAGGGTGTTTTATTTTTTCTTATTTCAAGGAAGAAAAAGTTACTATAAAAACATTTTTGAAAAGGAGAGCCCCACTAAACTGTGACAGCAAAAGCTGAAAAGAATAGTCTAGATTCAGAACTAGAAATAAGGCTAGATTTTTGGTGGTTTGGTTTAGTTTTGTTTCATGCTCTCAAGGGTGTATGGAATTGCTTATCTTTACAGACAGGAAAGTCAATTGAATAGGTTGAGCATTGGTTTGCAACTAATACTAAACACTCATCATAGAATCACAGAACAGCCAAGTGAGTGGGAACGTTGAAAGAACACCTGTTTCACAGTTTCTTGGGTCAGGGACCTGAACCGAGATGATCTTACACCCTGTCCAATAGCATCCTAAAAACTTTCAGTGATGGGCATTCTACCATGTTCCTAGGGAGGCTGTCACAGCAAATTTTTTCTCTTTGTAAAAAAATTCATTCTAATATAGAAATAAAACCTGCCTCCTGGTACAACTTGCACTCATTGCCCCTTGTCTTGTCCATGCCATGCCTTGTGAAGAGAGAGCTTCTGTCCTCTTGTTCTATTCTATGGCCTCTGTCTACTCTGTTTCACAAAAAAAATTCCTGCATTTCCATGGGCAAGTTGATTTATGTGTGTCTCATGTATAAATTGAGAAAAGGCAATAGCATTTCCCCAACTTAGAGAGGTATGAAATGTTCACATAGTATAGCAACAAAGGTCATATATGTATTGCTGAAGTTGTAAATAATAGTTGTAAAAAAAAGTATATATATACACACATACATAAATCTACTCTGTACAGGTGGTATTTTGTTTTATATTTTTGTATAGCTACTTATAACAACAAAAAAAAAAATCTACATATTTAGATTGTAACTAAGATGAAGTAGTTTCTCATAAACAAGAGCAAAGTGAGGGCTCTGCAGTTCAGTCCTTGACACTGGACCTGTCTGCTTCAATTTAACCAGCAGGAGAAGTTCTACCTGAACTGAGTTTCAAGGGAAGGAATTAAGGACATATATTTACATCAGTGGTTCACATGGTCCACTGCTACATGGCAGCTGAGCTTTTATATTCAACAATATAGGCTGAGATGTTTTGTTACAAAGAAAAAAGAAACTTGTCTGTCAATTGCTTAAAACATTCAGGGGGAACTGAACCAAAAAAATGTAGCGCTAACATTGTATTTCACTATATACTTAGGCATACAATCATGCTCACATATCCAGCAGTATATCTGGTTTTATCCATGAGCACTAAATATTTGATAGGAAAACAGACACATTACTCAGTATGAAGAAACTGTTATTAAACTACAGCATGATTACATCATTGCTTTCTCATATGTAAAAAACCCAAGCAAACAAAACTCCTCTTGTGCTGCAAATTACTTCAAGTATAATATTAAATCCCTTTTCCCCTTGCATTCTGACCTTTGACTTAACATACTTGTTGCTTCAAGCTGTAGCTCCGCAAGACTACTTTCAAGCACATTTCAGTAACAGCCACAGCATCACATCCTTTGCTATGATTCACAGAAAATTGTATCTCTATTTATAAAGGAAATTATGCTTCCATTCACATTTAGGTTTGAGCAAAATCTCTTTAGTTATTTCAGTTCTAGTATAGTAGAAAAAAAATTTTTGGAAGTCTATTAATGTCTGGGAGAAGTAATTGCCTACACAGTAAAAAACTGATAAAGCATTCATATTTTAAGTCCTAAGAATCAGGACTGAAGTAGCTGAAGTAAAAACATAACTTGAATAGTGTACTATTGCAAACTGTAACCTCCCTGTTTTAGTTTAGCGTTCCTTTATTAAATTGGGAGTAATTACTGAAGGTGTTAGTTTTTATGCTTTTGTTTTTTATTTGCCAGCTAGTTAAGTAAGCTTTATCAATGGACATAGTACTGGCCCACTGTTATAAAGTGCCATATTTACAAGTACCTTTATAAATTAAAACACCTCCTAGAACCTTTGAGTTCACAAATTTAAAGACAATCTGAAAAAAACAAAACATCCAAACAAAACCACATCCATGTTATAAATCATGTTCAAATCTCTGCTTCAGCAGCACTGCTTGCACGACGAAACCTTAACTAATACTACCTGACATAAAAAGCAATTCTCACTAAAGTGTGAAACTAAGTATTCTGTCAATGCACTGAACACTCGCCACAGGGGGGGGAGAGATAGGGAAAATGTGTCACTCAATTTCAGTAAATCCCTTCAAACCATACACAAAATCAATACTTAACTTGTGCTTTTTTTTTCAGAGCTGAATATAGGAAGAAATACAAAGCCATAAACTGAAAGCTAGCTGTAGTTTGAACACAAATACACACTAGACTTAGTAATGGCTTGTATTAAATTTTCAAAATATTTTAAATTCCCCTGAACACCCTAAATTCCACCTCTAACATCCTTTCTACACTATTAGTAGAAGTACAATACAGAGTTTGCCCTTCTATATGCAAAGGGCATGTGCTTTATGGCCCCACCTATCAGTTGTGGATCTGACTGTACAGTTATGTCTTGGTCACAACTTTACACTCTAATGATGGACAAGATGTAGTTTAGTGGCTGGACACTGACGAAAGACTCTTATGCTTATGCATGAGCCTTGACAGGACTGCTCACCCTTCATGATACCACCCTGCACTCTTTTGCCTGACCATCTTCACATCTCCAGCACAACACACCTGCTTGCCCAAAACACCTAATCTCCCCATGACACATAACTTATTCTGTTGTCTCTTTCACCTCCAGTAATTGAGTTAGTGAATCCCAACATATCCCTGCCTCCTCCTTTCAGCTATGTCTTCCTTCATTGTTCTCCATCCTTGTTCATACACAGCATCTACTTCCTCTGTGCTGAAAACAACTAAGATCCCCCTCATGACTTACATACAGACTTGAAATTTTGCTGAAAATTTTGCCAAATGAACTTCCTAGTTCTACTGAATCCAAGCCCATAACCTCATCAGCATTCATCTCCATTGATTCATTTTTGCTCTCCTAAAAAACCTGGTAACTCCAAAACTTTTATGAGGATTTTCTTTTGGAAGAGATGGAGTTGTTACAAAAGCAAAAAACAATTACATAAAACTCAAAATAATAATACTTCCTTCTTCATGACATTATCAAGGACTTCTTATGTGCTTTCTAAATATTATCATGTGTTTTTCTGGCCTCAACTTTCTTTAGGTGCAGTAAAGACAGGAATTAGGTTTATAGCATTTTTAGTAATTTGTAAAACATAGAAATTGAGCATGACTTGACTCTAGCTTCCCAAAAAGCTCTAACCCCTGACCTAGTAAAAACAGAACAATCACCTATCTCTGACCTCTTCTAAGGAAATATGTTAGCTCTCACTTGAATCTTACCCTGTATTTATGTACTTATGACCTTATTTTTATTATAAACCTTTCTGTTAAAACAAGCTGTCACAGAGAAAATATTTAAACATTGTTACCTAAAATCCAAAACCAATTGTGAATGCCAACACTGCAAAAATAAAGCCCCCCCTCCCCAGTTCAGTAGTCTGTACCAATCACTAGTTTGAAATTTGTTTTTCATATTCTTCTCTACACAGTGAGGTTATTCAGTGTCAACTTGTTGTGGATTTTTTCCCCTTTGTAGCACTAACTCACCTTTGAAAAAATAATTTGAGCGCCCATGGTACTGTCTACTTTATTAATGGCCTCACCATTTTCTGAACTGAGCATTTTATATAAAGAGAACCAGGTAACACAGTTCTTGAAAAACTGTAAAAGGCTCAAATGCCAAAACAGTAACAATAAAGTATTTCCACGTAAGCACAGATCTCCATTGTTTTAAATCACATACATAAACACACATCAGAAACAGAGTAAATTGCAGAAAGCATGATTTCCTTACCTTTGAGAGTTCCATTCCAGGCCCGCACTGTTTGCAGAGGATACAGTTTCCAGTCTGGTCCCTAAATTCTTGCTCTCTGCAGTCTCCAGTCTCACAAATTACCCTACTTAGCTAAAAAAAACCCACCAAAACCCAAAAAGGTAAAATCATCAAAATGTATTCAATCTGAGAAATAAATTCATGTTTTGATCTTAAAAATGAGTCTCCACGTTATCAAAAACTTTAAATATGGCCATGAAAATTAATTATCTAACTCCAAATATGACTAAGTGGTCTGAAAATTAAAGGGTCTCACTACTCAGTGACTTGCAATAATTTTACAATTTTCAGAAGACTCACTTGATATTTGGCACCTGTTAATTATCACCTGATATTTGGAATGTTAAAATACTTTATTGTTTGAACATGGGTTAAGTTTCTCACCTTCACTTTAAGAAAAATGCACATGACCATTTACTAAGCAATTTTCATGACAATAAGCTACATCACGTCTCATTTAACTGTGTCATTTATTTGAGATTTTTTATTTTTCTAAAGATGCTACAACAATTGAATAAATGAGGTAAAACCTATTCCTTTAAACATATGTATTGACAAATTTTAAAAGATCACTCATACCTTTTGGAAATTTAAAAAAAAAACCAACCCAAACTTGTATGAATACTATTTATTTTAAATTTTACTATCACTTTCTATTTAATGGGCCAAATGACAGAGAATCCAATTATCTGACTAAATCAGAAACTACAGTTATGAGAAATACCACAAGTAGTAATATCAGCCATGCAAAGTCTCTGGAATTTTACCCAGGAATATTAGCAAACCCTGTGAGCTCCCTGAATAGAATTTTAAATTAAATATTTACACAGGGGCATCCATCACAGAAAGTGTTTGCCACAGGGTAGGGTATGGCCAGCCTTCACGAGTGAAGATTTGGGAAAGGTCTTTACCCTTCGAGCCTGCGCAGTGGATTTTTTAGGTGAGACACAGCGTGCGCTGAACTGAGCCTACCCTTTAATCCTGAGGTTCATCTGCCGGGGCCGAGCAAACTTGGACAGTGGCAGTGAGGTCCTCAGGACGCAGGTTTGTTTAGAGTGACCTTCTCTTAGATGGATTGCCTTACAGGGCTAACGAGCTCCATCTGCCCGGGGGAGTCACTGCTGCGGCCCGTTTGCCACAACTGCTACTAAATTCTTACTTTGCGTATTGGTCTTTTCAGAAAGACCAAAGCCTTTCTGGTAGCTACGAAGAATTAATTACCTTGCCTATGCAAGCCAGAGTTAAGTACACTTAGTAGACAATGTAGTTGTGTCCTATGCTATGTTCTGTCAATAAACGGAATACTCCAAACTCATAAATTATGTATATAGCATTCTGCAAAAAGAGGTGGTCACTGCAAATTACCTACCATCTTGGAAGTGAAGCAGTACCACTTTCACAGCACTACACTGGCCTCTATGTTCTGTCCTGGTCCACTGGCCTCTATGTTCTGTTCTGTCCTCCTCCTCCTCCATGAAGAGGCTCACGAGGTAAAATTTTATAATTGCATGTGAAGAGGAGCAAGGAATTACACAAATCAGTTGACCAAGCTTACTTTCAAACCAGTAAAACACGTATGCAATTGTCTCCGTTTAGCATTTTAAGACTTTTAGTGTTAGCAGTAATGTGTAAAACAAAAGACATAATTTCTGAGTTCAAAACAGTTTTTTTCAACCCAGGGAAAAAAAATGTTAATTTTTAACTTACCAAATATGCTAGTAAAATTACGAGCATCTTCAGTTTATCATCTCCTTGTAATCTTTTGGCATCCATTTCTTACAATTAAACCTTTCTCCCTAGAAAAAATATAAAAAGGGAAAAAAAAGGAAAAATAATTATATTTACATTGTTTAAACTTAAATTGCAGAAGTCACAAGTCCATAATACTTCATGTCACTCAGCACATCAAAATATATACTGTCAATGCCATTAACATATTTCAGATGGCTCCCTGGAAGCTGCTAAACAACAAATATAGGCTTTAAAAATCATATTCCTTTTAAAGGCAAGACAATAAATACAAAGTTTCTATAGCTTTAATTCTCAAAAGAAGAGACTGCTATCAGTCTAGATTAGAGAACATTAACATTTGTAAATCTAACATCCCTAACATCCCTTGTCCAGTCAAGTACGTGATCAACAGACAAAAATAAATTTCTTCAGATATGCCACATATATAGCTGTTCATGAGAATGTTCCTTCTGTATTGCAATGTCCAGCAGAATGGGTTTGCCTAGTAACTAACAAAACCTCTTCTTACTTCATTCTGCAAGCCACTGGAGGCATACACAGGATCTGTTTCTACAACCTACCTAAAGGATATTACTTCTAAAGATGTGTTAACATGACCGTTTTTCATCTGGTTGGCAAAGACTATTATAGAAGACATTTCAGACAGCATAACCAAATTATGTCCTGTCTCAGACAATTTTAATCATAATCTCAGAAAAGAATAAAAAATGGATCATAAAGCCTTGCTTAATTATTTTTTAAGAAGCAGTAATGAACAAACAATTACAAAAAAGGAAGTTATTTGAAACAATTATGGAAAGGAAGTTCTAGATCGGGATGTTTTGTTGGATTATTTAATCAACAAATTGCATCCCCGCAATTATTAAGAATATTGTGCCTGGACAACAGAACATTTTTTCTCTGCTTACTTTCCTTTTGGTTATTGGATTATTTGTGTTAAAAGTCCAGTTTCTTACTTTTTGGTTTTGTCGGTAACCTGGAAATGCAACTGTTAATTTTAGTTCCGAAATCTAACAATAACAAGAAAAGAATTAATAAATCCACCTTACAAAACATGGTATTTGAATTGGATCCTAATATACCTAATATGACAATTGTATAATATAATTAATTTCAGCGACACGTGAAAATTAATGTTTAAAACATTTCTGGCCTTCTTCAGAGCCTAAGGACTGATGTTTAATTATGCTGTTTTAAAAGACAAAATAAGAAATTTTTATAATTTAAGAGTAGAGACTGACAAATGAAAGGATGAAACTCAAAACATGAGGAAAATACTATAGAAAAATATTAAGAACAGTTGCAAAATGCTTTACAACATTGAACTATTGCAATAATATGCTTCCAAATATATACAACCAGAATGAGCATAAACTATAATTAACACAAATTTCACATTTTACTGCATGAATACCCTAGTTAATAAATTCTAATCAATAAGAAGAAAGTAAACTTCAGTGGCATTATTGATATCTTTTCAGATAAGTTGTATTTTCAAGAGCAAAAAGAGCTAAAGTCTCTGAGGAAAAAACAGAACAGGCAAAGAGATGTGTCAGATGGCACTCTATGGGAAAGCCAAGCTTACATTTTTATGGTTATTCTCACTCAGTGATGGTAATGGCCCATAGGCCAATGACAATTATCAGATTATATGCATGCCATCGTGGGTAAAAAAAAGAAGACATTCTATCAAGTAATACAAATAAATACATATATAGTATTCAACATAGGTTGCTTTTTTAAGTCTGAGAAAAAAAATAAGGCAAGAAACATCAAATGGAAAATCTCAGAATTAATTCTGAATGACAGAAACACAACAATTTCATCTAAAAAGTACTGTAGAACAAGTAGAAAAATGAAAAATGAGAGTCAACAAATTTTAAAAGTTATTAAGTGCACAAGGTTGTCATGAGAAGTTGACAATGCTAATGCTGAAAAAAATGAGGTATATTAGGAACAAAACAATTTCTAGTAATAGCAAAGTCCAAACAGTGGACAGAGTAGCAGGAAAAATACTTTTAAGGGAACTCAGAAGCTTCAAGAAATGTTTCTCATCTATTTTTTGAAAGATACCAAATGGGTAAATACACACATCATATATTATATCTTCTGGCCAAAAAGTAACTGAGTATCTGCTAAGTAAAAAAAGATTAGATAAGAGACAAATTGTGAGACTTTGCACCTCAGTAACCTTGAAAAAAGTATCAAGAAAGTTTTAATCTTGATCATGTTCAATTTTGCTATTCATTCCCTTTGGAATGCTACAGAAATTCAAGAGTGGTAATGTCATGAAAAAATTAAAACTAAGAATAGTAATACAACAAACAATTCTTTCCTGTATTACAGTAAAGCAGTCCTGTAAAACAAGCTTGACTTGATTCAGAGAAGACAAGACAGTAAAGCTAAAAGCCTAAAAGCTAAATGAAATAAACTGATTGAACATTAATTTAAAGAATCATGCTGAAATTAATGAGATTTGGGAGAAAAATCCGCATTAACTTCTTGATTTCACATAGCAGCAGTGGAAAAAATAAATACTTCATATGCTTTGTTAATTGCTATAGGAGTTAAAACTTTACAGAAGTGTGAAGTGAAATAAAGCTGTAAATGTAACTGAGCTGCTTAGAATTGAACATCAAGTGATTATTCCAAGTCATATCAATTTATAGTCATTATATTCCTTAGTAATAAATAAATAAAATATGGTACAGTTCTAATGTACTTATGTAATTATGACCATCTATATAATACTACCAAAATTTCAAAAGTAGGATTCTTCATAAGGTTAAAAGTATGTTTTATTGTAAATGTCAATATTTTCTTTTGCTTCTGAAAACAGATGTGTGACATATCAAAAAGAAATTGAAGATTGTAATAACTGTATATTTTTATGTCAAGTTTCATATAGAATTGTCAATACAAACAATACTGGTGAGCTATACTAAGCCTAATGATCTAAAATATGGAGCTGTAACAAAATTTGAGAGGTCTGTTCTTTCTGAGCAGGTTACCTGAAGTATGGAAAACTAAAGAAAACTAAGAACAGCCCAAATAACTTCCCAGCAGATTAATTATTTCAAATAAAACTATATTAGCTTTGTGTAATAAAGGCATATTAATCCTATACCTCTTTTCCAATATGCAATAACCTGATGATTTAATATTGGTTAAAAAAAAAAATCAGTATAAAAACAATTTATTAAAATCAATATTGAAACGAAGCTAATTATGTACTTTCATGTTTTTAATATTCCGCAGTCACAATTGGAATAAAAAACAAGTCCTTAACAGAAGGTAGTACAGAATCACGAGCAATATTAAAAATCTTATTGGTCACGCTGACAGCTTGTATTTCAATTTTGGAATTGCCATGTCTTTACAAGATGATCTTGTCATAGTATGTATCTCAAAGACTTTTAGAACACAGAAAGCACGTGGTAAAGCATCCTGTACCAAAATACATTCTGTTGATTTAGGTGTGAAATTTTATTGCACCTGTGAAATATTTTCTATTTAAAATAAAATCTACTGACTTTATAACACTCTTGCCAAATCCAACACCTTCAATCATCAGGAGTCCCACAACCCAGAGTAAATTTTCAAAATCAAGTGTTTTAGAACTGGCATCGACTATTATGGACTTCAATTTATCTATACGCTTTATTAAGCTCAATTTTTTGACTGATCGTTAAGAGTTTGATGCGATCTTTTAGCTTTAGGTCTAGAATGTATCTTCTATAATCAACAAATATTCCAAAAGAAGCTTGCAGGTCTATGGACCTTAAACATCAGAGCACTTCAGTAGGTTTAGCACCAAAACATGTTCAAATAACTTCAGCAGACATGTATGAATGAATGCCTGTGGTACTGGACCATGCCATCATCATGCCCATTGCCATTGTTCCAACTAAAAAATCACCTAAGACTATATACTGATTATAACCTAAAAGAAAGAAATAAACCAGTGTACAAGAAATGATCACTGTTGAGGGCACAAAATAATGTTTCTGTCGCTACAACATTTTCATAAAAATAATGCAAAGGCACATTAATAGTTAAGGCACATTGTATTGAAAGCAAGGCCCAAAGGAGCTATAACTGTGCCAGCCCCATGTTTCCTGTTTCTATCTCCACTTCGCAATATGTTGCCATTGGGCAAATTTGTTCTCTCATGATATCAAGTGGCATTACACTGATGTCTGTTGCACACAAGCCATTCACCTCATATGCTTTCAAATAAGATCTAGAATAAGTTTGTGCCTCTAAAATATGTGTGAGCAAACAGAGGTGAAAGATTATTTATTCTTGTCCAGATACTGATATTTAAAATGCTTCGGTTATCTTCAATTTTATTAAAAGAAAGAAAACTGTGGACATAGTTTTTTGAGGTCAGTACATCATTCAAAATACATCTTATTAGGTTAAGAGTAATATGCTTGCTCCCTAGCAATACTAGGGAAAAGCAATCATCATTTGTAATGTACTGAACTCAGGAGAGAGAACTTGCATTAAGAAACATGATTGCATAATTTTAAGGTAGTGTGGGGCCTACTTCGCATATGTAAAAAGAGGGCAATATCAAACAATAAGTTAAGAATACGTAATAAATACATTGCAGAAGTGAGAACTTCGAGCCTTTCAGGGTTCCAGAATCTGCTGTCCTCCAAAATTTACTCCTATGTTTACTTGCTTGCCTGAGCAGTAGTCATCATTATATTTCAAAGTCCATGTCAGAAAAATATTTCTTCTTTCTCTCCAAAAAAATTAAAGTTCCACCATGAAAGACACACCACCTCAAGAATTAAAGAAGCATGATTAAATTATGGCTAACTAGCAGGTTTCTCACACATATAAGCATTGAAACTTTGAAGTTAACATCATCCATCTTCTAAGGGAAACTTTAGAAAGGGCAAAGCATCCCAACTTGAAATTCACTTGACTTTCCTAGGTCTTATAAGTTTCCTGTATTAGATTTGATACTCATACTTGACGACCACTTTTCATGCTCTTATAACACTGGCAAAGAGTACTCTGACGAGTTCTGGATAAGAAAGCGGGATGAAAAACATAATCATCTTATCTTACCAACAGAGGTCTCTGCTATGCAACAATAGGGTCTCAGCTCCCTTCTAACCACCCTGTTTCCCACCTGCAGCTGTCAACTGCATGCAATAAAACGACAAGAAGTGGCAGGTGGCTTTAGCAGAGTCAGTGCCCCACAGACAAGAAAGAATGGAAAGTACTTACACCTTACACTGCTACAATGACAAAGAAAGGGAGCAAGTTAGGGACAAGAACTTCCACTTCAGAACTACATATTTTTATTCTGTCTCATAGTTCTAGAACACCTTCCCTTTACACCCTGCCCACAAACCTTGTACTCCTCCCCTTTGTGAAGTAAATGAGGTCTTGTCTGACCACATTTGATCCAACTGCTCTGAGAAGGCCCATATGGGGCAAAAAACACCCTTACTGTCAGCTAAGGTTCATTCATCACATGAAATATCATGTTGAATAGATCTGTATTTTTCAGAAGCTGCCATACATGAAATCATACAACATTAGGCAGCTAAAAATTTATTTCTAATTTTGTAAAGACAGAGATAGCAGATTAAACATCACTGGTGATCAAAAACATTCATATCTATTCTAGGGGCTGAGGGAGAAGAAAAAAAGAGATTTACACATAGCCAAAAATATTTGTGCTTTCTCTAAATACCATATGCTTCAACTTATGTTAGCTGAAGTTGATTTTACAGGAATAATGGTGACAAAACAGTTTATCATATATGTTCTTCAACATATCCAGATTATCGTTAATTAGAAATTAGAGTGAAATATTGTAACAAAGTTGCAGTGTGGTGACATTTTTTCTACACTTAAAGTTTTTAGAGGATCAGAACCAGTGATTCACACAAGAAGTCCCAATCTCACTGAAGCTGATCAGACTACTCCTACAAATAACGAACAATTCTGTGCTTCAACATCAAAACTGTGATTAACAAAACTGTTGCTCCTTTTGTTTAATGCATCTCACCCACTTCAAGTTCTAGGAGACACTAGTTTGCTAGATGACATCTCAGTGTAGAGACACTTCTGTACTTAGATATGTGAATAAGTAATACAATAAGAACAATACATTCATATTTCATTAATACCAAGATATAGTAATTTTTAGGAATCAATAATTATAAAGCATTGGTTTATAAAGCTGGTTAATACAGTAATTATTGCAATGGTGCAATGCCAATATATTACATTTATCCATCCACCCTTTAGCGGTTTTGGATGGCATGTTAAAAACCACAGACGTGAGCTACTTTCATTCACAGCATTCTCTTCTACTAGGATTGCAACTGCAAGTTGTGGAAACTGAGAAAAAGTAATGTACTGCATCCTTCACTGATATTTTAAGCATCTTACTACTGAACTAATAAAGAAGCTTACTTCTCGTTAAAAAAAAAATCCCCCCAAAACAACATACCAAAACCCCCCAAAAACAACCAACCTTCTTCTATGGTAAAAAGCTTCCAGGTGACATACCTAACTTGTTTTACATCTGATGGTGAAGGTGTGCTTGAAAGAGATTATACAGGAGTTAAGAAACCTACCTAGAGATTGAATCAATTTGCCACTTACTCACTAAATGCTACTAGACCACTTTGTTGACTTGATAAAAGCATCCATCTAAAGCAATTGTAAATATAAAGGTGGTAAATAGGTATTAAGTATCGAGATTTTTCATGAACATCAGGTAAAGCTTTCAGTCCAAGGTCAAATTAATGAAGACAGCCATCAGCAAAGGAAGTCAAACAGTCAAAGGCTTTTCACCAAACAGAACCGTAATTGGGGCTTTTTAAGCTCTTACCCGCCACAAGAAAAAGTTAGTAGCTCCTATTCCTTCAACTCCAGCTCCAAAACTGTTTGAAGCAAACAGCAGCTCATTTATGCAGCAGACACGAGAAGCGCTTGTGAACATGAAAGCACAGCTTTCAAGGGCTTTTTGTTCGCCGCACTCCGGGGCGTGGAGCGGCGACTCCAGAGCTGTCGAGACCCGCGGAGCCCAGCGCCACCAGCTCTCCGTGGCTGCGCGGTGCCCGCGTACCCACCAGCGGGGCAGAAGGGCCGGCGGGAGAGTAGGAGCCGTCTCGGGGGGGCAGGGACACAGCGGAACCCTCCTCCGCGGAACCCTCCTCCCCGCACCTCTCCTCCCCCGCACCCTGCGCTCTCCCCGGAGCTCACTCCCAGCATCTGCCCCGCCGCCCACGGGAAGGCAGCGCGAGCCGGTGCCAGGCGGGGCTGCAGGCGCCCAGCAGTGCCGGGACGCCCCTTGGGCTGTCGGGGGAAGCTGCGCGCCGCTGCTTGCCCCCGTGGCTGCCCCACTCCGGGGCGGAGGGGACCAGGCCCGCGCGGATCTCCTACGCACCCACCTGCCGGGCCGCTGGCCGCCCCGGCCAACCGAGGAACGCTTCTCGCTCCTGCTCCCTTCCGCGCCGGCTCTCACCCCGTCGCCCCGGCAACGCCGCGCCGCTCCCGCCCCCGCCGCGGGGGCCGGGTCAGGTGACCGCGGGCAGCCAATCGCGCGCCCCCGGCCCACGTGCCGCGTGGCGAGGAGCCGCGCGCTCGCGGAGGGAGCCACGGGAAGGGGGAAAAAGGAGCAAAAAGGAGGAAAAAGGAGCAAAAAGGAGCAAAAAGGAGGGAGCAGTCGTGCGGGCGAGATGGCGGTGGCTGGGTGTTCGTGCTGGTAAGCGAGGGCGTGTGTCTTGTACCGGCGGTGCGAAGCCGGGGTGAATGACAAATGAAGCGCTGGTGCCCTTTCTGCCCCACCAGGAGAGTGGGATAGCAGGGACCTGCTGCGCGCACCCCTGCCTGCTGAGGCTGCATAGGCTTTGGAGGCTGCAGCCCTGGTGTTGCTGATCTCCCTCAGTGGGAGTCCAGGCTTATCACTGAATCCCAGAATATGCCGAGTTGGAAGAGACCTACAAGGGTCATCGAGTCCAACTCCTGGCCCTGCACAGGACCATCCCCAAGAGTCATACCATGTGCCCAAGAGCATAATCGAAATGCTTCTTGAACTTGTCAGGCTTGGTGCTGTGACCGCTTCCCTGGGGAGCCTGTTCCAGTGCCCAACCACCCTCTGGGTGAAAAACCTTTTTCTAATATCCAATCTAAGCCTCCCCTGATACAGCCTCAGGCCATTCCTTTAGTCCTGTCACTGGTCACCACAGAGAAGAGATCAGTGTCTGCCCCTCCTCTTCCTCTCCCGAGGAAGTTGTAACTGCAATGAGGTCTACCTTCAGGCTGAACACACCAAGTGACCTCAGCCACTCCTCATACGGCTTTCCCTTAAGGCTCTTCGCCATCTTCATTGCCCTCCTTTGGACGCTCTCTGATGGCTTAATATCTTTCTTATATTGCAGAGACTGAAACTGCACACGATAGTCAAGGTGAGGCTGCACCAGTGCAGAGCAGAGCGGGAATGGCTGCTTAGCCCCTGGCTGCTGGGCTGTTTTAGATGGACTGGCCCTTTGACACCATTCAGAATGTGAATGTAGAATGAGTTGAACTCAGTGAAGCCCTTTCCACCTCTCCCACCCAGAAGGCATGATGGAGGCTTTCTGACAACTCCTACAAACTGTCCTTTCTGCAAACTCTCCTTTCCAACGAACTTGAGTAGCTTTTTTTTCCTGCTAGTTCAGAATCTGAAATATTTTTCCATTCTGCAGGTAACAAGTTATCCAGCTGTAAGCGCAGTGTCGATACCAAATGTGAGTGTCCATGGAGAAACGGAGAAATCCAGCCCTTCACAGGCAGCAAATTGTTCACAATCACTAGGAAGAGTGTACTTCTACTTACTGTGACACAAATTAGGAACTTTCCTGAAGTTAGAGATGCTCCAACATTGGTGAAACCAATCTTGGAGATCTTGGTGAAAGAACTGCCACTGCAGGGATTTCACATCATTAGTTTTACTTCTAATGAAAAGGTTAATGATCCACTTACTGTCTAGACAATTGTATGGACACAGAAGGAACTGAGTTAGGTTCTGAAGAGAATGAACAAATTCCTATACTTAGTGGTTAAGCATTTTCAAATAAACAGAATTTTTGGAGCTTCTCACAGGTAAAATTTTGAAGATGGCCAGCCACAAGGACTTCTATAAAAACAAGGAGTGCTTATTGAAATACAGCAAAAGGTATGGAAAGAGATAAATGATTGTTGCAAAATTAGTAATTTTCAATTAAAAAAACCCAAAAAACTCCAAGGGTACAAGGGTTTTCATGTAATTATCTTATAAATGGCCTTCAAAGAGGACTTTTGCTTCAGGACCCTTGCCAGCAGGAGCTCTGCAAGAGGCTGGAATTTCAGTGAGGAATGGCATACTGTGGCACAATAGCAGCGCATCTGTTGTGAATGGCAGCTGCTGCACAGCACTGAGCATTGTGCATGTCTCACTGTTTACAGACAACTGTTTTGTATGTTATCTGTTTTCTGGAGCCACCAGTGAAATGTATTGCATGAGGTTTTCTTAGTAGAATCACAATGTATGTTTCAGATACTAGTTTTAAAGTAGTATAGTTAGAGAAGTGTATTAAAATATCCCAGAGTTCCTAAAGTGTTGGCTAAACACCGAGGATTACCATATAAAGAAACATTAAGACTTCCTCATCAGACAGTGAGTTATTATGCTGATGAACTAAGAGCAATGTGTAGTCTGTAATACTGAAACTTAAACATTTAAGTCCTGGTTGTGGCATATAAAAATCTTTCCTCTAAATGTGAAATGGATGAGTTAATTCCATTCATCATTGCAAGATGTTGAAAATTGCAGGGTTTATTTTGTTTTAAATCATGATGCTTCTAAGGAAGTTGAAGAAGTGAGCTGTTAGAGGAACTAGTATAGAGATTCTCACTACAACAGAGAAAGCAGAAAAGAAATATTTGGAAAGTAGTTTCAGCTGACCGCTTTGATAAGACTAAGTTGCGTGACATATCTGATGTGGAAGCAGAAATTATACAGCAATAGGAAGTTGTTATCTCCATATCTCAAATGCTAACACAGTTCCCCCAGTCAAATGTGAGGCAGATCTACTCTTGTTATGACAGCTGTTGGAAACTGATGTCAGTATAACTGTGCAATGTCTTTTGATAGTCTTAACTATTACAAACCTTAAAATATGTTTATGATGTTATCTAAGACACATTATTTGGAAATGGCTCTATTTCTAATCAGAAATTGCTCAAGTTATTTTAATAAATAAATTATAAACTTGTGAGTTTCCTAGTCAGATTTGCTTGAAAAAGCATTGTGAACTTTTTGTTTCTGAAGACTTAAGACTGAGGATTAATTAATGTTTATACAGCACTTTGTAAAAGCAAAGTCACAAGTGCCAAGAATTATTACTATTTGATCTTTAAAAATCAGATCAGTGACAGACTAAACTGTCAGAGAACTGCTGTTTAAAACAACAAAAATGATGAAAATCCTCTTCTCCCCTCATACTTAAATATGTCCAAGTGTGCTTTCATTTCAACCTCTCTTACATAAAGACAAGCAAAGATACTTTTCAGTTTAAATGGGTTAACGCCCATCTTTGTTTAAATATGTGAGGATATTACCTAAAATCCTAGGGACATTTTACAAAATGAAAAAATTATTTGTTTCTGAAATGCATTTCCAGGGCCCAAATGTTGCAAATATTTTTATATACAAATCGTACTCAGCAGTGTAATATATCTGATTAACCAGTGCTACTTCTGCGCACAACTTCACCTATTTGTGTGATGGGTCAGATCCTTGTAGTGATAGTTAATTTGTATTAGACTTGCATAGCTATTTTGACTTCTGAGAAAAAAGAATCCTTACATAATTTTTTAAAATTTGCTTCTCTTTCTACTTTACACCAAACAGAGGTAAGGTTTAGAAACAGTTTTCCTCAGAAAATAAATGTACATATTGGAAAACAAGCAACAAGCAAGAGAAGACTGGAAAAGTAGAGAAGCTCATCAGTGAAGTATAGAATTAATGGATAAAGTCATCTTTTCAGGGTTACAGAAACATGTTTTAGTGCATCATTATTATTTAGGGAGAAATACTGCATTTTGCTTTGCCCATACCTTAAATGATATTCTTCCTTAACAGCCATACACATATTATTCATGTGATGCTAATTACTTTCCTTATAACGTAATTGACTTGTTAAGTAAGAGTATGAATTAATTGGTGGCATTGAAAACTAAATGATACCAAGTCAGGCCTAGTTAATCTGTGTCTGGCTTATTATCTCTTGATATTTAGTAAATTTAAAATTTATGTATACAAATTTATTTAGAAAAAACAAATTTCACAGACTGACTAATGAAAGCTGTTTACATTTATCTGGAAGTCTTGATAACTTGATCTTACTCAGATGCAAGCAGACTGTTAAAATTTGGGTTTGCATGTTACCATGGTGCATACTGAAATATGAACATCTTGAAGGTCCTATGGACTGATAAACCTCTCAAAGAATAGTTTTCAAACAATGCTTAGCACCTATCAGTTATGCCTAATTTTAGTTGCAAGTTGTTAATAAACAAGTGTAGTTAAGATTTATGTACACTTAAATTTAGACTCAAGAATATATGTCAGTATTTCAGAAGATCTCACTAGCCACCATTAAGACTAGGTCTTCAAAGAGCTCAGTGTCTGGAATGTTAAACTTCTTTGCAAGTCTGGTCCCAATTATGGGTTCTAAGTTCTTCTGAAAATCTAAATTATATTTAAATACCAACAGAAGAAACTTGAGTCTTATTTTAACAGTCTGACTCCAGCTGCAGGCACAGAACACTCATGGATTTGGCCCAAATTCACACCCTTTAAAACTACAAATGTATAGTGAATAATCCTAAATCTTCTAATGATTGTTCCTTTATAATCAGTTTCTGGAGTACATATCTTAAAATTTCTTAAACACAGTACATTTTCATAAATATGAATTTGGGGAAGAGAATACAAAACACCATGAGTGGAAATCGCATCACTAAACTGCAGCAAAACTTTTATGAAGTTCAGTAAAACCAGGTGTTTTCTCTAGACAAACCCAAGATTTCTTTTAATATATTTATTAAAATGCCTTAGAGGAAATCTCTATCATCAGGTTAAAATGTTGCTTTTATTTTCAAGATTTCTTTTCATATGGTACAGTTGAACTATCATCTCTTCAAAAATAAAACTATTTCCTTTTGTGTATAAGGATGTTATGTTTATAAATTTATTTCTAGTAAGTTGTGGAAGCTGAGACTTTTTTTTCCTCTCAAGTATGAAACTATTAGGCTTAAAAGTGTTGCTTGAAGAAGTCACATTTTAATAAGTGCACTGAGAGCAAACAAAGTATTACAGTGTATAGGAAATATGGTTGGTCTTTCCTTAGAAAATAAATACACCCCCTAGACATGTCATACTTGTTTTCAAATATAAAATTACAAAACTATAGACAGTAAGAATGAGCAGTGTACAGCAAAATCTTATGTACCCCCAAAGCACTGAAAATTTTTTTTGATTTTGCTTCAGTTTTCAGTTGTCTATGTATTCTAGATAGTCCATTCTCAATATAGTTCTGTCTAAGAGTTGCAAATAAAATGCCACATAAGTTATATAAAATCTTTTGACCTTTGTACACAGAATGATGTGCAGTATTATTGATTACGTGAAGTTTATAATTTTTTAAAATCTTGCAACACAGAACTGCAAAAAAAAATACAAAATCCAGTACCTGTTATCTGATGAAGTTTTCCAGTGCCAGACTTTCTGTAGCTTAATTTCACACTGCCAGAGCTTCTGTATTAAATGCTTTTACCTCCTTAAAAAAAAAAAAAAAAAAAAAGGTATGTCAGCACAAGCCCAGACGAAACTCCAAATCCGGGAAAATAAAATTAACCATGCAGATCAAAGGCAGACGAGCACTGAGACCAAATGCCTGTAATCTGATCAGTGATCAGTTGCCGTACATCAAAGGCAGTGCTTCGGCGAAGAAAAAGAGCTGCTTTTCCAGCAGGTAGTTGCACTTTTAAATGCTGCCTTTCAGTACTCTGCACTAGCTCTTTTCCCCCTTTCCTTGCTTGTGCTGAGAGAATGCACACGGTTCTGAAATGCTTGGGGTTGAGTGGCTAGATCTGTAGCTTTTGAGTTCCCAAGCTGTGTTGTGGATTGTGTGTTGGAAGCTTTCCCTAGTGCCAGCGGGTTCCGCTTTATCCCTTTCATCTCGCTGAGCTGCAGATCCCATGACATCATTCAATGCTGTGGGACTGGTTAGAGAGCTGTAATACAGCCTGTGGGGGAATGCAGCTAAAGAGCAGCAAGAGTTTGCATGATTTCTAATCAGGTTAGTCCATTGTAACAAACCCAAGGCTCACTTCAAAGTCTACATTACATTAAAGTTTCCTCCCAAGAAGAGAGAATAATGCAGCTATAAGGTTTTCTTAAAAAGACGCTTTTTAATTTTGTTAGCAAAAGAAATTTAAATTTTTCCATAAAGTGCTGAAACTCAGACATGCAGGTCGGTTTGCTACGCAGCTGTAAGACACGACTTTTGTTTGTCTCTTTATTGAGGTTTGGAGCAGGGGAAATGGTGTATTTTCTGCACCGGAATCGTTTTTTTGCACTGGCAAAACCAAGCACAATAGAGCATGCTCTTAGTCCCTGGTTCATATCCTCTCTGCTGCTTACTGTGTGGCCTTTTGCAAATAATTTTTTTTTTGAGCCTGATTCATCTGTGGCTCATGATTCCTTTACGTAAATGAGCTGTAAAGCTGCCATAAGTAACTCATAGGAGTGTAAAGGCATTTTTTAGCTAGAGTAGATTTGAAGTGGCCACCATTGTACTGTCAGCAGAGGGATGTTTTGGAGGGCATGAAAGTATACTGACAGACATTTCTCCGTGCTGCTGCAGCTCATAGTCCTTCATAGTCCCGAGGATTGCTGGAGGGTCCTCTGCAGCCCTGGAAAGCAGAGGAATCCTCAAGGCTGCCATAACTTGCTCTCTTGCAGTGCAGAAGAAAGGCAGAAGAAATGCACAACTGAATTTCATTTTCTGTGATCTGAGACGAAGCTAGCTTTTGGCACAGAGATTAATTCAGCTCTCTGTACTTCAACTGTTAATAAAACATACAAATATCAAGCAGGACGGCTTTTAGGATAATCAGCCATATTGAAGATGTCAGTGAAGTTCTCGTCAACATATACCCCATACTTTGAGCATATCGCATGTGCAGATGAAAGTGATACAAGCCTGTCAACTGCTAGACTCCTGCAAATATTTGCACGCTGAGTAATCGAGAATTCATTTGAAAGGCTAAAGTAAAAAGAGGCACTATGCTAGACACAGTTGCCTTAAGCATTAAAACAAAAGCAAACAATCAGCGGATAATGGTTACTGGATAATCGAGTGCGGGAGCGATAAAGCGTCCTGCAGAGATCCGTCGTTGTGGTCCCTGTGTGTGGGCTGTAGCCTCCTCCCCCTCCGTGTGTGTCTCCCGCTCCTTGCCCCGTGCAGTCCGGGCGCTGCCCGCTGCCCCCGCCGCGGGAGCCGCTCGGGGATGATGCTCCCGCGGCTCTCGGTAGGTTAGGGAGCCTTCTGCTGGTGGGATGGCGCACTGTGGGCAGCACCAGGCCAGCAAGGAGCGCTTTGCTTTCCAGTGATAGTAATGAACATTTCCAGAAAGGTTTGAGAACCTTACAAAGGGTGCTATAGAATGTAATTTTATTGCTAGCTGGACACAGTGTAAATGTTGTTTTGAATCACCTATCCAGGCGGGCCTTTGGGGGATGTTCTGGTAATTGAGATGGAGAAAAGATGTTGCAGGTACAAAGGAGAGTGGGACAGGTAATGAATCTGACTTTCAGGTATACACTGCTTGAAAAAAAATGTAAACAAACCATAAATTTCTCTCTTTCTCTGATTTCCACTTCCATATATTATAAATAAAAGAAAATTATCCAGGCTGCTTACTTCTATTTTAACATTATTTTGTGCTCTTCTGACATACGACTTCCCTCTATCACCAGAAAGTTTTTTCATAAGAGTGCATTTGTAGCTTTCATGGTAAAACTGGAAATGCTTATATTGAAATAAAATTTATGGGTGAGCTGTACAGAACTAAAATAACCCATTCCATTTCAAAAGCGCCTTAAGAACAATACTGTTCACAGAAAACATCTTTTAGTTCTTCAGATTTTAAGCAAAAGCAAGTCCTGATGGTCTATTAAAGGTCTTTGATCTTTCTTTTGTACATATGAAAAAAGAAGTAAGGTTAATTATTGCCAATTTAACCTTCTAAAGTTTAAGCATTACATTTTGCATTTATGACACTACTTTTCACTGTGGAGCCTGTCAGCCTGAACTGTCTGCTATTTCCTATTCTGTGGCTTCCTCACAACTTGGCCAGATGTGTGTAATAATAACAGTTGTCGATATAGTTCAATATTTTTCCAAAGGCTCATAATAATTTTTTCTCCTTACATAAAATGAGGATAATATTGTGATTTGTATAAGGCACAGGACAGACTAGTACCAGAGCAGTAACAGAACCAATCTAATGTGACACTTCACTTTTATACCTTCTGATCATCAGCTCATGCTTCCTCTTGTAGTCACTAACTCAGCAAGGCCTGATTATAATCACTGAAATTACTGGAGTGGGATCTGATCTGAAATTACTGAAATTGGGGACCCAGATTTTACTCATTGTCTAGGTATCTAAAAGCTGTCCTAGAAGATGTAATTCCTGTGTGAAACCAGAGACAGGTCTCTAAAGTCCTGCAGAGGGAGATGCTGTCTTCCTAATTAATTGCTTAAATTTTTCTAAACTTAGACTTAAATTTCCTTGAGAAACATTTAGTGGGTTTACCATTCTCTTTTTACTAAGTGAGGACCTGAAGCTTTTAAGGAGGTCACTTCATTGTTCTCTTAAAGTTTGGGCTAGATTAGACAAGGCTACTAAGTTAGACAGGTTAGATCCCACTTTAGGAATTTTTAGAGAAATAGAACAAAGTCCAGGGCTGCTATTCATACCCAAAGTGCTTTATTGGGTCAAAGCCATAAAAGACTGTCAGCTGACAGACATGAGAACTTTCTGGAGATATTTCTTAAATGTAACAAAATCTTGAGAAAAAAATTCTTTGTGTAAGAAACAATCAAACCAAACAAAGAGGTTTGTACCCCTGCCCCATGTTTAACATAGTTAATATTCATGCTAAACCTCATATACTTGTATCTTATGCATCCAGTGATTTATCATGTTGCTGCACCACTCCACTGCACCTCTTCCCTTTGCTTTACTGTAGTATTGTGTTAGGTTTGTGTGGCCAAGTTTTGGTAGCAGAGGGCTACAGGGGGTGGCTTCAGGAAGAAGCTTCTAGAAGCTTCCTCCATGTCCAGCAGAGCCAATGCCAGCTGACTCCTGGACAGACCCACCACTGGCCAAGGCCGAGACAATCAGGATGATAGTAACACTTCTGTGCTAACATATTTAAGAAGGAAAAAAGTTATTGTGCAGCTGAAATTGCAGCCAGAGAGGAACAGTGAGAGTAACAACTATGTAAACACCAAGGCCAGTGGAGAAGGAAAGAGAGGAGGCACTCGGGGCACCGGAGCTGAGATTCCCCTGCAGCCCATGGTGAAGACCATGGTGAAGCAGGCATAGGCCTGCAGCCCATGGAGGACGACAGGGACACAGAGATTCAAGTGCAGCCTGTGGAGGATCCCATGCTGGAGCAGGTGGATGCCTGAGAGAGGGCTGTGAACCTGTGAGAAACCCATGCTGGAGCAGGGTTCTGGCAGAGACCTGCAGACCTGTGAAGAGTGGAGCCAACACTGGAGCAGGTTTGCTGGTAGGACTTATGACCCTCTAGTGGACCAATGTTGGAGCAGCCTGTGCCTGAAGGACTGCACCCTGTGGACAAGTAACCACGTTGCAGCTGTTTATGGAGAACTGTTGCCTGTGGGATGGACTCACATTGGAGAAATTCATGGAGGACTGTATTCCGTGGGAGGGACCCCATGCTGGAGCAGGGGAAAGACTCTTTTCCTTGAGCAGTGGCAGGAATAACCTGTGATGAACTGACCATAACCCCCACTCCCTGTCTCCCTAATAATAAATTCAATTAATATCCCCAATTCGAGTCTGTTTTGCCCATGATGGTATTGGATGACTGCTCTCCCCTGGGCCTTAGCTCAACTCATAAACTCTTAGTTATATTTTCTCTACCCTGTCCAGTTGCAGAGGGGACTAAAAGAGTGGCTTTGGTGGATGCCTGGTCTCCAGCCAGGGTCAACCCACAAGTACATAGGAGCTCCAACATTTGCTCAGAGAAGAGGTCAGGAATCATCACAGGAAAAGCAGTGCCATCATTATAGCCCACTCACTGGCCATGCAAACACCATTTGTACTAACTGCAGCCTTTCTAAGTGTGGCATAAATGCTGGATATCCTGTTACAAATATCACACCAGCAGTGTTGGTGCAGTTGTAAGCTTTCATCATGGACATCTACTGGGGCAGCTGTCTCCTGATGATAAGTGGTGAGCTGCTGCTTTATGGAGGTGGAAGACAATTTTCAGAACCTTTCATGGCAGGTCAGCATTGTCTCTGAAGCATTGCTTGTCTATCTAGGTCCCAGTTGATGTCAGAAGTGCTGATCATCACTCTCCTAAAGTACTAGGGGGTTATTGTTCCACGAAGCTAGTCAGTCCTGTGGTCAGGAGAGGTGCTTTAGAATACCCAAATCCCACCTCCTGCATTATCTGCATTGCCATCCTGATAACAGCTAACAACCTGTTTCTGCCGTATCACATGGGTGTTGTTAGTTCCAAGTATTGCTGATACCTACTACCACTCCTTGCTACAGCGCTTGCAATCTCCTTGAGAGCTGTAAGGTTTGTTAAGAACTTCAGATACAGCACCTTTAGGCAGAAAAATCAAGACCCTTTGGCATTTCCTGAAAGACTGGCTCCCAGTTATCACAGAGTATGTTGTCAGACTAACCACAATCTGCAACACTCTGCACAGTCATTGCAGAGCAGCTTGTTCTAGTTAATGCTACCTTTGAATGTAATTCCATTAGTTTTTTATTTTCAGGGAGAAAAAACCTGTGTGCCGTTCATATGTTCTGCAGTGGCAGGTCTCTGACCTCATGACTTGGGAGGAGAAAACATCTTTGGTTTGCCTGTCTTTGGTCCCGAATTTTTATTGTTGTTTGCCTGTGGGTTTTTTCCCCCATGGGTCTTCATAGGAGACAGCTTTGACTTGTTCCTCTGTGAGTACCATAAGATCCCAGCAAAATGGAGATTTTTGCTTCTTGGCTCACCAGGTGGATCACTATAAGGGAAGCCTCAAGGGCATTGCCTCATCTAGATAATGTGGAAGTTTGGGAACTTGCTTTGAGATTGTCCTCAAGGATAATGTAGATGCACCCTGTCGGAAGTTATAGCTAATTTACCTGTGATTGGGAGTCAGAAGTTGTGGTTTTATTCCTGGTTCTATTACATGGCTATGACTGGAGGCAAGTTACTTTTTCTCACTGTGTTAGATCCTCAGTTATGTAAGTTATAGATAAAATTAAATCAAAGGAGCAGTGTCAGTTTATGCTATATGGCCATCCAGTTCCCCCTAGTATATTTTCCTATCCCTTTTAAAATAATGTAAAGATAATTATTTGTAATACCATACCTGGGATAATGCAAAACAATTCTGCATGAATTCCAAACCAAAATAATATGGTTCTGAAACTTCAAAAGTGTCTATATTTAAAGTGTTCTTGAAGATTAATAAGAATAACAAGCATCCCTAGGGCAATAGTGTGCTTCTCACTTACTGTGCACTGAAGTTTCACAGCCCTTAGCTGTCCTTACACACATCCAAAAAGTGAATCAACAGTGTAGGTATTGTGTCTTTGTAATTGTTCTTTATTGTTTCATTAGATGAAAACATAAAGTTTCTTCCCTCTTCTACACAGAGTTTTCCACTGGAACTGAAATGGTCCATTTTATTTTCTACCTGTTAGGGTGGGTGAAGCTGTGCACCAGCATGCAAGCTTTAATAACCTAGCATTTTTTCCAGAGGTGCTGATGGAGTTGTGTCCATGAATTGATTTCCCCCAAGGATGTTGAAGCTTGATTAGCAATATTGTTCATGTAGCTGGAACAGGAGGTTCGGTAGACTCATGATTTTGTAATTTTGTGTTTCAGAAAACAATGGGTGTTTTTGAGCCACTGTATTTTCATCCAACTTAAAAAAATATATATGTACCTAGTAGCACTCCTTTCTCTTCAAAAGACTTTATTATCCAACTTTTAAAGCATGCTACGGTTTCGTCCAAGTTATGCCACGTTCTGCAAAAATAGAGTATAAAACCCCCAACACTCCAAATCCAAGTTTAACTGTTCTATAGAAGATGCAAAGAAAGCAGACTAAATGGGAAGAAAAGAAATGGAGAAACAAATCTGAGATGTGCAATTTACTGATCCACAGTAGAGATCATAGCTGGCCAAGTGCCTAGTTGTTATGAAAACACATGTTTAGAAGTGTTCCCTTAAGGAAACCCCAGAAAACAATTTCTAAAAGATCATGAAGTTAGTTGCAACTAAAAAGAATGTTCTTATTTAAATGTTGTTTATAAACACATATGTGTGATGATAGAAACACTGTAATCACATGATCACATTGTCTCCAAGCATTTGCTCAGTTTTGTCCTTTAATTTTACTTTGTAATTCAGAATTTTCCCAGTTTAAATGAAACACTCAGTCTGTTTTTATACCACTTTTTCCTTCCTCTTCCTTTTGTCTGCCAATCTTAAGCAGAATTAAACCTCTTTCCCAATCTTTATTTTCCCCACAAGTAATCGAGAACAAGCTAAGAACAAGTTTACTTACTTTTTTTTGTAAGTGCCTCATTTGAAATTGTCTTTTAAAATACTATTTTATACCAGAGCTTTGATTCAGTGACCTATTGGGTTAAGGCATGAACCTGGAAAAATGTAGCAGTCAAGATCCTCAGATAATACTTTTAGTTTCCTGTGAATTATATGAGTACAGACCTTAATGATACAATTCTAGTTTCCTTGATTTGTCATTACTTTGGCATTTGGGAGCTCACTTCAGTACTTCAAATGAAAAATCCAATACTGCCTATATCAAATTCTATATTCCAAAGTACACATACTGCAAACACAAATCCAAGTTTCTGTGCTAAGCAATTTAAGTTCCTTGTGACTGCAAACTGTATGCACTTACTCCCTCTGCAGTCAAGATCGTAAGAACTTAATCTTAGTCACTCAAAAGTGATAATCATATTGAAAAATGCAAAACGGGTAGAGAGTTGAGGTTTTTTTAATTCCATCCCTATAGCAAAGCACTTATGTGTCCATATATTTAAGGAGGAAACAGTCAATAGGACTTAAATACATGCATATTTCTGAACTGAGGCCTAACCTGTGTATTATTTTTGGATATTCAGACACAAAAAACGTTTCCTCAGTAACTGACTTTTAGAGCAGCATTAGTGTAATTTTTGGATGAGTTTTGCCTCCTAGAGAAAAGGAGTTTTATTTGAAGAACTTAAATACAAAAAGATATACACATGGTCACCACTCTTAAATAGGTAGCTTTGATAAATAGCACTATCATTAAGAAGGCATCTGAACAGAATCAATGTCTCAGAAGAAATAGTAACTAAATCTAATCCTTAAACAATTGTCTGCAGTCCCAGTTGCAATACATCATTTTTTCCCCACATATTCTACTTTGAAAGAGTTGATAGATTTGCTTTTTTTATTTTGTTACCTGGTTATAGATGGTAAACTATACTTTTCCTGTATGGAGGAACTTTGTCCTACTGTCCTTAAGAAATCTTCCATATTAGATATAGCCATAAAAATGCCAAAGAAATGAGGAAAAATATAAACAAAAGAGCATAAGTTATAAAAGGAAGCAGGCTCAGCTGATACTTACTGCCAACTTTTTAAAAGCAGATGTTCTTTCTGATGTTCATCTGTTTTTAGTCTGGAGTTCTGTATCTAGTTTGACACACATTTCCTAGCACATGATTTTCAAAGCTTTCATATATTTTCCCTAGATACATTTTTGCACTTTTCCTCACCTTAAAACTCTTCATGCTTTTCTAAAAAAAAGCAATGAGCTATGAAAAAAGTAGTAGAAAACAATGGAAAAAACAAGATACTAGAAAGACTAAGTGAAGATAACTCAGGAAAAGCAATCATGAGTTCTAATAATATCTTCAAAGTAATATTATAAGTGATGACAGGGCAGATTTAAGATTTGGTTGGAAAGGGTTATGAAAGCACAACAGATTTTTTTAATCAGGAAAATACCGCAACATCAGTTTGTTTTAGGAAAGGTAATAATAAAAGTCAGTCAAGGTTGGTGACTGTCGGCTAATGCATATTAATTCCTTATTGAATTTTCACAGAAAAGTAATTTCTTAGAAGCCTGTTTATTCTGTGCGACATATCCTTGAATGAAAAGTGTTGTGTTTCTTGATTTATTTTTGAATTATATGCTTGGATCTCTCAAAATATTGAGCTATAGAAATTTGGCTCCATTATTTATATGATATATTCTAGCTTCGGACCTATTCTATGTACTCTGGTATTAAACACATACTTTTATCAAGGAGTGAACTGAATTTTATAGAATGGCCAAAACCATCAGCAACGTGATAATGCCTATTGTTCTGCAACTTAACATTATGCTGTATGAAGCAGTTTCTCCTTTTTTTTTATTCTAGCCCTCATGACTTGTTTTATTTGATACCCACAAGTTCTTGTAATGAAATAAATAGAGAAAATTTGTTCTATATGAATATTTGGGATTTTGTTTTAAGTTTTTAATAATATTTACCTTTTTTCCCTAGAAAATACTATTATGAGACTACTATCTCATTTGAAACTTAGTATTAATACCTAGCAACTGAAGGGATCCACAATCTATGAGATATTGGATCACCGGTCTTTCTACAAGATCACAGCAAGTGTCTAGACTAAGCCCTATGCCCTGTTGGGCTCCTACTGTAAGCAGGAACTGTGTGAAGATGCGGTCTACAAGAAGCTGCAGAATGGGAATAGATCTATAGGGTAATGGTGATATACTGAGATCACCATCATCAATAGCAAGTGTTTTCAGAAATTTCGGGTGCTGCTGCTCTGGCAGTGTAACAGTTTGCAGCAATCACAACATAGATCTTGTGTTCTGTTCCTCCTAAACCTGCAGCATCTGGCCCTACACTGCCCCTTTCTCCTGCAGCCCAGAATAGATGTTACTTGCACAGCCTCCCTTCTCCAGCAGAAGAAGGAGCAGAGGCTTGAAACTCTCTGTGTTCTCACATCCTTTTCTCTGTTCTTTGAAACATCTGCTTCTTCTCAGAGCAGACTGGAGTACTCAGTAGGGAATCTGTATGTCCTAGAAGGGAAGAGGATGACAAAATATGGTCCTGTGAGACAGCAGAGCTAAAGAAGGAGATCTCCTGCTTCTGAGAACCAGTTTGTTTTGCAGCATCCACTGTCAGAAGTTATTTTCAGTCATAGAGTCAATCATAGAATAACAGGTTAGAGGGAACCTCAGGGATCATCTGGTCCAACCTTTCTTGGCAAAAGCATGGCCTAGACAAGGTGGCTCAGCACCCTGTCCAGCCAAATCATAAGTGTCCAACACTGGGGAATCTACCCACTTCCCTGGAGATACTATTCCAGTGGATCATTGTTCTCATCAAGAAAAATGTTCTTATGTCCATTTGGAATCTCTCTAGGGTTTATTTGTACCCATTACCTCTCATCTTTTTTATGTAACTTCTTCTAAAAAGAGAGTCTCTATCTTTTTTGTAGCCACCCTTTAAATATTGGAACATGACGATAAGGTCTCACCTAAGCATTCTTTTCTCAAGGCCGAACAAACCCAGTTCTCTCGGCCTTTCCTCACATGTTTCCCATGTTTCCCAGTCCTTGGTTCATATTTGTGCCCCTTCTCCAGCCTGCCCACATCATTTTTTGCATAGTGGGGACCAAAACTGAACACGGTACTTCAGAAGAAGAGGTCCTGGATCCTCCATGATACAAAAGTGACTGCTCTGGAATGTCACTGACTATTTCTGAAGTAGATTTTAATAAGACTTTGACTTATGACTTTGTGATACTTATTTGGTACTAGTATCACTGAAAGGTTCAAAAAGTATCATTCCTCTCTACTACAGGAAAAATATATATAAAAATATTTCTGAGAATGGTTTGCTCTTTTTTCTACTTATCTGTGCTGTATGTATTTTCTTAAAGTGAATAAAACTTGTTATTTCATCAGCTTCTATATGTGTGTCTCCAATATTTGTTCAGATAAGGCAAACAGAATAATTCAAACCAGCTGAAATTATCTGCTCTGTACAGCTATGCTGTACCCACGTTCTGGTAAACTGTAGCTACACTGACTTCTGCAACTCTGGTTAGGCACTGGGCTTCCTAGAGTGGTATCTTTTGTGCCAAACAAAATTGTGCCAGTATTCAAACTTCTTCAGAGAGCATAATGGAAGAATCTGTTTGACCTTCCCTTTCACATACTGGAAAGTGTTTGTAACACGCCAGCAACTTAAATTCAGTAAAGCACATAAGGCTATGCCTAGTCTTACTTCACTCCATGACCTGGGTTACAGCCATTGCCCAAGAGCAGCACTTTCTTGCAGTGTCTCCTTCTGCAGGAGGCAGAAAGGCCACCAGTGTCAAGAGCTTTGGCTTCCCCTCTGGAGGATTCAATGAGGGGCTGATGGAAGAATATGCAGATTTTTGTATGAACTTGGCATTATATTGACACCAGGTGCTGCTTTTAATAGCTATGTAGTCTTCTGTGCTGAACAGTAACCGGAAGCAGGTTTGCTGATACTGACTTGTCAGGCTGTATGCAAGCTGCCATCAGTTCTGTCCTGCTGAATAGGGCTGTCAAGTACTACCTGGAGATACTCTGGTTGGAGAAGGAAAATCTCTGTTGCTGGGCATTTGTGAGGCAACTATTCCTGTGATTTATCCAACCCACATGAGCAATGTCAATGAACAAACACCTGACTGGGATAAGGGAACACTTAGACCAATCCATTTTATATGTGTCCTCTTTGTTTCCCTTCCTAGCTCTACTTGGTAAATATACATAAATAATTTGAAAATAAAGAATAGGTATTTTTTCATTTTATACCTCTTCATCAGCCACAGAGAAAAGAATGAAGAAGCACTGGTAAGGAGGCAACGATAAGACATCTGATATCTCTGAGACTCATATATCTAAGGGACAAGAGGGGGTGTGTCTCACTACCTCCAAATAAATGTGCAAGACAACTGTTCATTGTTAATTCAGAGAGCCCAACATATTTTCTAGTGCCCTGCATCACAAAGCTGTATGCTGTACCTGGTGGAAGATCTAATTTCTCAAAGACTAGTGGCATGATGGTGTTACAATTTTGGCTGATAGAAAACAAGAGGCTTTTGTTCTGTAAACCTGTCTGAACAGTGAAGTGTCCAGTACTGTTCATGCTATTCATGCTGTCAGGAAAGAACTTCAGCCAGCAGTGGGTTCAGGATATACTTGATAATAGGTGTGGCTTCAAGAACCCTCAGAACACCACTGCTATCTGGAAGTATCAAATATTAGTCATTTGAGGGATTATGGTATGATTTCAAATAAACTTATTTTCTAGACTCTTATTTTGATGGGAGTGTGCAGACACAGGCCAAAGACCGTTATATAAAGAGTTTAGTTTCATGGAAGCTATCTTTTCCTGATGATGACCCCCACATTATTTTAAGAATGAAAGCCAGTGGAAGATGCTAAATCTCTGGAGAAGATTTCTGGCATGGGGGAAGTCAATGGGCTGAATGGCAGATGAACACAGTTGAAAACGTGTTGAAATGTGCATGAAGATGATGATAACCAGCAGTTAAGAGTTATGCTGTGGTATTTATGAAAATGCACAGAGATTTACAGATTAGTGCTACATTTTCATGCAAAACTTGTAGCAGAGCAACCCTGAAAAGTACAGGACTTTGCATAGTGCTACAGTTACTCAAAGAGAGAATTACAAATAGCAAGTGCTATAATAAAGACCCTATCTTTTGCAACTTAAAATGAAAGGTTCTGATGTTTTAAGAACCCCTTAGAATCCTTAGTGCTGTAAATAGCAGTGTATGTTATTGGTACTATGCTGGGTTTATTGCAACATTTTCACTCTGTGTTAAAAGCCTATCTTTTAGCCAACTATGGAAAAGTTACTTAATTTTCAGCAGTTTGGGGCTGTACTAACATGTTATGTAGATTAGCTCTGCATACCTGTTGTTCCTTCAGCCCTGCTAGTTCTGCCCAGTCAAAGCTCACTGTTGTCTGGCCAAGACCACATTAAGATTTTGTGGAGGTGTTGGTTCCTTTGCTGAAAAACAGCTTGCCTGGATATTATGTGCTTCTTGATTCTTTCTGCCTTATGCGTAGGGAGCAACATGTTATACTGCTTTGAATTGGACTAAATCAGCATAAATAATTGTACTATTTACTAAATCTTTAATTCTTTGAGAATCATGTTAATGCTATATGTGTCTTGCCATTTAGATAATCACAGTTTTCACGTGCCTCTTCCTCAGCATACACGCTTGAAAATAGAAATGTGAGTTGGAAGACTGTATAGAAGAAAGAGAGTATAAGCTTAATGTTTGGGAACCGGTAATCTCTCTGGTTTAAAAGGCTTTGATATCTACCTTTTAATTAAGGATCTGCCAACCGCAATTTTCATCCCTATTTCACAAGAAATATAGTTCTGTTCAAAGCTTTTTTTTAATGGCATGATATGGTTACCCCAACTACTTTTAGAGCTAGGCTCTTGCTCTTCATGCTGAAACCATATAGATATTTATGTTGAAATAAGAGATATTGTGGATATGATTCACATTTGTCTGTCATTATGGTTATTTCGTCTTCATCTAGTGTGAATAGTATTTTGTATTTCCAATAAGTGATTTAACTTAACCACTGCCTTCCACAGAAGCTCAGAGTTAAACTCTAAATGTTATTTACTTCCCTTTAATTATAAAAATAAATCAGGTTAGTTTGTAATTAAAGATAATTATAATGTTGTTTGATACCTTGTGGGAAGAAGTTTGAATATTCCATGACCAAGGCGTTCTAGAAAGGAGGGCAAAAAAAACCAGCAGAAGATTTTTTTTCCTCCTTTCTCTCCTGGAATGGGGAAAAAAGATAATAACCCCCAACAAATTCGGTATGTAAATAAAATGCAGGAAGATGGTAGCAGGTGAAAATCCACTGGATGCAAGAGAACAGAGTTAGCACTGAAAAACACACACATGAGCTCACACAAATTTTGAGGCCCACCTTCAAGAAGCCACCACTCCCTCGTAACTGCTTGCATTCACCTGATGGAGACAGCAGAAACAGGGCATCAGGGGCTTCTGCCCAGATCTATCTCCTAGGATCATAGAATCATAGAGCATCCTGAGTTGGAAGGAGCCCACAACAATTGTCGAAGCCCAGCTCCTGATCCTACACAGAACAACCTGAAGAATCACACCATGTGCCTGAGAGCATTGTCGAAGGACTTCTTGAACTCAGACAGGCTTGGTGCTGTGACCATTTCCCTGGGGAGCCTGTTCCAGTGACCAAGCATCCTCTGGGTGAAGAACCTTTCTCCTAATATCAAGACTAAAGCTCTGCTGACACAGCTTTATTCTATTGATTTAAGCTGCATATAAAAATGGATTATCAAGGTGCCAGACTTGGCACAAAAGTGGCAGATACTTTGGTGTAGATTCCCTTTGAAGGACTCTTCTTTCAAAGAGGTGAAACAGGCAGCTGGAACTCCTAACTTTGTTAACCCCCCAGGAAATATACACCAGCAATATACACCAGAAGTGCTTTGTCAGCACACTTAAGTAGAATGGGGCACTGGTGAATGACATCTTTGCATCCTCATGATTGAAAACAATATCTACTATAGAAAAATGTGTATATGTGGAATAAATTGGAGTTTTGTCAAACTTGAAAATCTCTTGAAAAGATTGTTTTATGTCTGATATTCAAGTGTAATGAAATTTTCCTGTGTCTTTGCTAATGGTGTCTTTACAGAAGGGAAGAAATGAGAATGAGAGCTACTCATTCACAACTAGTTATCACTGTGTTGAAAATTCAATGTATCTTTCTACCATATAAATAAAAAATATACCTTGGACATTCCTATTGTTTCAAACTGTGAATGCTCAGCAATGTAGCTAGTTTGATGTACCTCTGGTGGTTTAAAATTCCAGCCCAAAACACACCATGGACAAAGATTGCTTTCCTTCTCTGTCTAGTTAGAGGAGGATAAATCTGAACTGGTATTTTGTAGCTTGCTGCTATTTCATCTCTTTTATGCTTCATATGTGTATGTATTAGTAATAATCTCATGTGGGAATTAATCCATCTCAATGGAGTTCTTTTTACATATGAAGTATGCTGACACGTGGGAGACAAGACAAGAACAAAGAAAAGAAGGTCCTTAACACATCTGTAAAGAATGGGTGAAAATCAGTCTGTTCTGGTTGCGGCTTAAGTGTCATTTGCTGAACTTATGGGATAGACTGAAGATTGGATAACTTTTGTGAAGTGCAGAAGACTTTATTTATTTTGTAAAAATATTATATTTTGTAAAATTTCGTAAAATATGCTTTGTGAGACATTGCAAATCTGATAAAACAACAGCATTGTATTATCTGCAGGTGTTAGCTATTTCAGAAGGCAATAAAGTTTGCAGCTGAGATCACATTTAAATTCGTATTTGTAGTATTGTCTGGCTTTCTTTTTAAATATTTTTGACAGATATGCCTGGTTCCTTGTGAATGCTTTTAGGTAGGGGAAGTGGGGCCATTAGTCATAATTGCCTACATTCCTTAAGTTTCCTGAACACAAGGAACAAGAAAAGTACAATTGCATGCTGAGTCTAGAGAGATTGGAGAGGGCAAAGGAACTGAAAAGGTCAGAGCCTCTCCCTTGATGTGGGTTTGCCCCAGCAGAATCAGCTGGACATGCTTGGGGTATTCCAATGAGGCTACGCCATAGCTCTGCCATCCTCAGTACAAGAAAACATCACCATAAGCAGTAACAGCCCATGGGCAGTCCCTTTACAATTTAGAAAGATATTTAATAATATAACACGTGAGGTTATGCACAGGTTGCCATTGGGAGGTGTGACTGCAGTATGTGCAGGCATCTTGATATAACTTTCATTTAGCTAAAAGTCATATCAGTGAATCTTTAACAGCACTGTCTTTACACCAACCTATATGAAGATACATGAGTGCTTGGTTTTCTAGATTTTGTTGAAGTCAGTGCTGCCACAACTTCACTGATGTTTCTCAAACTGGAGAGCTATCCAGATTCTGCTTATCTAGGCTATAATTGCACCTTGGTGCAGTGGAAGCATGCCTAGTGCTGCAAAAAGTAGTGAACTGAAGTTTTAAAATGGGGAGAAGTAAACAGACTTCATTCTTTGTGTAGCATAGCCATGAAAACACTTTTTAATGTGTGTTGGCCTTAGACAATGCTATTAATCAATGTTACCTAACAGAGGACTGATGCACAGGCCCATCTTTTCTCTTTTTGGCAGCTGTGAAGAGTGTTAAGTGTATCTCAGTGAACTTCTGTAATGGATAGAAATGCCCTGAAAAATCTGAAGGATACAGCTCAAAAAGACTTTCTATATTTGTCCAGCTGAACCATTTCAGCCCAGAAAGGGGACTGCTGCAAGCAGATATGCTGTGGGTAGGACCAGCTTTAATTGTCACGAGGTCTCCTGTGTAAAGTGCCAGTATTTCTATTTAATGCTTGTGATGTGTCCTCCAAATAATTACTAATACTTTGGTAACTGTTAATCACATCAAATGCTGCTGCTGCTGCAGTTTATATAACAGTGGCAGCTATACTAACTGTAATGGTTTAAATCTATTTGAAGCCAGTGGCTTGGTCATTTCAACATATTATATTAACAGTTGAAACAGAATTATTTTCCCTGTGCATGCTGCTAGTTTATAGCATTAGTACATATGTTGACTTAAATTGTTTTCTTTTTATGAAGTTTGCATTTAAAGTAGGCATGGGCAGCTACCACAGCTTATCTGAGACGGAGAATGTCTCTCTCAGCCCCTAGTGCAATAAGACCTTTCCTTCAAGGTAAACATAAGAGAAAAATAAACTTCTTTGGGTCAGCTGTCTGAAAGAATCAGAAGCATCTGTTTGAAGAACACTGGGGATGTACAGGAGGGTGTATGTTTTGATGACTGCTACAATAGAAATACTGAAGCAACTCAAAAATAAGTAGCAGAAAGACAGAACAGAATAAAAGCTGTTGTGGCTTAGCACTGCAGACAAAGGTGGTAAAAAGACTTTCGGGTTAAGGACTAACTGGTGAAGAATCTGCAGCTTTACTTCCTGTTGCTTGAATTATGAATTATGTTGTACCAGGCAACTTAGACCTTGTCCATTTTTTGTATCAATGAAATACCCAGATCTACTAAATAAATTCTTTACCCCCCATAAAAGTGGGCAACTATCAAAACCAGCTAGTAGATATAGTGATATATAAACATTTTATTTAGATAATGCTATGAAGTATATTCCTTTTTAGATATTTGGAAATGATTTGCAGTACAATGGGAAGAAGGGGAACAAAGGAGTCCCCTTGTATAATGATGATTTTGTTATTTTTACAAATAACATAGAAGGTGAAGAAATAGTGAGTTATATAAAGGATAATTAATTTCAAAAACTACTTCTTCAAGCTACCCTACTTTCCTTTTTGGCCATTTTACCTGAAAAAAAAATCTAGTATTTCAAAACTCCATAACTTGCAAAAATAAATGCAAGTTCTGCCAAATCTGGACTTGCTTCATGTTCCCGGAGGACTTGTTTCCCTGCAAATTATACTGTGCAGTCTCCCACTGACCTCACAGTAATACGACTACTGAGTTTTCTGTGAAAAGTTCCTCTGACTTCTAGCTATTCAGTGAGTATAAACAGGTGATAACTAGAGCAAGCCCTCACCCCATATTTTTAGTAATCTGGCACCTTTCTCATTTAAATGGTCTTTATATGCCCTGACATATACAAGGTCTTACGGAGATGGGTCAGCCCAAAGCCTTCTGAGTGACATTAGTTGGTTTCAGATGTTTCAAAAAACTCATGAATCACAGAGGGAAAAAAGCCCAGCACATAAAAATCCTCACAAAAATTCCTGAAAGTTACAAGATGACTTATGCTTGACATCCTAACAGTTTCATAATCCGTAGATGAAACAGTGAGTTCTGTCTAATATAAAATCTCTAGATAGTTTCATTAAATGCAGGGATTATGCCCGGTATTTCTTTTCTAAAAATGCGCTTGCTCAAACAGAAGATATGGTATGTTGTAAATTCTAATTTAACTTTGATCCCTCAGTTTAATTTTGTCTTTCCTTTTTTTTCCCCAGAAAATGTATTCAAAATAGAAATTCTTACTTGGATTAAAAACTTCTCTTAATAAATGAGGGATGTCATAGGTTGAAAACAAAACAAAATGAAGATGCTTATGTTCATTACTCAGGTGACAAAATGTTATCTCTGAACAAGCAACACAGGTGCTGGATAAGAAAATATGTAAGTTTTAAATTTAATACTTAAAATATTTGAAAGTACTTAATTTACAAAAGGTGGAAAACATAGGGAATTTTTATTTTTCATTTTTTTTGTTGCCACATATGCTGGCTGAAGTGAATAGAACCATTCACTTTAATAGAAGGAAAGGTTTTATTTATCTGCTTTAAACTGAAGATTTCCTAACGTAAATTTCAACTTCAAAGTATCATGTGTGCAGTGTGCTGAAGCACGTTTTCACTTGTTTCCCCATAAGTAGCTGCTTCTTTCAGTAGGAGGGCAAGATAGAAGATACTGTGAGCAGAATTAGAGGGCTCTTCAATTAGTATGAACAATCAGCCCTGTTCCCATATTTTAAATCTTGTGCTTCCTGAAGGATTTCAAAGTCTATTTTGTTCTGCCCACCCATAGAGTAACTTGAGCCCTTACTAGTCAGAATTTCTGAATATTACAATTAGTTTGTGTGATTTATGTTCTCTAAGGGCTACTGTCTGTTAGCTGTCATTCATCTGGCAGGAATCTGTAGCCACCTGTCATGGCATAAATACAGCGTTCTATGGTTTTATGCTATGCAGCCTTATCTAAACTGAAGATGTGTCATGGTTTTATACTTTATCATTATATTTTAATTTAACGCGCTTGTAACAAATGTGGGTAGAGCCCTTCCCAAATCTTCGTTCGTGAAGCCTGGCCATGATGATATTTTAATTTAGTGTTCCAAGTCTCGTGCCAAAATAATTTCCTGAAACTTGTTGTCTATCTTTATGCAGACAATTGTAGTTCTCTCTTTTACATGTAGCCTCCCTTCTTTTGAATATATAATTTTGTAGAAGGTAGAAGTGCACTAATCCTGTGTAGTTGTTCCATGCATACACCCACATTTTAGGAATATTTTATATGCACACTCAGATGCCTAAGCTCAGAAGTCTGAAACGGGTTTTTCTGGGTTATCAAAATGCCTCAGGCTTCTCCTTCCCATGGTAAAACTTAAGTGATATATTTTTTGTTAGGAAATGTGCGTGAAAATCTCCTAAAAAAGGTCTGTTAAGGGAAATAACAATTTTTTTGCCGTTCTGTAAGCTCAGAGACTCTTTCTAAAGTTGGGCAGATGTCCATATCCTCTTTGGTTCATTGGGAATCATGTCAGTCCCTACCCTATTCATGTTTATTCCAGGATCCAACCAAGTGCTGACCCTATGGTAAGTGTGGAAATATGCCAGCTAACTCAAGGATGAGAAGCAGTCTGAATGTGCAACCTCGTGCAGGGAGCAAAACAAATTAGCCTGGACTGAGCATTGTGCTGTCATCTGATGTTGCTATTGGGGTCCAAAGAAGTCATCTGTAAGCAAGATGGGTTATCTTTATTTCACATGCCAGTCTGCAGTGCTGGTGGTCCACTGTCCCCTGAGATGTAAGGGCATTCCAGCTCTGTGCAAAGGACAACAACCTGCAGCTCTACCGCATCTTTCTGGGAGAATGCTTCTTGGGCTGTGGAGGAAGCCCAGCATGTGCCCTTAGTCCTGACTCTTGCTGTGCCATCTCTGCCTTCTGCCACCTGTGACATGTTCTCCTGGGGGTACCTGAGAGAAAGGTTAGTGGCAGAGATGCCCTCAAATGTCTCTTTTCCAAAGGAGACAGCAAATGATTTGGGAGTGGAGTGATGAGGGCCACATGTGAGGAGTTCCCTGAAGGCACTGAGGTGGGCCAATAGTTTAAGCATTGTAGAACATCATATTAATCTAATTAGATCTTGGCTAGTTTGACATTCATAGTGGTTTCATTTCTCTTGCCCTTTCCCACTCAACCGAGGAATAGTGATTAAGAACTACTTTTTGGTTGATTGCTTTTTAATTCTACTTCTTTCAGTGGTGAAACTGGATAAGATATACAAAATGCATTATACCGCTTGCACTTTATGACTACTCAGCTCTTTAGAGTTGCACTAAGGCAAAAAGGATCAGGACCAAAAATTCCGTCTGGCCTTTAAAACAAGCTTTGTTTAAAGACTTCCATGTATCTCAGCCTGGGGTGAGGAAGTGATTCAGATGCAGTTCTCATGATAAGACTATAGCACATAGACGTCAGCAGTACTGTCCTGGCATGAGACAGCTGGATAACGTGGCTTCTGGCTGCCAGAGGAGGTGAATAAGCAGGAGATGGGGAGACCCACATCAGCAGGAAATGTAACACCAAGCTTTGTGCTCTGCTCTTCCCCAAATTACAAAAGGATAGTTGAATTCCCTTTCCGCTGTTATCACCTTCATCCTCTGAAATATCCCTGGAGCTTCCTGTGCCCTTCAGATCTCTGGGGATATAGTATGTGTCATATGGTCTTTGATCCTGTGAAGGCTTTAAATGCTTACAGGAAGATAGCCACCATGATGGCAAGTCATTAAAATACTTTTAGATAAAGGAATTAAAAGCTATCTCGTATCTTCTTTAAATGCACTACCAACACTTTTTCCTTTTGTTCATATTTTAATAACACTACCTTTCACTTTTTTTCACTGCTCTAAGTCATTCCCTGCATAATGATTATCATTTGATTCAATGGTTGACTGAAATACCAGTTTTGTTTAAAGGAAAATATTCTTGAGACTTTCTGTGTCTGCACAACTTCCTTAAAACTAATACTTGTGACTATGGCATGGTAAAATGTCAAAATTGCCAGTGTATACACTGGCAAATGCACACGTGCACATACAGACGTGCATGCTTGCAGAAAAAGATACTTGTGGCAAAACTTTACCATCATATATTTCACTGCATGCTTGTCACATTGTTCTGTTTATATATGTTTATGACAATTTCAGAAAGAAAAAAGTTATGTCTGGGTTTTTTTAATATTATTAATCTGCTGAAGAGGCTTAGAAAAACTTCAAGAAAGAGTCCGGAAATTAATGTTATGATAGGTGAGCACACTGGGTGTGGAATGCAACCAGTTATACAGAGGACAGCTAAACTATATCCAAAGTAATGAAAGTGTTGACAAGTAAAATAATTATAGTAGAACAAGAGCACACATCCTATTGATATAAAAATAACAAAGAGAGATGATTTGTTCTTAGTGGTATGAAAACAGCAAATAGGATTTCCCAATTAATACAAGAGTAATTATGATAATAATGTTTTGAATTGGTGAACCTTTCTAGATGAGGATTCTCAACTGGTTTTAAAAAGTAACACATCATAATTATTATCATAAGAACAACAAAGGAGGACAAAATCACCTCATATCAAAAATATCCATCAAAAATCTTTTGGCAGATATTAAAAACAAGACCAGATGTGTAGATGTAGAGGAATTGCTATATCCTTGCCGAGGCAGTAATTTATGGAGAGGATTTGTTGTGGAATTTACCACTTGCTGCAGAATTGTTGTCTCCATTCTGAGGGTGTGCCCACACTTATGAAGCTACTGGAATTTATTGAAGTAATTATTCCAGAAAAATTTGGTAAATTTCCAGAGAAACTCCCAGCCCTAGTTTTCAAATGTTTCTGGCCCTGATGTTTGAGAAAGTATGTGGTTTTATTTGTATGGTTGTATGGAAATAGAATTGTCTTCCAGAGGTCACAGAGAAAGCCAGAAAAAATAATGTTGAGAGATGGGATCGGCCCTGTACCAGACTTGTTTAAACTTAAAAAGGCAAGTCCACAGCACAGCAAAGACGAAATGTAGACTGAAAGATGAAATAAAAACAATTAACTATCAGATAGCACAGAAGTGGCATTATTGAATGTATGCCTCTTCTTCAGATTTAAACTTGAAAAGATTTCAAAATTTGAAAAATGTGATGGCTCTCTGAAGTTGTAGATTTCTGGCAATTTTTACTTATGTACTGTAAAATTTGGGGACTTTCCTGAAAAAAAACCAAACACAAACCCAGCTTTCTGCAGAGCACATGAAAACTCCAAAAGAAGCCGCACATTATGCTTGAGGCCTCAGGAGGAAAATTATCTTACTGAATAAAACTACACATGCTTTCAAACCCAAACTGTTATAGCTCTGTATAAGAACCTTATGCCATAGAAATACTGACATGTGAATAAGTCTTGGTAAAGGTGATGCACTCTTGCAGGGTCAGTTAGGTATGAGGAGAAAATTGGCCAATTCAACAGAACGCCTCAGGATGCAGAACTTATATTACCGTCATATATCTCCAGAAATATTAATAAATTCTCTTCTACCTCAGTGAAGTAAATAGTTTGATTTTAAACATATACACATACGGGAGAAGGTATATAAAAAAGAGTTTAGTGTATTAAGGTGAGTAGTAGTGATTTACAAGTAGAATCAATTCTGACCTGTGGGTCAGAACTGTGGGTCAACCTGTGGGTTGGAGACTCTGCCCTAAGAAGAGTATCCATATTCTGTATTTGCCAAGCTCAGCTGTTCAGTTTTGGGGTTTGCTTTGATTTATTTTTTTTTTTTTTAAACTAAGAACTTTTGATCATCAGGAAAAGCAACTCTTCTGTACAGCAGTGAATTATTTTTTCACTCATTTTAGATTTTTTAAAAATCCGTGAATGAAGCATTCCAGTCCTAGTTTTAAGGGACTGGTTTACAGACATTGAAATCAGAGGTAGTTCTTTTGCTGATTTCAGTAGACTTTGAGCGTCTGTGGTTAGTTTGTTTTAACTTCTTTATGTCTAAAGTGTTTACAATTCGTGGAAGTAGCAGAAAGTTACTGCTGAGGATATTTATGTTCTTGTTTCTAAATTTAAAGTTGCTTTGATGTACAGATGTGAAAAAATATAATCTAAAATATTCTACAGAGTACGTTACAAATCAATGATATTTTTCTGTTCAAAAACCCATGATACACTAAAGACAGTTTTGATATATTTCAAATGTCAAAGTTTCTAAAGTTCCAAGGAGTTGTAGACAAATGTGATTTTTTTAAAACCCATGATTATCTTAATAGATGAAGATAAAAGGAGATTAAACACCTGTAAGGGACTCAGACTATGTAAAGCACACTTCATGTTCTTTTGGGGGAAGGAAGAACATTTAAAATAAAAAAATTATCTTTAGATACTGAAGCATAGATAAATATTGGAATATGCTTGTCAAGATGATCTATGTGAAAGATAATGTAGAAAATGATTCTCGGTGCTCTTATATGAACTTTGTTCTGATATTGACATGCCTGGGGAAGAAGTAAATTATGATAAGGGCAGATTGTAAATGTAGAATCATCTGTGTCTCAATACTTGAACAAACCATTACCTGTTATTAGTAGTAACAGCTTTATGCTACTAGTAGTAACACTTAAATTCATTAATGGTGTCCTGATTGGTTGTGATGTTTGTCTCCCTGCCTCAGTCCCCTATGTGGGAAGTTTTTAAGAGGATTGTCATCTGAACATGATGCTTTATTGAAAAAGACAATTTCCATCTTTGGATGTGAGAATGGTGGAATATAGAATTCAACCTGAAATATTGTCTCTGGCTTCAGATGGTCAGGGAACTTAGAGAAAAAATTATAGTGCCAGGATCTCATGTCTACATGTCAAGAAGGTGAAGGGCTGTAGTAATGACCAGAGTCCTCAAAAGCTTGCCTCAGGGTAAGAACCAACAAACACATAAGCAGCTATATCAAAACCAGAAACTCACTATGAAAAGGCTTTTTGAACTCTAAAGCAAACTAGGATTTAATAACATCCAGTTGGTGCAAGATGAAGCAGATAAATGTAAACTACAAATAAAGCACAGATTTTTAATAGAGATGTTAATTAAACTCTGGAACAGTTAATCATGGGTTGTGGTAGATTTACCATCACTGGAATAATTTAAATCAAGTTCATATGTGTTTCTAGAGGTCTCCTTCAGTTGAGAGGGGAGTTAATTCAAGGCAGCCCTTTGGCCAGCACTATTCAGAGAGTTAGGTTAGGTGATCTCAGTAGTTTCTGCCCTGGTTAAATATTAAACTAACAAATCCCACTTTCTCTATGTAGAATGAGAAGAATTAGCTATAATCTGAAACAAATAATACATCATAAACTATTTCAGACAAAAGGTAACCTTGGAGAGGGAACATAAGCTGGACAGGTGGCTGGGGATCTTGGAAGACAAACAGTAAAAGGAACCAGGGCAGTAAAAAAAGCCAATTAAATAGCATGAAAATGGAAACCAGTAAAAAGCATTCATCTTCTGGAAAAAAAACCCATCATTTTTTACATACTTATATGAAATTATTGGAAGGAAGTGGATAAATGGACACATAAAAATATCATGGTCAGAGATTATTTATAATATGTGGCAATGCAAAAGAAATCAGCATATTAATCTGAGTCACACTCCCTCTATCTGAGTAAAGTGAAAATTAGTTGCACTAGTGTTGAAACACATAAAGTACTAAATGATATATACTGGAGTGGCAGTGGCCTTTTCTCAGCACAAGTCACTGATGTGTATAAACTATTGGAAATGGTGTTTACAGAGGACTAACAGATAATAGTAACATGCTTTAAAAAGCTGCTAAAATTCCTGAATGGTTTCTCAGCTGATCAGCAAATATTTTTTAGCATGTATGTACTTGGCTAGATTGTAAGATTATGCAAGCCTTGAATTATCTTGTGTGCCATCTATTTTATGATGTGTTTTCCTGGGAATGTATATTAATACATTTTCTTGGATCCACATATATTTATAAATTGTAAATTGTAATGACCTTATTCTAATTTGGCAGATCCCTTCCCAGTGATTGCCATTTATGTAACAGTTTCCAGCCACAATGATACACAGAGCTAGCAGGCAATGAAATCAGGCAGCCTAATCTGGTTTTAAAATGTCTGTTACCAAATAGACTGCGAAAAATACCCCAAAACAATACTCCAAAGTAGTAAAAAGGATTGAGTTTTCTATACAATTGGCTAATTGTCCTATTCTGTAAAAGAGCTACTTAGGACTCTGGGCTTCAATTGACACTCATGGTGGAATGGGATTAGTCCATCTCATTGGCACCAGGCTTGCGTGCTGGAATTTATGGCCGCATGTTGGCCATCTGATCACATTTCTTCCGAGGGAGGCAGATTCACTTTGGGAAAATAACTTTCAGCTTGTATCTTGGGACCTAGCTGAGGTGTGCCAAGGTAAAATGTGGATGGGGGGATCCTATATTTGGAGGTTAGAGAGGATATCCTATTCCAACCCAAATGTCTGTGAAAAAGGGTCACAGCAATACAGGTACGGAGCTTGGAAATTCTCTTTCTACGATGTGTTGGGTCTTAAAATAAATTTATAGGAAAGTTTTAAATATAGCACCACTTAGAAAATCTTCAAAGTTGAGTTTTAATTCAGGCTATGGGTCAAAGGCTGTTCTGCTTTGCAAAGAAGAGCAAATTACGTCTCTGCATGACAGGCAGCCTGGAAGGTTGCACCCCACTGCAGCAGGAAGCATAGCCCCAGGAGACAACCAAACTGTCTCTTGACTGAGGATGGGTAGCTTTTATTTTTTTGCCATGAGACTCCCATGCAGCAACAGTGACTGGAACTCTGAGAGTGGTCTGTGGCTCCTGCAGCTGCAGCATGTCCACACGGAGGTGGCTGCTGGAGAGGCTTGTGGCTGGTTGTTGCTGCCACTTTCCTCTTCATGACGCAGCCCTACTGTGCCTCAAGGCACCTGAAGTTTCTTTCTCCTAAAGAGATAAGATGGGAGCACTTGATGTACACTCAAATCAGCGTTAATTCCTCTGGTCTTCAGCCTTTGTGTGTTAGCAGGCTGTGCATGGTACTCAAAAAAGAGATATCTGGTGACCTCCAAAGCCTGAAGAAGTGTGAGCCCAGTGGGGCAGGGATCCCAAGGACATGGGACAGTCTGAGTGGCACATGCCCTTGTGGTTTTGCTCTAACTCTGTACAGTTAGGCTTGCTTATATGTGATACTGAGGATTAATTTGACCATCAAGAAGCCTGAGATAAAGAGTCTGGGAAAGTGGCTGATACCTATTTTCTACACTCATGTCTCCTCTGTATCACATGTGGCCATTGTACAGGCTAGATTTATACACTTACACACAGACACTTGCCATCTCAAGTTTGTACTTTAGTGAATGTTATGGATACAACACATGAAACCTTGGAGGCTTTTTGTTTGTTTGTGGTATTCATTCATTTATTTATTTATCTTAGTGCCCAGTTGAGCTTGCAGGTAATATCTCAGCAATTTATTTTCTCACAAAGATCGCATTTTAGGACACAGGAATGCCAGTGACTCAGTGGTCATAACTTTTCTCAGTTATTCTTCTGGGACAGCAGCATAACTAGCAGCAAAGCACATGCAAAATTAGAGCACAGAGCTTTCATTTGGTAGTCAGCTGAGGAGAAGAGAATGTGTTTATCCCAAAAGCTTAACCTGGGAGGAAAGCAGGACAAGTGCACAAGACATGTTGATTCCCTTTTAAAAATGTCGATTAAACTTGACATGTTAAGTATCATAGAGCTGATTAACTATTTCACTCTTGCAGCTGCTCGTCTCAAAGCTTGTCAGGGAAAAAAAAAAAAGGATAAATGTTCATTTAAAAACCTGTTTTCTTTATCCTTTGCTCTGTGCTAGTTTTCATGGCATAATGAAGATATCATTTAAAGTCTGAGGTTTTAAAATTAAGTAATTTAAAAAATTATAAACACAAAAAGTCAGGCACTTTAAAACATGTGAAAACAGATGGCATTTTTATTTGCATCTTACTTAGTTTGATGTTTTTCCTCAGATGGGTTTGGGAAAAATGCTTAAAGACCTTTTCTGCATTCTGGCAACAAACTAGGAAAAAAGAGGCTGTGTGGTGGTGGGTGCAGGGGAAAGGAGGGCTGAAAGAAACAAAGAACACTGGAAATCTGAAAGAGAGAAATCTCATTTCAGTGTGAACTTTGATTCAGCATATGTTGACACAGATGCCAAGTTTCTTCTAATTCAGGGCTTCAGGACTGAGTCTTTTATAGATACATTGCTAAGCTCTTAAGGAGGATTACTTTTTCCTACTGTACTGCGAAGATAAAGTTAACATTCATTATATTTTTTATTACACCTTGTACTTTTCTCATTACACATCACAGGTTTTTAATTATTTCCATCTTTCCTTTTCTTACAAGTTTTTATACATGGTGACAGGACTTACATCTGTATTAATTCACCAAGGCATATTGAATTGACTTTCTTCAGTTACTGACATTATATAAATCTAATCACTGAATGCATAATTTGGATCAGTTTCGCAAAAGCAAGACAAAATAGTAGGAGATTTTAATCTAGGAAGAGATGACATTAAGTTATGTACAAAAATATAAACAAAAATTATGAAGAAATCTGGGAAATTCAAACTTGAAGTCTTTGTACCACTGTGAGCCAAATGTGGTGCTTCTCTGGTGCATGAAGGAGCCACCTCAGAGGCTTCTCCCTGTGGCTGGAGCTGGTTTCTTCTACTCCCTGCAGAAAGCCCCCTGTGTGCCAAGAGGGAAGAGGGGAGCGTGTAGAAATGGTCTGTGAAGCCTGGAGAACAGACATTGTCAAAAAGAGATGAAAACTGAATGCTTTATGCACCACAGCCTGCTGTAGGTGACCTACTTTCCGCAAAATGAAATATTGTGAGCATTTAAAAAATCATGTTTAGATTTCTCTTCAGAAACTAAGCAACGCATGTTTCCTAGGAGAAATCTGTGTCAAGACTATAGTAGTTTATTCTTTCCTGGCCTGAGTTTTCTCTAGCTCTCACAGAGTTTGTCTTACTATTTATCTCTGTTATATTAATAATAGCTATGAAATTATCAAGAAATCTGTGTTTTGTTCCTGTCAATGGTCAGCCTACATTTGGATAAAGTAATTTATGCATGAATTTTGCACCACCTTCTAGCAAATGAACTTGTTTCCAGATGTCAAAGAAGGCTATTTTGACACACTGTTTTATGTGTCCTTAAAATGATCAAGATATTCATCTTTATTAAAATGTATAACTACCATTCTGGGAAAATACTCAGCTCCCTTTCACCACCCTGTTAACAAGCTATAAATGGTTTTGAATGATAGCAGAACATGACAGGTTGGAGAGTGTCATATAACATAGAGAAATAGACGTGTATCCAAGATGGAGATTCAGCTCTCAGGAATTTTTTCTGCAGTTTCTGTTCTAGTTCAAAACAATGAAATAAGAGGCTAAGGGCTAAAATTAGTCTTAATAGTGTTTGTGCTTGATAGTGTTTATTTTCTGTGTCCTAAAGCCTGTGAAATGCTTTGTAGTCAGAACTACAATGTCTCATGTTAGAGTGGTACCCGAGTGCATAAACTGTAGCTTTATTTTTGTATCCTTTCATCCCACTCTTGATTGGCACCTGGTGGTGTAGCCATAAAATGAGTAATATAGGAAAAAAGAAAAATATGGAGAAAACAAACAAGCAAACAGATGTTTCAGCATATTTTCTAGGTTTGGCTTCTATTGCTTCCTGCAAAGCATGCATTGTCTCCGTTTTCAAAGAGTTTTAAGGCACAATTTTAAGGTCTGTAACATGTAAATCATGTGAAGATACCTGAGCTAGGTTTTGTAGACATTACATTCAGTTTATAATTTATATTTTTTCCTGCTCTGAAAGCAAAAGAGACATCCTTTCACCACTCCACCTGTGCTGACTGGTGAGATCGAAATTACTCCTACCTGTGCCAGTATTGGCAAAGTGACCCTTGTAGGGATTCACCTGACTGCCCCTACTACCTTCACAATATCTGGGTGAGTGGAGCAGCTGTATTTGCTGAAAGCCCCTTAATATCCCTCCACTGAATAAAGACTGAGGAAAGGGCTAAGCCTCTTGTTTTTCAGCCAGCCCACTACTGGCCTCATCATAGCCAGTAGCAGAGGATCTCATGAAGGATGGTTGTTGTCTGGCAAGGGTGAGCCATTCTCCAGGCCTCCCTAAGCAGGCTAAACTTAGGTGGATAATCAGAAAGCTGCAACTGGTTTCCCAAAGCCTCCTGCTCTTCTTCACTGATGGCAGGTGAAACAAAATCTGGCCCAGTACATCCATTCCAACCTTTAGTCTTTTTGCTCGAAAGATGGGATAATCTAATCCTACATTCTCATGCTATGAGAATAATAATGGCTTTTTAATAAAAGGGCATCCCTATACGTTTTTGTTCAGAGCTGGCTGCAAGCAGATCCTGCAGCAGGGTTCTGTGCCCTCAGGCCCCCAGGGTGGGCCCTTCTCTCCCCGTTTTCTGTTGGTTCATGTATTTGGCTACACAGTCAGTGCACTGTCTTGTAAAGATCCCATTTGTAGATGCTTCAGACTGCACAAGGTAGTGTGGACACTTGAATATCTGATTTTGCCTATGAATTTGATTTTGGCCCCAGGACCTAGATGTTCATGTGGCCTCACTCCACAGCAGTGCTCCAACCATTTAACTCATCTGTGGATTTTGACATTGAGGGTATTAAAATCACATAGTCACGGCAAGAGGGCTGAAGATCCTAAACATGATCCTGTAAATCCTGTATTTTAAACAGTCCTGCATAGCTGAGCTAGTGTCCTTAACAATATGTTTCAGTGAAGTCAATTATTAATATTGCTTTGTGTTACACTGGACAAAAGTTCTCATAATTGTGGGCTCATTTTACCTCAAGAACAGGGGCTGTATTTATTAATCACATTATTAAAACCGTAAACTGAGAAGCCTAATACTGTCATTAGAGATATCATTTTTTATTTTTTATTTTATTTTTCAAAGTAACTGTATCTAAAATTTTTAAAGCCTGAGGGTTGAATCACAATATGAAGTATCTAGTTTCATATATCAGATAAGTGCTTAGGAAAGATTAAAATCAATTTTGCTATTGTAAAGTTTTAAAGTTCAGAGGGATTGAGATCTGTAAAAAAATGTTCAGATGTAATCTTAAGGCAAAGAATTAGGCACTTATGGCTTCATTTAAAAATCTACTCCATAATCACAAGCTGTTTCATTCTATCAGTCTTAGCCTGGGACCCAATACTGTAGTGTTTTAACAGGGGATTTGATAAACTTCCTTAGTGCTCAATTTCAGGAACCTCAAAGCTGAAATGGCATTGCAGCAAGCACACTTTTTACTTACATTTAGTTAGCTTAATCCATTAAGGGATTGAACTATTGTATCATAAAAGCTCTTGTTTTGTTTTTTTTTTTTTTGTCTTGTAGGCTTCTGCTTCCATGAGCAGTGTTACTGAAATCCAAGGAACAATGTGTCAGGAGCACATAGATTGCAAATACTCCTGCAGCAATATTAGAGGTACAGCGTAGCGAGTTTAGGGGAGAGAAGACTATGGTTTAGCATTTGCAGATGTAGACCTTCATGCCTTGCTGCCAAGCAAACTGCATAGCTGACATCACAGCAACACACACTCCAAGGTCACTGCTGGAGGCTGTAACACCATGCAGCAACCCAAGCATTGGAGCTGAGACATTTCTAGTAAGAGTTTGAGCTGCTTTGAACACAAAATCCTACAGCCCCTTTTCCTGCAATTATGTTGTCTAGGATAGGATGATATATACAGCCATCTGTGCCAGAGCTGAATTTCATCCATAAAGACCAGAGAAAGAAATGATGCTTTGCATGTTTATATCCATATTCATCATGAGAGAATTTGGTTTAATGAAAAGAAAAGAGCTAAGGCTTTATCTTATAGCTAGCGATGTTAAATTCATTGGAAAAATAGTTCTGAGAGACTGGGAAGGAATGTATCTACATATATATGGAGAACAGAAAAGTGTAGATCTTTGTGCTGTGTCTGTATGGGTAAGCATGGACATCTGCATCTTTGAATTTGCCAAACAAGGGTCAGCTCAGGACTGACATCCATGCAAACATGTCAGCGTAGTATGAACTACTTAATACCGCTTCCCAGAAAAATTTATTGCCTTAAACTGTGGATTCTGTTAATACATGGTCCACCTGGCTTGGGAGATGGTTATGACAGATGTGCAACCATTGGTACCAAAGTACACAGATGTGCCTGCAAGCCTCTGTACAGCTGTAGGAAGAGGGGGAACTTGGCTTTCTTTTGATTTTTTTTCATGGCTAATTTTGTTTTTAATTTTATTTCACCCCTTTTATTATTATATCTGTATTCCCAGCCCTGTGGGTGCTGGGAAGCACGACACCAAGAGACAGAGAGAGCCTTGAGCAGCCAGACAGCTGGATTGTGTGCATGGTGTGAGAGGGCTCAGAGAGGTGCCTATGGCTGAGCAGAGCATGTGCTGCAAAGCCCATGCTCTTTTATCTTTCCTTCCCCAGAACCAGCTGGAGTAAAGTTATAAGGAAAAGAGTTTATCCTGGGAATAAAGGCAAAACTTAGACGGTAAACTTGTCAGGGCATACTCATATGCTGCTCACTTTATGTGAGTACATTTTGCATGTGAGTACACTTTGCTTCTTCTGTGTTTACAAAGTAGCACTTAAGGGAGTTTATTATTAATAACAGTAAATTATTCTACATTTTCTTATCAGATAATATGAGATCAAATAGCTGTCAAAACATGTTGGGCAGATATATACAAAACCAATGATATCTAAAGATCCACAACAAAAAGGAAAAATTTGGAAGGTCTTCAGTCAGCTCCTAGCAGCTGCAAATTTTGCTTTGGATGAAATAATGAACCCATCTAAGGGTCTCTCTTTGAGAACAGTCTTGTCGAGTGATTCTTGTCAGAAGTTGTTTTTGGCTTTTCACCTTGATGTGTTCCCAGAAAAGGAACTGGAACAAACACCTAGAAATGAGTACACCTAGTTAACATGAGGGTGTAATAAATAAATTAAAAAAAAGGCCTTAAATGCAACTGATTTGCAAAAATAAGATGCTGCTGAAATTGATTTGGTATTTCTTACCTAAATGTCTCTGCTCATATTTATATTTAAATTTTACACTAGCTGATATGATGTGCAAGATAAAACTCCAGTCTAGAATCAGCCAATGCCCTTAAGGCCATGATACAAGTGCTTCTATTTGTATAGTATTTGATTAGCTATTATATTGTTCTTGTTTCACAGTTTAGATTTCTGCAATGAAAATAAGTGGCTGTACTGGCAATTAAAGATACAGAAACTAGTGAGGGGAAAAAAGGAAATATAGTTGCAAACACATTGAAACAGAGGCTATCCTGATTTTGGCTGGGATAGAGTTGATTTTTTTTCTTTATTATTACTAGTAGTACAGAATAAATTATTAATACTAAATGTTTTCTCTTTGTCATTTGGATTAATTCCTTTTTGTTTATTTGCATTTCTGTGCATGAACAGAATTAGTGTTTTCTTCACAAATGCAACTGCTTGAGGAAATACATATTTAACTACATAAATATGGATTTGCCTTAATTTTTTTTTGAGGCAATTGTGTCATGTTGTATGACAATGACTTTTTACTTGAAAGTTCTAATCCTTTATTGAAAAAATCATTACACAGTGATGTAGCAACTGTGATACTCTACTTTTCCAGAGTTGTTGTAAGAATGTAATTTATTATACTTTGGGGCAAAACTGATAATACTTTGGCAGTATTTATATATGTATTTACTTATTTTGTCAAACTTACTGGTTGATGGCACGTTCATCAGCCATAAAATAGGGACATCAGCGTAATATAGATGCTGCATGTTAGCTGAAGGAAATAGCTATGGGATGTTCACATAGTGAAGCATGAAAAATTGTCACACGCTTTTTTGCTTGAGTATGTGTGTGTGTGTGTGTGTGTGCACATATGTGTGTGATAACCTGGTACTCGCTATTTGCATCTTCTTTTGTATGTGCCTCACTGCCTCAGCTGTAATAAAGCCTTTCTGCATGTGGAGCCAAATGAATCTCATTAGAGCAGCAGATAAGGTGTTCATTGAAGTTGAAGATTCTAATGCTATATTTTTTTGCATACTGAAAATCTTCATTTATCATCACGAAAGGATCTCATGCCTGTGTGCTTCTTTTGTTCAGTATAAGTGATCAAGAAGGTCTCATCTGGCCCTGGCCAGTACATAATTCAATTCTTGCTTTCTTGCTGAGAAAACAAATGACATATTGAGTATATGCTACAGGAGCCACAAAGTTGGAAAATTTGCAGGTAGAAAAGACTTTATACTTTAGATGGTCACAGAGTCCTCCCGTTCACAGCATTAAAACCTACTATGTTTTGTCATTTTTCTTTCTGGCCCAGGAAGTATTAAGCTTTGAAAACAATCTTCCCATTATCTGGGAGGCTACTACTGTTTGCATACTGTTCAAACAGTATTCAAAAGGGTGATGAGATATGTTGGCTAAATTCAGAAACATCAGTTAACATCGTGGAATGGCTGGCAGGCAAAGAAAATCAATAATTTAATTACTAGTGACGCATTTTGTTTACTTCTAGTTAGAAGGGAATTTCTATATTCTGGGATAAATATCATTTATTCAGTTTTTCACAGATAGATTCAAATGATGCTTTTCCTGCCTTCAGTATGAGATGAACTTAATCCAGTGTTGTAAATGAAAACCAGGTGTCCAGATACACACTCTTCCTCACAGCTTGCATTGCATTTATTTACCTAGAATAATTCCTAACAAAATTTGCTGCCAAAAGTTTGACTTACCTTCACTTAAAGTGAGTATGGCCATGGATGCAATTGCTGCAGCAGCAGAAAATGACTGTTAGCAATGTCTTTTTAGAGTTGCGAGCCTTTGTGAGAAAGCCAATGTTCACATGTTGTAGCTATTATTATTACTCATTTTTATTGAGAAGGCAGCTGGCTGGAGCTCCAGAAATAGAACAGGTTTAAACTGAAGCAGGACTTCTCATTTGTCTCTAAAAATAGGTAATCTTCCAGCATGGAATTTGAAACTGTGAGTTTTTATGCTTTTGAATTCCCAGTTATTCCTGTTGGATTTCTCTTCATACAGTTTTAATATGAACCCTTTGAAACTGGATGCTGGCTGAAGTGTTTCTTTGGCTTGAAAGTGTATGTTTCACTTGCAGTTGTTTCAGTTAAAAAAAGAAAAGCTGGATGAGAACAGGTGGTGTGACACATTTTTTTTAAAAAGCATTCTGGATTTATGTGGTGTATGACATCATCACAGTCAGGTTGTAGCAGAGAAGCATGCATTACATATATTTGAGAGATCAAACTTACATTTAATCTGTCCTTTTGGTTTCTTATAGTATAATATATTCTATATAGATGCCCTTAACACTTTGCAACAAATTATTGTGCTTGTATTAACTGTAATACTGGCCAGAAATTGAAACAGAAATCAGGATGTGCATGTCTTAACTCTCAACAAGGAGCTTGGGAGACCATTCTTACCCCAAACTGATGACAAGCAACATGGACAACATGGTGGTATGGTAGCATTAATACCTCCACTATGCAGATGAGAAACCTATGCGCAGGAAAATGTAAATTATTGTCCCAGAAGCATTAGGCCTATGTCTAGACACCATAACCTGGGAAACATCTGAGTTTCTGACTCAGGATGTGCACACAGGCCATGTCTGGATCACATTTTGGGGTGAAATGCATGTGCATGTCAGCCATCCCACACCAGATCCTTGGTTTCCATAGGAAGGACATCTGGGGATGTGAGCCAGGCTGAAGCCACAGTGAATTCCAAGAAATGCCCTGCCTGGTCAGTCAGGGGGCTGGACGCAGATGATGGAGCCCCTTGGCAGTTAGGTGTGCTTCAGACAGATCCACAAATATTAAAATAAAAACCTCCAACCTTTACAATGGTAGCTCCAGTGCTTAACCGCAAATTTGTCCTTTATGAGTCCTAACATTTAGCAGGATTAAAATGTTTAAATAGCTCTAACTGTGTGGGAGCAGTTTTAAATAGGGTGATGGGGAAATGGCTGGAATGGTTCCACTATTGTCCAGAGCCCTTTGCTGAATCCTGGCAACAACACTTCCGTGCAGCCCCACTTTCAATGCACAGAGGCGCAGAGCAGATTCATTAGGCATCTTTGAATGTGCGATGACTATTTAAAAAAATAAAATGGCTGCTACATTATGGGTGAGTAACTAAGGAACTGCTAGATATTTTAAAACTTTTTGACTGTATTAAAGAAGAAAATGAAGGGACACTTCAAACTGAGGATCCCGCCTATGAGCGATGTCTTCCTTTAGTGCTACAGTAGCAATGACCATTTAAGGACATAAGCAAGATGAAGTTTATGAATAGAGGTAATATGGTCTATATTATACAAATATGGTCTTTATTACCTCTTCCTACAAACACTGTCTTTATGTATTTATTTCTGATCTGCACTACTCTCAGCATAATGGTCTGTAGCTTTTCTTAAAAGTTTTTATGATAAAGCTACTGCCTGGTGTAGAATATCTTATGAAAAGTCTCGTCAGCATTTGAAGTCAAAGCTTTACTGTTATGTGCACCTCAGATTTCAATAGAGCTGTAGGATTTATGCCTACTTAACTAATAACATCTTCAGAGAGTACATTCCTTTAATTGAAGAATGCGCCTCAAAATGTGCAAATTCACAGATGTTAATGATTATGCACATGTTTTCCCTTATTGCTTCAAAGCCAGGAAAGGCCACATGCAGCTGTAATTTGTACTGCAGTGATGAGATTTGGATTAATATCAATGAAATGAAAAACTATATTAAGGGACTCATTGTTTTTTGCAGATAATGGGACATTTCTAGAAATGTCTGTTTTGAAGAAGTCTCATGCTTCAGCTCATAAAGCAATAGGAAGGTTGCTCCCTAGTGTAAAGTCAAAGTTGTGCAGAAGGTGAAGAGAAAGGATAGAAGGCACCTCTGCACCCCATGGCAGCAAATGGATGTTGGAACCACTGTCTCCATGTAGCGGAATAGAAGGAAAAACAAAGTGAAGATAAAGCGGTGGGTGAAAAATACACTAATACCCAACAACAATGGTGATATTTACATACCACATGCACTGCTATAGAGACTTTAGCCATGCCCTCTGTATCTATTTACATACTGCATGTGCTTCCATGCATAAGGTTTTGCTGATATATACATTTTAAATAATATGGTTTCCCCATTACTATAGTAATTCTGATACCAAACATCATAAAGTAAGACATTGAAATATGAAAAAATATGAAAAAGCCCTTGTATACAAATATGTGTGATCATAAATTTTAATAACCGGAAGAAATATGTGCCCTATGAAGAAAGTTTTCATATGCTTTCTTTCTTCAAAGTTGATGCAAACATATGGGTTTGTTCAAGTACTTTCTACACAATTGCTAAGATTTTTAGAAGGGACTAGGCTTCAAACCCCCAATTTATGGTTGTGTATAAGCCCTCTGTTGCACTTTCCATTCATGTTAGTAATATCCACTAGACACAATTTTCAAAACTTCAAATTAAGTGTTTAAGTACAAGCAGGCAGGCTCAAGGCATCTGCTTCTGAAATTTGTGCTGTAATCTCTGCACTTTCTGAGGGTCAGTTTCTATTTTCTCTAACTGGAATATAATGCCTGCAGGAATACCCATGCACACAAATATTTTTCCTGTCTTTTTGATATCAGAACAAAAAGCCAGTGCTGTGGTTGAAGGCACTATCGTAAGGCATCAACCTGGCACTTGGTAAAGCTTTTAATCTACTGCATGACTGAGCTCCAGCACAAGTCCATGCAACCAGTGTGCCGGTGCCTTTTGGGAAGGGCACTCCTCACCCACTCCTCTGTGGTGACAGTTACGTGAGGAACATGACTCCTGGCTCACCACACAGGAGCTTTGAAGCGATGGCCACTCTCCAAATGCCTGATATACTTAGCATCAGAAAGTAATTCAAATTCTTTCAGTTCTTGTCTTTGGTCTGGAAATGTATTCCCCTCTTCAGTCACTCTTAAATGACAGGATAACATTTTTCCCTTCTAATCAGACACTTACAAGGTTACTTCATTTCCCCTTGGGTCATCTAGTGCAAAAGCTTAAGCGTTTATGACTAGTTGCATGCAAATACACGTACTCTGCTTTGTGTATAGCAGTACATCGTTGAGGTATGCTACTGAGGCATCACACATCCCTATACAGGCTAATTCACCAGTTTCACTTGGTAACAATGCTATATACTTACTGAACATTTTTTTAATCTGGGAATTAAGCGAGATTTTTAGGAAGCTTAGGAAAACAAACATTTAAGTCTACTGGACTGTATTTTTACAGTGTCCTAATCAGAAGTCACTTACAGAATTTTGAGGCTGTAAGTAAACAGGGCATTTTGTCAAGACAAGACAAAGACAAGACAAGACTGCCTAAGTTTTATACAAGCTAAAGCTCTTCCCCTGGTGCAACAACGACCTTGAATTATCAGGCTGAGGTTGTTTTGTCATAGTTTGAGACTCAGTTTGATGGGGAAAGAATGCAACAGGCACCTCAATTCATCACTGCAGTTAGTGCAAACAGGCTTTAAGAGGCTACAGAGACTCTTCATGGCTTTGACATCTGCCCAAGTGGAGCTCATTGTAGGACTGGGCCCAAAATGACCGGCTTCTCACGTTAGGCATTATCACCGCAGGCAAAGGAAGCTGAGGAACCAGATTTTCAGATACTACAAAGGGCACTATTGTGTGAACACTCTTGAGGGTATTGAAGGGAGAGGTCCAATCCTGTACAGCATTTTTACAGGTACCTAGTTTCAAACATGAGAGTAATCATACTGATGTCAACGAATTGCTTATGAACTTAAGATTAAATGCATGCTTTGTTGGATTAAGGCTAGGGCACAGTCTTACCAAATTTAGCCTCTGGTTCTTCCTAACTGTACAACTAGGCCAACCTGTTCCTTGCCCTTACCTTCTGCAATAGCAGTTAATTAGCAATGAGTTGGTCTCTCAGGATTTTTATTTTTTTTTTAACAAAAGTAAGTGACAACCATTGAGATATAGCATTGACCAAACCTAACAGGATGGCAAATATGCTGCTGCCTGCACCTGCCTTTCATCTTGATGAATATTGCAGAGATATGTGTTGCTTTCACTACCACGAATCATTATTCATATTCACAGTTCAGCTGGAACACACCCATGCCTGAAGTCATCTTGATGTCTAACAAAATGCAGCTCCAAATACGATTCAGTGAAAACCTGTGACAAGTGCTGTGTGGAAAGGTTTAATGCACATCCATTTTCTCGGGGCCAAATTGTTTGCACTTCCATTAAAAATTTAAAAGTAACTTTGGAGAGGAGTGAGGTTCTAGTTTTAGTTTTGTTAGTGGTTTTTTAACTTACACTCTATCAATGGAACAGAATATATAACTGCAGTCTTTGAAACACAGGAGGTATAACTGCAAAGATGAGACTACAAGGCAGGAATTTGCAAATACCATTATTTTAAATGCCTTCTCAAGTAAAAGAACCACAAACACAATTACACACTTCAGTGGGCAGACAAGCTACGAGCAGACTCTGCTCTCTGCTGGATGTTACTATTTCTGTTCTTACTTCCATTGGAAGTACATCCGTTTGGGGGGGTGGCATAATAAATCAGATTTCATAGTTAGGTGCTTCATTTTAGGCATCCAAGTTTGACTAAGTGGCTTTCTCGTGATGCTACGGGCAGCAGCCTCGGTGACGCGCTGCGGGCCTGGCTGGCGGGGCTGGGGGGACCTCTCGTGGTGGCAGTGGAAAGAACAACCCTGGGTCCTCTCCTCCCAAACACCTACAGCAAAGCTCTGCTCATGGGTGAATGCGACTGGAAGTGAAAAAGTGCGTATTAGGAAAAATCTCTTCACTAAAAGGGTGGTCAAGCACTGGAACAGGCTGTGGTGAAATCACCATTCCTGGAAGTGTTCAAAAAAATGTGTGGATGTGGCACTTAGGGACGTGGTTTTTCAGGGGACTTGACAGTGCTGGGTTAAAAGTTGGATGCGATTACGTTTTCCAACCTAATGATTCTGTGATTATGTTAGAATCATAGAATGGTTTGGATTGGAAGGTACCTTAATATTCATCTCATTCCAACCCCTACTGCCATGAGGAGGGACACCTCCCACTAGACCAGGCCAGTCAAAGCCCCATCCAACCTGGCCTTGAACTTTTCCAGTTGTGGGGCAAGCACAACTTCTCTGGGCAAGCTGTTAGAATGTTTCACCACTGGAAGAATTTCTTCCTAACCCTAATCTACACTGTTTCAGTTTAAAACCATTAACCCTTGTCCTACCACTATACTTCCTTCTTTCCTGTGGGCCCTCTTTAGGTACTGGAAGGCTGCTCTAAGGACTATCCAGAGGCTTCTCTTCTCTAGACAACCTCAACTCTCTCAGCCTGTCTTCACAGGAGAGGTACTTCAGCCCTCTGATCATCTTCATGGTCCTCCTCTGAACTCACTGCCAACAGGTCAACATCCTTCTTATGCTGGGAGCCCCAGACCTGGATGCAGCACTCCAGGTGGGGTCTTAGAGAGGCAGAATGAACTGCTGGTCACATTTCTTTTGACGCAGTCCAGGGTACAGTTGGCTTTCCGTGACTATAATTCTATGTCTATGATTCTTTGACTGTTACTCGATGCCAGTTCTGGTATAAATGTGAATACCTGCCTATATTTTAAAAATATTGCATTAAAATTCATAGTTTTATGAGCAATTGGTGACTATATTCATTGTGCAGAATTTTCAGTCTTTCAGTGACACACAGTCCCAACAGAAGAGATTTTCCATCGCAGTTTGAGGGACATGCTCTTTCATCCTTCCTCAGGTAGTAGTACTGCAATTTTTTACTATTTCTGTAATACTAGTTTTGTGGAGTTAAAAAAAAAATGGGTTTATGCTTATATAATTTAACATTTCTTGCTTTCTTAATGCATTCTGGATTGTTTTTCAATCAAAATTACCTAAACTATAAGTTTGAAGAACACTTGATTCTAGTTTCTTAAAAAGTTATGTGCGATGCATTTGATCTGTAAATAAATTCTTTAGCCCTGACCAGAACTACGCATGAGATGTACAAATGAATCACATACAAATGTAAACTCACATACTACTCATAGAGGTTTTTTATTATCTTCTAGAATATTTTATGGAAATGCACGTACACGTGTGCCTTCCAGACAGATAGGGCAGATTCCCATTTAAGTTTCCTAATAGAGACATAAAAGGGCTCTCATCAATCTCTTTTTTACCTGTTTGCATATATGAAAGTAAGATAAAGGTGCAGTGTTTTGTTTCTTTCTTTATTTGGGTTTTTTTAATCAAGAACTACTCATAAGAAGTGATGAAGAAGCTTCTCCCACTCATCTTCCAAGGAAAGGTGTTTCAGCCATCTTGCTGAAATGCAGCTGCAGTGCTGAGCTAGGACCTCAGGTAGGTACAAGGAAAGGTTCAGAAAGAAGTGGCTCTGCATGTGCGGCAAGACAGAAGTGGAGCTGTTGCTGTAATGTCTGCCCAGAATTTTAATGGACTGGAGGGACGCATTTTCAAAAGAATGGACATAAAGGATTATGGGATCACAGGACTGCAGTGTAATTGAAGCAGGGGAGACCATAGGAGGCCTCTGATCCAAATTCCACCCACAGCAGAGTCAGCTCTGAGATCAGGGCTTCATCCTGTTAGGGCTTGAAAACCACCAAAGATGGAGAGTGCATCACCTCTCTGGGCAACCTGCATCTCTGCTTGGATGTCCTCATAGGGACAAAAGTTCTACCCAACTGTTGTGGTTTAACCTCAGCCAGTAATTAAACATCACACACTGTCCCACAGTGGTATGGGGGAAAGAATCTGCAGGGTAAAGATAAGAAAGAAACTAATGTATTGAGATAAAACCAGTTTGATAATTAAAAAGTTGTTTGGTTTTTCTTTTTCTTTTTTTTTCCAATTGTAAGGGAAAAAAAACCCTACAAGAACACCAAAGAGAGATGAAGGTAAAACACAAGGAAAAAAAATAAGATATGAAAGTGAAAAAAGTTGCTCATTGCCAGCTAACCAATACACAGCCAGTCCCTGAGCAGTGGCCTTCCTGCCAACCTCCATCTCCAGTTTTATTGCTGAGCATGACACCATATGGTCTGGAATACCCTTTTGGTCAGTTGGTGTCAGATGTCTTGGGCTGTGGTCCTTCCCAACTCCTTGTGCACCCCCAGACCACTCACTGATGGGGTGACATGAGAGGCAGAAAAGGTCTTGGCTTTGTGTTTTACTCAGCAGCGAGTAAAACATCAATCTGGTATTAACACTTTTTCCAGCACAAACACAAAACACAGCTCCATACCAGCTACTGTGAAGAAAATTGACTCTATCTCAGCCAAAACCAGCACATCAGTTTTAACCTCTCTTCTTTCAAAATATACTTGCTGGGTCTCATCTTCCTGTCCTGCCCTGCTGTGAAGAGCCTGGCTCCTCCTCCGTGACCTCCCTGTCAGCACCAGGAGCTGTTAGGTCCCCTGAAGCCATCTTTGCTCAGGCTGAACAAGTCCACTCCTCCAGCACCTCCTCACAGGGCCTGTGCTCCAGCCCCCAACAAGGTGGTGGCCTCTGCTGAACTTGATCCAGTTATAGTCAGTGCTTCTCCTATATTCAGGGCCCTGGATTTGGATACAGTAACCTAGATGGGATCCAATAAGTGCTGAGTAGAGGGAATAAGTGCTTCCCTTGGTCTCTGGCTCTGCTCCTGTTCATCCAGCCCAGTATCTGCTGGCCTTCGTTGGTGCCAGGGTCACTGCTGGCTCATGCTCAGCTTGCTGCTCACCAGCGCCCTCAGTCTTCTCCACAGACCAGCTACCAGCCAGGCAGAATCAACCTGCACTGGTGCCAGAGGCTCATCCTTTCCAGGAGCAAGCTTTGTATTTGTCCTTCAATTTCACAAGGCTGGACCATTCCTCCAGCCATTCGAGGTCCTGCTGAATTGCCTGGTCTCGAATGTATTCACTAATTCCCCCCAAACTGGTGTCATCTGCAAAATTTAATTAGAAGTAGATCCATGCATGTAGGCAATTGATAGGGCTACATGATGTTTTGCAGACCAACATGAGCTCACTCTTTCCCTGCTCCAAGTGTTTACGTGGCATCCAGCCTAAGCTAATATACTTTGCCTCTCAGCAGAGCTTAATAGCTTGGGATCAGGACTGTGCTAATCACAGCTAAATAGCTTTTGGTTCAGAGCACAGAGCACATTTTGAGCTGTGTCTGCTCAAAATGTCCTGTGTGAGTATAACACGTAAGTCCACCACTATGCCTGTTCCACTATGCCTGTTCACTAGCTCTGGTGGAGCTACTGAATGAGAAACTGGCAAGCTTGAAAGGTGCCGTGTTGTGATAAAGTGGATCTGAACCCAGAGATGGCGAGAAAATGGAAAGTGAGAGTATTTATTAATCTGAGGTCACTTACAAGACCATTGAAAAGAAATCATTATCTCTACCACCAAAACTGAGGATGTTATTCTAGTTGTCTGATAGAGCAGCATCACTGTTTGTAATTTCCAGTACAATTTCTAGCATATTGAATAATGTGCCTCCTAGCCACCTCCTGGCAATAACTCCCCTAACTTTTGGCAAGCTTTGGGTCAGGTCAGTGCTCATGGGCTTTGACAGAGCTGTGCATGAAAGAGCTTCTGAGCGTGCTGGCATTACAGCTGATGGCAGCCTTGCTTCATAAAGGACTATGCCAAGCATGTCAGGCTCCCGATACCAGCGATAACCTAAATGGATGTTGGAAGTGCAATGTGGGGAGTCAAATGTTATACAGGGAGGAGAGAAGATGAGTCTTAGATGAATCAATACTCAGTAAAGTGATACCTGTTGGCTTTGTTAGACACAGAAAAGTAGGGTGGCTAACAAAATGCACAGATGAAGAGAATCCATATATATTCATAGGGATGACCAGGTTAACAATATATATTCTGCTTATCCTTACCCTGCAACCATGGCAGTTTGGGCATTATCAAAAATCCGTAGCTGATTTTTAAACAGCCAAAAATCTAGAAAAACAAAGCAAGCACCAGCCTTAAAGTTTCTTATTCTTATGAAGTAGCTAGAAACACAGTGCAATGCTTCTAGAGGAGACCTAGAAACCTCCCTGGTTCAAATCCATCAGGCATTTGTTGCCTGTGAGGCACAGGAGGGAGAAGTAACTCTGAAGGAATGAAAATATCAGCACATCTATTAGTGGTGGTACCCCATGAAATAATTTTTTTCTTGTATACCCATCTTAGGTAACTAACACAAAGGAAGCTTTTGGGTCTGAGATTTTTGATGGGATGAGTCTGCTAGTCTCACTTTGGGTGAAATCACAGGCTGTTAGGAGATATCATGAAGAAGCTAGAGTGCATCTGAGCGCTGGGTCTGAGGCCTGTGAGAGCAACAGAGGTAGGGATGTCACTACGGTTTTTATTTTATTTATTGCTTTATTTATTGTTTTATTTTATCATCGTATTATTTATTTATTTTCTTTGAGAACACTATCTAACATCTAATATCCTAAGAGAGTCTACCCTTCCTCATAAATAAAAATATTCCATGACAAATGAAAAGGAGACAGATAGCATCACTATAAAATTATCATGGAAAACTGTCCCTGTGCATGTTTTGACATGCAATGCAGCCAGTTCCCACCCATTTGCTGATGCAGAGGCACTTTGGGCAGTTACATATTGGGAGCAGTAATACCATAGCCAGGCTGTGCCAGGCCCTCTGTACTCCTGGCAGACGTCAGCATGACTTCAGGGCTCTCTGTGGCCCATGGCTATTGTGGCCATTGACTGTTCCTTTCTGTTTTACCTTCTACACATTCACGTAGCCAGATAATAGGTAGAAGAAGAGAAAAAGCAAGGCCGGTTAGAATCAAAATCCTAAGAGAAATCCTTCTTAGGGCTGAGGCATTTCTGCCAGTCATGGAGAAGTCTGGGCTTCATCCTCTTGGGAACAACCACCTGAAATGATTGTTTTGAGCTGTCTAACTGATTTCAGGGGAAGGGGGAAGAGAAGATGGAGGACGAAAGGTGGGAGAAGAGCTCCATTTATACTTAATTAGTACAATATACTAGAAGTCAGAAATAAAAGGCCGCTGACTTGTTAGTAGAGCCTGAGCACACTAAAACATGAGAGAAACTGTAAAATGAGAGGGAGTAGCTCTTGAGCCAGACAAAAAACACATAAGGGAAGACTCTATGAATAAAATTTTCCCCATGAGTGAGTTGTCTGATAGTGAGGCCAATACATCAGTACATGATAAAATGGGAGGTGAAGACAAAGCTGGTTATCAAGAAGTTTGTGAAAACTGATTTAGGAAAGTTTTTTGAGAGGAAAATACTTCTTAATTTTTTGCACAAGGATCAATCTTGCTAAAAAAATGTGAAATGGGGAATAGCCACACGAAAAAGGAAAAAAAATGCATGAAAAAAAATGAGAAGAACATTCGTGAATGAGAAATTAATACTATCCAGTAGGTTAAAAACACCTGCTTCCTGGCTATCCATGGCTATTGCTGATGATCAGTCATTTTTCTTTTCACCTTGCTTTGATAAACAAAGGTTTAATGTGTTCAAGGTGAACATTGTTTTTCTAACTGTAGGGCTTCTCTGAATCTGTTTTCTGCATTTTCTTTGCATTCTGCTTGACTGGGACTAAATCAGAATCACATAGAATCTGGTAAACAGCTCTCACTAATAACTTCCCATTTTCTGTCCCCTGTTGATCACGCTTTCCTTCTTCATGGCTCTACTACACCAGCAGATAATGGTTATCAATAACCTTTATAATAATTATGATTATCAAGATGAGTTGTAGTTTTTGGAAAGAAACATATTTATAAATAAACAGAGAAAAATACATGATATTTATTTATTTATAGAAGAACACACAATATAGGATGATGTGCATTTTATATCATATATCTACTTTATTTATTACAATAATTAATAATATTTTCTCTGACTGCTGGATGGAGGCAGGGTGCACACTGTTGACAGTGCAATGACTCATGCTCCCAGTCTGTCTTCAAAGCCCACTTTGACACCCTTCATTTCACACATCCTGCTCTCCTGTCCTGTCATGATCCCTGGCAAGCAGGTACAAGAGAGAAAGATGAGAGAGCTCTAGAATGTTGTCCGAGTCTTTACTTATATCTGTTGGGGTGTCTGGAAATTATTACATATGGGTCTTTTCATCTTTCTCTGCTGGGTGAGTATTTAAATTGTGAAAAATAATGTGTTAAGCATGACTCTGCCCTGAATGTTGATCACAGTGATTAATGCTAGTTCATGCCTACCTTACACTCTGTGTGATATCATGTTTAAGAAGATATTAGCTACCACTGCTTAGCTGAAACATCTTCTTATGTAGGAAAATATCATTTATAAATAAATAAACCAAGACTGGGAGTGACATAGCTCTGAGCTGATTACTGAGGAATGACCTACAAAAGCACAAAACTAATTCTACATAGTTTTTCAAACACTTCCCATAAAGCTCTTCCGTGGTAAATAAAGAGAATAAGTCCATAGCAGGAAAAGTTGTATCAGTTATTTCCATCTATGTTCGCCAAAAAAGAGAGCAGGTAAATCTCCATGCTTGCATCCTTCCAGATGGAAACTACACAGAGTTGCTGCCTTGGAGTGAAGTATTTGTAGAAGAGGAGAGAAAATGAAGAGTAAAAATTACTAGGGCCTAGACATCTTTAAAAATCAGTTTGTTTAACAACTCTTAAATGAAATACCTGAATGACTATCCCTGCTTGTAATGTCAACCCCCTTTTTTTTCCCACAGGGCTGGAAAGCAACTGATGAGATAATTTTTCAAAAAGGGTTCCAAACAGGGAGCTGAGGACAGGACACTTCCACAAGATTTATAATAAAGAATAAAATTAGAAGACACATGAATGACTATGACACTGTGAAAAAGTCAACATGAATTTTGTAAGTGCAAATCACACCCCACAAGAATAGAGAGGAACAGCATATAGGGATACTGGAAATCTTGTCTACCTAGAGTTCCAAAGGCATTTGTCTTCACTGTCAAGGGTTTTTAAGGAATTTTAAGTTGTCACAGGGTAACACTGCATGGATATCTGGAGAGTTGGTTAAAAAATAGAAAATTCAAAGCTGCAGTAAATGGTCAATATGGATATATGAATATCAATGTATATATATATATACATTGAGTGTGTGTATATATATATATGTATATATACGAATGCTACACATTCGTAGCAGTGTAGATGCAATTCTTAGTCGAACACTGATGGTCTGAGCACTACAGCCCAGCTATCTGCTGTGATGTGTCTTCAAACTCCTCTAAGTACCTGCTTCTACAAAACTAGTTCTTCATGGCCTCACCTCTCCTGGTGAGGAGTCTCCACCAGCGAATCTTCCATGGTCCCTCCATCAGTGTTGCCCAGATTAATCATAGAAAAAGCCCATCTTCTGAATTTGAACACTTGGTGTCAAAGCCAACTCTTCACATCAGCTGTTTTCCACCTGCCTCAGAACTCAGGGCTGCGCTGCACTGCAGTAGTTAATGCATCCACTGCCCTGGGCAATCAGGGTCAGCCAGGCTGCACGGCTCTGGCTGCATGCCATGGACTGACTGAGCTGGCATTTAAGTTTTAGTCATAGGGTGAACACATTTCATCCTTGTTTTAATTTCCCTGCTTGGAATTCTTACTTGATAATCCAGTCTTTGTGTGATTCCTCCTACCCAGACAATATCCTAAATTTTCCATTATCATGGCGGCACAAATGCTCCAAAATATATTTTTCTTATGATTACATGATTGTTTGAAATATACATATACATATTTTGATGATGAAAAGTATAGTTAATGAAAAAGCAGTATGTCAAGATAATCTGATCCTAAATTAATTATCAAAGGACTATAAAATTCCACACCATTGGTGGTGCTAACACTAATAGCCAGGGCTGGCAACATGCTAATCACTCTGGCTCTAGAAGACCAGACTGGTATTTTAATCACACAAACGCTAATTGCCTGGCCCTGCTGGCATTGTAATTGTTATGGCACTAATAGCCTGGGTAAGATGGTATTTTAATCATCCTGGATCACAGCCTAAAAATGTTAATTTATAACATTTCTGTCTTTTTATCAAGGTTAACAAGAGGTCTGCTGCAGATATGATCAATTACAAAATGCAGAAATCACTATTTTAACTTAAAAGAGAAGCAAATCAGGAGTCTTAGAACTCAGAGTACTGGAGACTTTTCAGTTAGAACACTGCTTTCCCGTATTTCTTCTTTTTTTTTTTTTAAACTTCTTTTCCCTGCAGCACCTTTAAACCACATGTGAGTCACTTGAGACAGCTGGAGCAGGCTGTGCTGAAGAGTTTGCTGTTATAAGTATTACAGTGATCTTACTACAATATCCAGCTAATGCAGTTTCATATATTTAACCTCATAGGATTAAAATCCTCTCACTATTGTTGATATTTTAAGAAATGAATTCAGATTGTCTACAACTCAGCTTATCTTCAAATATTACTAATTTGTTATCTGTTGTAAATTCATTGACTTCAAAGAGCCTACCTAATCTTTGCTGTTACATAGTGCAGGTCACTAACAGACGGTTTTATGGCTAAGCTTCATTTTTATCCCCTTTAATTGGAGATTGGGTATGCTGGGGAGACAAATTAAACAGGAAATTTCTGGTTTTCCTCCTACAGCCAAGGAGTGTGATCTTGCAATGCCTGGAAAAATCTAGCAAATTTGTGGAGGAAATAGAGCTTTCTCTATAAAAATTAATTGTGGTCACGATTTTGCATTTCGTTTTGTATTTCTCATAATGGTTGGGATGTTGGGTCACCTCTTTTGAGATTTTCCACAAAGTTAAAGAGCTCCCTTGTAGCTTCTGGATCTACTACTTAGATGCAGTAAGATTTCAGCTTCCCTCATTATGGTGGTGGCGGTGGGCTGCATCTGGATGATGGAACCATTTGTTCATCCTGCAACGTGATATTGGCCCCATGTGTTGCAGGATGAGTAACAGCATGTGTTTTTGGCTGCCTCCAGCCCAGAGCTGCCCACTGGGAGCCCAGCCCTCCTTCCACACTGGCATGGCCACAGTCAGCAAGTGTCCAAGGGACAGCAGGGGACATACCCTATACCTCTTCTCTACAGGCATTGTGCAGAGGCTGCCAACATCAAGGGTGTTGTGTGACATGAGGTGTCCCATTTGAGGAGGAGGGAAGTGAAGTTAAAGAAGTGGAGAATTAAGAAGAATGGTTTTGGCTGAAGGAGGAGGCAGGTGAACTTTATAAGGCATCGGTGTCGAGGGCCACCCATTTGAGTAGCTGGATGCACTTTACTTGTGTCAGCACCAATAAAAGTCATACCAAACTCAGTAGCAACAATGAGCCTTCTAACTATACTTGATTTCCACAGCTGGGATGCTGAATGCATCAATCAAATACTTATTTTTGCCTTTGTTTTAAAACGTCCCTTGAGGGGAAATTTGCCCTTCACCTGCTTCCCACATGGGAAGCCCAGCTGCTCTTTCAGGCTCAGTTTCCAAACACAGGGCTGCTCTCAGCTGACATTCTTCCATAAGAAGATTGCTAATAATGCTAGTAGTTCACAATCTATTTTCACTCTAGGAATGGAATTTCAAATGAAGACTTTTTATGCCTGCTGCTTAAAAAGGATTTGAGCTCTTTGTGAGAGGATGCTTTTAAAGAATTCTCATTTCAATGTCCTGTCCCCCATTGCCTCCTATCCTTGTGATGCCTCCTGTGTCGTCTGTGGCTTCATTGCCAGCACCCATGTGGATTTTTTGTCTGCTTTCGTTTAAGCAGGGCTGATGCAACCCTACTGGCCCATATGGCCAGCATGGCCACGGGCAGTTGCAGCTGACCTGCTCAGAAAGGTTGTTCTCAGCGTGCCACTGCATCGAAGCCAATGCTTTCAGCAGCTAAACTTAGGAGCAACGCGACAGCTGTGTGAGATCATTGTGCTGCAGGAGCTTATCCAGCAGGGCAATGTTTTGGAGACTGGCACTGCATGTTTTCCTGGCTAAACAGTCTTCTCTGCCTGGTTACAATGTCCTTCTGTTTACTTCAACTTAGAGAGGATTTCTTACTGTGCCTGTGGTTAAAGCTGAGATGTGATGACCAGAAAAATGTGTTTTCCTTGATCTCTGCACAACAAAAAGAAATACTGTAGGGCCAGTATTGTTGCTTACTTATGCTCAGCTGGTCTTGACCTTTCATGACTAAATATAAGGATGGTGGCCTATTTTGATAAATTGGTTGTGATAACACATATAATTTCACTTACTAGCAGATGAACTTTAACATGAAACAGGATTCTTTTCCTTCGAAGTTTAATATTTCCTTTTATACAATGCTACAGAAACCTTTTAGTGCTTTAACCTTCAACATGAGAGAAGTCAGCCCCAGCTCCTTGGCAGGAAAATAATTTTTTTTAACCAAAAACAGCAGTGTCATAGTAAAGTCCAGGAATTCTCTGAGTCCTTTGTCTGTACAAAGCTGCAATAGCACTATGTGTTTGCTTTCTCTGCCTCCACAGAAATTAAAGATTTCACAGAATATTCTGAGTTGGAGGGGACCAACAAGGATCATCGTGTCCAACTGTGAAGTGAATGTCCCATATGGGGATCGAATGAGGATTGATACTTTGGTATTATTAGCACCATGCTCTAGCCAACTGAGCTTATCTCAGGGTACCCTGTAGAGAACCTGTTTCTAATGCATTACCTGTGCAGCCAAGGACTGCAGAGGGAAAAGAGAGCTCCAGACTTCCTAGAAATCCCTTATCTCACCCTTTCAAGTCCTGAAGCTCTTGTGAAGTGCTATGTTAGTGCAGCATTTTAAATGAAGACTGGCAGGTCGGAAGGATGTATTTCTGGCAGTGGGCTGCTGTATCATGGGGGAAGGACAGCACTCTGCACTGACAAGTGAAATTCAGAGAAACACAACTGGCAAGATTAGAAGGGCTCTCAAAGGAAAGGTTTTTTGGTTTTTTGGAGGACAACCTGACAGGTTAACACAGGTGACTAAGGTGAGAGAATGAAATATCTTAGAAATGCCTTAAATTGTGAAGTCTGCTTTATGCAGTAGATCACATGAATAGGAATATGAATATGAAGTACATAAGGAGATAAGTTTTAAAGTGTCTAAGTGCTAAAGATAAGTGTGTAAGCACTAACAGCTACCTGTGCCAACTTGGAAAAGAGAAACCAAACTCAGATGCCACTGGTAGCACACAGATTTCTGAGTCTTGATGTAACCAACACCAACAAAATTAATTTAAGGCCATCCTAAAGAGTGTGAGCATAACATGCTGTTGATAAAGCAGAACAGTAAAGGTATTTACTAAAGCTGCTATACAGACACAAGTTTTCACAGGGGACTTCTTCAAATTGCAAAATTTAAAATGTAAATGTTCTTTGACACAGCAGGGTAGTTGAACCATGAAATAAATAGGTAGAAACCCTGTTATTTCTATTGAATAAGCTAAAAAAAATGCAAAAAGTGAAGAAATAATGCAGCAAAAGGAAGTAAATTTGAATTAAACAGAGACAACCACAAAATTGGATCTATTACAGGAAATAGTTCAAATACATGCTATACCTTGAGTAGGCTCTCTTAAAATTGTGTTGTTTTGGCCTTCTGTCTCGGTATCCATACCCATCTGTTGACTATCCTGTGCCTGCAGTTTGTATTGTGCTCATGAAATACTGAGGTTAGTCAGGACCATATCACTTTAAAAAAAAAAACCCAACACACAGACAAAGAAAGAAAAAAAACAGGCTGGGAAGGGGGAGCTAAAGCCTCTGCTGCATTGGGCTGTTTGGATACATTGGCTGCAGCAGTGGTCACGCATCCCTCCGCAGTCTGCTGATTTCGCAAAAGAGGGAGGAAAGGGTCGTTTTGCAGCCCAGATGCTGTCAAACACAAGCAATCAATGGAAGAAATGGCACAATGAACAGACAAGCATGTGGAAGCAGTTTATGAAGAAATAGTTAAATACCGAGCTTTGTCCCGGCTGACGCTGTAAGTACGAGCTCAACAGCAGATCCTGTGGTCACTGCAGTTGTTTGTGGGAGATGTTTTAGCACCCCGATGCTTTTAGTACTCACAGGTAGAGAAAGCATTGACTGTGACACGTTTCATAGTGTATTTAGGCAAATAACCGTATTGTATGTCTCTCTACAGAATTTTTGAGTGACTCACAAGCTGCAGTGCACTGGTAGGGTGGGTAAAGAATAAGCACATGAGCTTATTCTCCTTTCCTGATGGCTTATCTGGGCTCTGCTCTATAGATATGCTAGCAGATTGCTGCAGTACCACCCTCCTTGTGCAAAGGCCTCTCGCTGAATTTCGGCTCTGCCTTCAAGCACTGCTATACACAATGCATTTTTTCACACTCCAATGGCTGACTTAGCTTAAAAAAAATTTCCTAGAATTATTTGTTATACAAATTTTCTTCATGCCAACTGTTCTATTTTAAATTTTTCTTATATGTGCAGTTGTAGAAAGCTTATGAAATTCCAGTAGCTTTGTGTGTTACCATCGGGAGACTAGTTCTTAACATAGCTCTCCCAAAGAGAGTGCCAAGCATGATTTATTACTTAAAGGAATGAACACTTTTCTGTCTTTGGTCTGTTGCTAGCTGAAGTAATTGTATGCATTTTTAAATGTAAACATTTTTTCTTATGGAAATCCAATGTCTTGCTCTCTGGCAAATGCTTTACTGCTTTGTATTCTACATATGCCCTAATGATCTAGTACAGCTTTAAAAACAAGTAAAAAAGCAGAGCTAGAGCAAGTTTACTGCACTGTGTTTCTCAGCAATTTTTTGGTAATCAGACAAAATTTTTTATTGTAGCTAAAACTATGCATGTTGGCAGAGTTAAATAACGGGGTAGTGAGTATTTTTCTTGTTATTTTATAAGAATATTATTTTTGCTCTAAACTGGAGAATATCATCTATTTGATGTCCTCTACAGTTGTACCTTGGTACTTAACACAGCTTCTGCAGAAACCGCTGGGAGATCTCACTCCAGTGCCAGGGGAGGTAACAGCGGGGTAGTTGTGATGAGCAGCCTGTGCTGGGGTGTTAAGGAGGATGAGTAGTTGTTGCAAGGAGGAGCCTTCTTTTCTGCATCTCTTTTGGGACCTGGCAGAACTGCAGCTCCTGATGCCAAAGACTGCAAGTAGATACACACTTCTGCCCCCATCACGCTGTTCACCTCACTGGGGATGTAAGGCAGAGCCTTCCTCACACTGAGGAATCCATAGGGAAGTTTTCCCTTTGTTGCTTTGGGAGTTGCCCTCACCTTACATTCCCAGAGGTATTAAACTTCCATCAGCTGTCTATTCTATTTGCAAAACAACTTCTTATTTCTTGCTACCAGAAACTGAATTATAAGAGGCCAAATTTATCCCTTAATGAGTTTATAGCAAATTACTGTTACCTAGGGAGCACTGTGGCAGCGAATGTGAATGCTGAGGCTGTGTTATTGTCAATGTTCATTCTTGACCCTTCCTCTCCCATATCAGGATTGTCACCCTCTCAACATGAAGCAGAGTCTCTGGTTGGAAAAAGCCTTTCCAAAGATTAAGAAAGTAATCATTTACATTGTCATGTGTTATAAGAATACAAAAATAATACAGAAACTCAGTCCAACATAGCTAATTTCTGTTCCCATACTGAAAATATGCAGAACTATAACATAATTTAATTAGATAAAATTGTTTTAAAGGCTGCTTGCTGTTATGTAAAGACAGTGGGAAAAGTTCAGCTCCTGTGTACTTCCATTGTTTTCAGCAGAATTATACTGGGGTGAATTTGGCATTTTCAGGGGCCAACTCAAAAACCTTTTCTTTCTCTGTCTCTCTCTCGATTGTTTTCCTGTTTCTCAGATGTGATTTTGTTATGACCTCCAAGGCAACAGGCCCATATTTATAAAATATAATACAGCATATCTAAGATGCCCTAGTTAGGGCCACGTTTGCCTGAGGCTCCCTGTAAAGTAAATGGAAACATAGCAGCACTTCCAGAAAAGCTGATACACCAGATACCTAAAACTAGCCTGTGGTCATTGTACTTCACAATGTTTGGGGCTGCTTGGACTCTACTCTCAAAAGTAGAGTTTCTAAAATACAGGATGAGTTTTTATGCTAAAATATACAAAATGGTAGCATTTTCTTGAAGAGTTTAAACAGTGTCTAGCTGGCTAGTTTCTATGAACGCTTGGAATAACACATAGAATTAAAAAATGCATGTCGGATTTTGAAGTATTTGAACTTTCGGAAGACTTAGTCTTTTTTGAAATGTGTGTCAATTCATTCAGCAATATTTTTTGTTATACATGCAATTATTCAGCAATTATTTCTGCCTCAGCTAAGGAATATAACAACTCACACATTACTTTGGTACAGTAGGGTCACATTTTTCTTCTAAGTGTGTATTTAATGGATATATTTGCATTTTAGAAGTCTTGAGTTAAATCTTTAAATGGGATGGTCTAGTTCATTAGCATTTTTCATCTTCCTTTTGATTAGCTCAACAGAAGATGGTAATTGTTTGGAATTTTTTAGGAAGTATGTTTGTTGGTTGTGATGGAGATACACCAGAGCTGTGTGAGAAAGGAAGGTTTCACATTCCCTGCAGAGACCTACATGTGTTTATGCACAAAAAATGTGCAGCCATGAAGGTCAGACTAGAAATAAATGAGGCTTAGTTGTCTTCCCTAAAATTACCCGTAGAAACTTTCTCCACCCAGGTCAAACCAAAATAAGGTGTAATTTCTGATAGGTGATGATTATGCTTATGACACGATGGGGCAGAGGTCCTCTGGTGACCTCTTAGAAGGGCATGAATGTGCCTCGGGCTCCTCTCAGTGGTAAAGTTTAGTTTCTTTTTTCTTATAGAGGAACTATACAGCTGGTTGCATATACCAATCATCACCTATTTGAGATAAGACAGCTGGTGGAAAGTAGTAAAAGTCAGAGCTTTAACACTCTGGTCTCCCAAAAGGAAGGAAATAACAATTTCATTTAAATCATCAGTTTGTTCCAGTTTTGTCTGGAATTGAGTTAATTTTCTTCCTAGTAGCTGGCACAGTGCTATGTTTTGGATTCAGTATGAGAATAATGTTGATAACACACTGATGTTGTAGTTGTTGCTAAATAGTGCTTACTCTAAATGTTGGACTTTTCAGTTTGCCATGCTCTGCCAACAAGGAGGCGCACAAGGAAGCTGGGAGGCAGCATGGCAAGGACAGCTGAGCCAAACTAACCAAAGGGATATTCCATATGCATGCCCAGTATATAAACTGGGGGGAGGGGCCAATCACTGCTTAGGAATAGGCTGGCCATTGGTCAGTGGGTGGTGAGCAGTCGTGTTTTGCATCACTTTTTTTCTTGGGTTTTATTCTATCTCTATTTTTGTTGTGTTCCTTTGCATAACAATATTATTATTAATAATATTATTATTATTATTTCATATTTTAAGCTGTTCTTATCTCAACCCATAGGTTTTACCCTTTTTTCTGATTCTCCTTCCCATCCCACTGGGGGAGGATGGATGAGCAAGCACCTGCATGGTACTTAATTGCCAGCTGGAGTTAAACTATAACAGAGTTTTAGTTAAAGCTTCAGTGAAGCAAAAGGAACAGCTTATACCCTGCTCTTTTAGGACAGGTTAATTTACTTGTCTCTCTCTTCATTAGTTATATATGGTACATTGTGGAGCTCCGTAACATTAACAGCAAAATTATTGTCAGATTTTAACTAGCGTAAACTGAGATCCTGGGGAATGTAATAGTAGCTTCAGAGTGGTCTGATGTGCTTTACAAGCAGGCACCAGCTGTCACTGAATCCTGTTCTGTAAAGTTATTCACACTATGAAAGAAATTGCTAATGTTAGATGTTTGAAGACCTGTTAGGAGAGAAGGGGAATTGGAGGACCCTCAATTCTTGCTTATGCCACTTGCACTTTCCCCATAAAATGCCCACTGTAAACCTTCCCCTTTCTCCCCAAATTTCTCTCTCCTTATTGTTCTTTGGCTCCATCCCAGGGTAATTGCTACATGAATCACTATTTCTGATCAATTCTCCTAGCAGCACTGTCCCCAGCCTGTCCCAATCCTACAGCAGCATCTTGCATTTCTCCTACTCCCCAGGCCATGGATGCATTGCTAAATAGGAGAGTGAGGGAAGAAGAAACTGCTCAGAAGCGCAGACAAGCTCATGCCTGCATGTGCTGAGCCAGGTTCTCTGTTAGAGCAGTCCATGGATGACATATGGAGCAAGTAGTGCACTGGAGGGCAATTTTTCCAATGTAGAGTGACATAGAGTCTAATTCCAAGTGCTAATAATTTTCAGCTCATTACCTTCATGTTCATATTGGACTGGCATTGGAAATGCTTGCCTGGGTCTTGACATTGGCTTGTGTTATCCCACTCTGTGCCAGGCTGGATCTCAGCATAACAGTGTTGATCCACCACAACAAACTGGATTTAAGAGCTGAAGAACTTAAAAGAGCTTTCTGGTTTGCTTTGGTTACTCCTGACAATGCTAAAAACATCTCTTTGAATCATACTGATTGTTTGATGTTTATACAATGTATGTATATGCACACAGGGACATCTCCCAAACAGCAGTAGTGTTGTGGAAAGCTCATCACTTTGGGACATAAACAATCATATACAATAAATTATTTGGTTGCATATGTTAGCAAACCCTCTCCTACTGCAGAAAAATGGATCATTAGATCTGAAAAAGCTTTTTGATTTCTTCTGTGAGAGATCCACAAAAATGGATTTATTGCAGTTTCTCATTAGCTGTGACAAGGATGATGTCAGACAAGTTGTGCATGCCCTGTCCTATAAATAATAAATGAGAAGGACCCTGTCTCCTCTTTCTCTAATGGATTAATGTTATAGCTGGATGGAAAAGGCACGAGCTTCCTTTATGGAATGTAATGGAGCACCAAAATTGTTTAGACTCTGTTGAGTGTATTTATCTCAGGGGCTCCTGCTTGTCCCTTTATCTTGATCTCTGGGCATCTCTCTTAACAAATTGTAAAATTCTATTAAATGGAATAAAAATGAAGTCTTACAGATTTATAAAAAACTCCAAGAAATAACGCAAAAAAGTGCTTGTTTTTTTTTAGTCAACACAAACTCTGTAATATAAAAATCTTCCAAATACCCTTTCAGCGTGGCTTCCTATATTAATTATTATTGTAGCAACTCCAGTATGAAATGTGCTTCTCATTTCTTTCTTTCTATTGCAGTGCTTGCAAAGAGAGCTTTGTTGTTATAAGCTTCTCATTAATCATAATTATCACTAATAAGGTGCTGTTTAATCAAGTAGTTCAAAATACTCTGCAGACACTCAGGAATGCAACTTTATTTATGCAACCCCTGTTGCTTAATATAGTTCTTTGTGAATAATGTTATTGCTGTTTCATATGTTAAAATGTTCATATTCAGTCCCTTGGTCATTTTCTTTCAGTGTTAATCCACCTTTTTAGCATTTTGAATTGGGGGCAAAAAAAGCGCATTGAAACAGCTCTTAAGAAAGTAATACCTAGAACTGGGTATATTGTGAAGCAATACAAGAAAAGGAAGAGATGTCAAATCATGGGCACACCAAATCTTGGCAGAGTTCTAAGAATATTTTTCAACAGCAGTTGCTGTTGTGAATGGCACCTGCTAAACAAACAGGTGACATTTCAGTGCTTTCATACTGGTTTGCAACATCTGCAAATGACTTAGGTATTCTCAGCTTTTAAAATATTTCCTTCCCACTGTCTTGGTATGCTGATTCAAGGTAAATCTCTGTGTTAATCTCCTTGCTTGTACAACATTTGGCATTCCTAGGTGAAAATTTTCAGCGTAATATGTCCCAGTTTAGATACAAGCACTCCCACTTATGAAGAAGAAATTAATAGAGATGAATTCCCTGCTTAAGAGCATACTGCTCATAGACAGAAAATGCCATACCATTTGTCATCAATTCTGGCTTACAAATAGCACAGAGATAAAACTACTTCTGTTCATATCTGTCAAATTCTATCCACATGTGTATAAGTATGCAATGATCATAAAAGTCTCTTTCTGCTTTTTTTATTAAAAACTAGGCTTGGAGGAAATGAAGAGAAAAAGAAAACATATTAATATTTTATTAATATCAGTAAATGGAAAAAAAATTAACCATGCAGCAAACACATCAGAAGTATTTGTCTCTTGGTCTTAATACCCTTTGCCAGGAAGATGAAAAGCACTCATCAGAGGTCATTTCACTCTTGAGTCTGATGCAGCTCCCTATCCTTTGAAGGAAAGTTTGGCTGGCTGCTATGTGTAATTGTTCTGGAAAAAGAAGATAGCCTGCAAAATATTCCCCACTTCTACCTTATGGACCTGTCTCTCTCCTGGACACGAGTCATGGAGGCAGTCAGGATTAAGTCTGTGTCAGTAACTTTATGCTATATAAAAGTTTTATACAATCTAACTAACCATCATCTTTTAGGTCTTTTGGCCTAAAATGAACCCTGCTTCCTCTAAACTCCCACAAATCTCTCAAGACCACTGGGATGTCACAGAGGGCACAGAGGACTGCGAAATGGGTTACCTGACTGTGTGGCCAAGATCTAGCCTGATTCTGGTCTTGAGTACACACAAGTCAGTATGTATGTGATATGCTGGATTCTGCATCTAGAGTGGAGAGATGCCAGGAACAAGAATAAACTCTGAGAGGAGGGGCTGGAGAGCAGCCCTACAGAGAGGGAGGGGGATGCTGGTCAGCAGTGAGCCCTGGCAGCCAGGAGGGCAAACCCCATCCCAGTGTACATCAAACAGCATCACCATCTGGGCAAAAGAGGGGATTTTCCTGCTCTATTCAGTGTTGATGTGGCCTCACCTCAAGTACTGTGTACAGTTCTGGGCCCTGCAGTTTGAGAAGGATGTGAAGGTACTAAAATGTATCCCTCATGCATGTTCTTCTCCAGCACTGTGAAGCTGATGTCTCTTTTTGGTTGGCTGATAATGACAGTCTCTAATGGTCCCATGTTGTTTTTTCAGGTTAACCTTTCAGAATTTTCTCCCACAGAAGTTCATAGGTCGACACATTCTGATTTGAATCAAGTGAGGATGATGAGGAGGCACTGTGCAGCTTGTGTCTGAAACCACATCACAAAATATGGTCATATGCCCCTACCAGCTGGTGCTAATGGGAAGGAAATTGTAGTAACTTTTGTCTCCTCCCTGCCTTTCATTACTGTCTCTTCCAAAAATATCTTAATGAACTCTACTTTCATAATGAAATACTAAACCAGACAATCTTTCAGCTACTTAAGTGTTATGCTAACACCATGTTCTGCTAACAGGTACTGCAGGTTCTGTTTCTAAGACTGGTTCTGGGTTTGGTACTGGGGTGTTGTGACTGTCATTATTAGTGGAATGGGAACTGGCATGAAGAGAATTTTCTGAGATATCAGGGAAGTCTCCACACTGCAAGCTATCAATTTTTTACTCAAGTCTGTAATAACTAAACATAAAGTGTTAATTACACATGCCAGACAAGCCCTAGATATAAGATATTGTAAATCTGATGGTGCCTGGTTGACCCTGACAAACACAATATTTTGAAGGTTTAGTCTCTGCAGCTGAGATGGCTGGACTTGAGAGTTCTTCAAGGCTAGAAGCTGGAACCAAAGAGGGCTTCTTCTATCTTCCCCAAGTGCTACTGGGTATTGCTGGAGCTTATATACTTTTCCATAGGTCAGGATGAGTTTGGTCCAAAGTAATATTTTCCCTTCTCTTCTCTCCTCACAGGTCTGACGTCTTCATTCAGGTGGCTGTGACATATCTGTAGGTTCCAAATTATGTGATTCCTTCTAATAGTTGCCTTTATTCTAGATTTGATACTACAGTGGTACTATTACAAAATATTTTGTTCCCTAGCCTAAATCAGACAGTCCTGTGGTATGTCTGGGTGCAAGGCAAAATTGATGTATTTTGCTTTTTTACCTTAAGCTGGGCCGTCTTGTGGTGTGCTCAGGTGCAAAACCAGAACAAAACAACCAACATCAACACTGAAATTCCCTGCAAGCTGACTGGACAATAGTTAGCTTCTTTTTTAGGAGACCACACTAAAACAGTATATACTTACACTTAGCAGATCTGAGATGCATGAGTGCACTACCGATGATGCACAAAGGATCTGCAGTTGTCCAGATCACTTTTTCCCAGTATATAGTACTAACCTCTGTTTGATTTAGTAAAGATATTTCCTACTAAACCTGCAATTTCATGTTCCAGAGTTCTTGGACAGAGATAGCCTAATTTCTTCCAATTAGAGTGAGTTAACTTTAACTCCTAGCTCATTTAGGGAATTTCAGTTTCTGCACTTTTTTTTCTACTAGCCATGTCATCTTGGTTCTCACGTTGAATGCTAAAAATAAAAGTGAGTGCTACTTGCCTTTGTTACTTAGCCTCTATAATAGGCTGTGAATGAGGCTTTCTAAGTAAAGAAGCCATATCTCAAATGTGCCTGGAAATCATTTGGAAGCTGCTGCAGAGTAGGAGATGCATATTTTGGTGAAGTATACACTGCACATAGTCTGCAGTCTATAAGTGCTTTGAAAGTTTCTGACGTGATGAATCAGAGCTCAGTTTCATCAGATGCAGTTATGTCAGCAATACACTCTTGTCTCACCTGGAGATTCCTCAAACCAGGGCTGTCTGTATATCTCATACCTCCTGAAGAACAGAATGACTTGGCAGGCTCATAATGTCATCAAGATTCCTTCATCATAAGCTTTCCGTTAATTCAATGTGAAGAAAGGTTCTTTACAAGAGTAATTGAGGACAGGATAAGTGTTAGGAAAAGGCTTGGCTTCATTAATGCTCCTGTGAGAGTTGCTAATGAAAGTATTGGGAATATTCTGTAACTGTACACTTGAAATTTTCTCCTCAGGCTTTTGTCAGTCAAACACAGATTTCTGAGTTGTAGTCTAAGAATTTCAATTTACCTCAAACCTTAAAGAACAAGATGCTACAAAACACATTCATATAGTCATTCAACCAATCACATTTATGTATAGCTTACACAGGTTAGTGTTTTGTGGCTATCAAGATTTCCTGAATTCAAACATCTGTAAACAAAAGAGGGAACGTCCATACAGTAATACAATAATAAATACTCATTTAACAAAAGAAAAAATATTTTGTCACTTGAAAAAGCTTTTTTTCTCAGGACTTTCGAATCACTATGACAAGAAATTCTTTCCAATCCTCATTGCAATCATAAGAATAATGTTGAAAAAGACCCTGTACTGTCTAGAAGAGAGAAAGTCTCATCTAAGAACACAGCTACTCCTAGCAGCAGGCTAATATCCTTCCTTCCTGGCCATCTGTGCTGCAAGGTGAACAAAGGGAAATATGCTAGGCCAGCTACTACATTGATAGCATTCAGGGAACAGTGATGCCTAAACCAAACATAAATTCATTTTACTAATTGAAGACAATTTTTTCTAAACTTCTGAACCCATCTGCTCTTAAATGAAATGTTGAAGTAAGATCAATACCAAGATTTGAACATAGCTAACCCCTTCACTTGAAGGTAAAAACAACAATTACTTTAATGTGTGAAAGGATAATTTTCCACATATATGTATTAATTATGATAATTATTTGGAGTTTAATTTATTTAATAAGTAAGAAAATTTCCTAAGTATATTTTTTCTTCTTTAAACATTTGAACATAAACAGAGACTCAATTATTTTTGATCATCTAAAACAACTAACACAGGTATTCTGATTCAGTATACTTCAGTATACCTAAGCCTGAACTGCCTGTTAGTTTACAGTGTAGGAGGCAATGCACAAAGAATTCTGATTCAAAGATTAGGTATCCCAAATTTAGGGCATGACTGATACAACAGTAAATGAATATTCTTCCTAAGTTCATCTTCAGAATAAGTTCATTTACTGTTTCATCTTAAGCGCATGTCTGCAAAGTGCACTTCAGCTGCACTCCAAGACTCTGTGTATCTGTTAAAATGGTTTTCTTTATACAGCACAGTATAGTGCCCTTATCCAGCCGAGAAGGGTATTTGGTTTTCCTGGTATTTCAGCCATTAGTAATGTCACAAAACAGTAATCAAGGTGTGAGTTTTCGAGCTTACTCTTGAAGAGAAGTGCTTGAGGGACATATTTTTGTAGCTAAAAGAATGATTTTAGCAATCCAAACAAAATCTATTTAAAAGAAAAACATGGGGAAGGAAATCCATAAAGGTACTCACTTCCCTCCCTGTGGAATCAAATTTTCAGAGCATTAGACCAACTACTTTTCCTTCCAGCCCTGTATCACTTACAGAGACTGACTTCAACAAAACCACTACTGGCGTAATTATTCTGGAATTTTAGTATTTTCTGTATAAGGGCTCAGTTCCTATCTTTTCCTTCATCTGGTTTCTCATCAGGGACTCATGAGACTGACACCCCGCTGCTAGATAATTCATAAATTTTTGTATTGGCAAGTCTGGACAGAACAGACTAGAAATTAGTGTTCAGCTTGGACTTAGTGTACCCTGCTTTGGAGCTAGAAGAGCTTATAAATTAAGCTGTATATCTCTGAATTATATCATATTGGGCAGTCAAGTCATAACTCATATTCCTGCTATTTTTTTCTCAGCCTAATAGCCCTTTTGTTTATATGTTTGTGACTGCAGAGCTCTTTAGGCTTCTGTATTATGGTTCATAGACAGTGTCAGTTTCCCATTTCATTGGAAAGCCTGTTAAATGGTTCAGAACTAACACTAAGCACAATGGTTCTCCTTCTGTTTGTCCTTTTGTGTGGCATCCACTGCTTTCGATTTCAGAGGAGAGGGCTTAAAATCTCCACATTTCTGGAGAACAGTGGTGAGGTTTTAACCACATGGCTCTTTCCCTCAGTTTTGTGGGGTTTTTAAAGCCTTTTGCTCCAGCTGCCATGTATTGCTGCATGCAGTCATACTTCTTGAGTCCCCTTTTCCATAAGTGAATTATTGCAGGTCTTGTGTTAAGCACATATACTTGTTGAGAATTGTGTTTCCTTTGTTCCTCTGAGAAAGAAATGGATGAAGGTGGTACGAGACATTTTTTTTGTTTCATTTAACTTATTCTTAAGAGCAAGTATTGTACTTTTTTATGCCCCTGAGACTAATTTTCTCAACTTCATGGCTTGTGATAAGAGTCAGCTGATGTATCCATGCAGCACTGAGCTGTGAGGAGATACTGGTTTCATCCTAAGAACAATAGGGCTGTCAGCTCTGCTTGCTGTTATACGGGGTTATTACTGTTCTGCTGCTTCTGGTTTTGGAGCTAGCAGCTGCTCTGTTTGCTCAGGTAACTCTGAACTGTTTTCCAGGTGCATCCATACCAAAACTACCATTTTGGTAGGCCATACCATTATGGCCTTACTTCACTGTTTGTTGCTGGAGGCTATCTTCTCTCTTTCAGTAATAAAGAAGTTTTCACAATTAGTACATTTCAGTGACTGTCAGATGACCACCATGCTGTGAGGCAAAGAACAGGAGAGGGGGTTCATTCAGCTTGAGGGCACTACAGAACCTTGCTGCAGATCATAGTCATAGAATGGTTTGGGTTGGAAGATAATATAGTTCCAACCCTCTGCCACAGGCAATGACGCCTTTCACTAGACCAGGTTGCTCAGAGCCCCATCCAACCTGGCCTTGAACACTTCCAGGGATGGAGCATCCACAACTTTTTTTGGGCAATCTATTCTAATGCCTCACCACCCTCACAGTAAAGAATTTCTTCCTAACATCTAATCTAAACCTACTCTCTTTAAGTTTGAAGCTATCCCCCTTGTCCTACAAGACCTACATGGTCTTGTAAAAATCCCTCTCCACGTTTCTTGTACTGGAAGGCCGCAATAAGGTCTCCATGAAGCCTCCTCTTTTCCAGGCTGAAAAATCTCAATTCTCGCAGCCTTTCCTTGTAGGAGAGGTGTTCCATCCCTCCAATCATCTTGGTGGCCTTTCTCTGGACTCACTACAACAGATTGATTGTCCTTACTGTGGGGGGGACCCCAGAGCTGGATGCAGAACTCCAGGCAGAGTCTCACAAAAGCAGAGTAGAGGGACAAGATCACTTCCCTCAACCTGCTTTTGATGCAGCCCAGGATACAACTGGCTTTCTGTGCTGCAAGTGCACATTGCTGGCTCCTGTCCAGCCTCTCATTCACCAGCACCCCCAAGTCCTTCTCAGCAGGGCTGCTCTTGGTCTGTTCATCTTCCAGCCTATATCGATACTGAGAGTTGCCCTGACCCAGGTTCAGCACCTTGCACTTGGTCTTGTTAAACCTCATGGGATTCACATGGGCCCAGCTCTCAAGCTTGTCCAGGTCCCTATGGATGGTATCAACCCTCCTGCTGCGGGCCAGGGACACCTTCCACCAGGCCAGGTTGCTCAGAGCCCCATTCAACCTGGCCTTGAACACTTTCATGGATGGGGCATCCACAACTTCTCTAGGCAACCTCTTCCAGTGCCTCACCACACTCAGTAAAGAATTTCTTCCTAATATCTAACCTAAACCCATCCTCCTTCAGTTTAAAGCCTTTCCCTCTTCTCCTATCAATACACCCCCTTGCAGAAAGTCCCTCTCTAGCTTTCTTGTAGGTCTCCTTTAGGTAATGCAAGGCTGCTATAAGGTCTCTCTGGATAACAGACCTTATCATTGTTTTGAACTTGCTTGGGACTTCAGTGTGTGTTCTGATGAGCAATACGTCTGTGCTCTCATCCACACTCATGCTGGTGCAGTTTTTTTCTTCTAAGTCTTGTGGTTTGATTAGATGCTAAAACTGCCTAAATGTAAACCAGTCGCAATTAATTCCTATTTCCTTAATAAATCACTTTTCTCAAGTATCTGCTTGGGTGCCTGGTTCATGCAGCTAGGGTCAAATACAATGCCAGATTTGTGAATAGCTTGGCAGAGTCTCCTGTGCTTTTTTTTCTTCTCACTCCCCATGTGGCATATAGTTCCCAGCTCAAGGTTAGTTGAGATTTTATTTTGTTTGTCAAACTTACTGCTGTTCTAGGAAACTGTGGCAATTATGGAGTTGCTGGTCAATGATTATATCAGTCTATGCTGCTCTTTCTGTTGCTGGTGTGACCTTGGAAAGAGTAGGCAAAAACTTACTTTCTTCAAAAAGTGACTACAACATTTGTCCTGATTTTCATCTGTTAAATATTTTTAACTTTGTACATATATTTCTGATGTTTCTTCAAAAAGAAAAGATGCCTATTGTGCAAATGCATCACAATCATCACACTCTAGAGAAAGAATCACTTTTGTGCAGCTATGATCAATCTCTCCTCTATATAAAAATCAACAAGAGTGCAGCATTTTTATCCATTATAATATGAATAGCATTAACAATATAGTATTAGTATCATTAATACTATCAATAATATAAATATTATTAAAGTATTGGCATTTTTGAAAGCTTTTAGTTTACTTTTAATATTTAAATTGTATGTGATAAAGCATGAAAGCTCATGTAATGCATAACAGTATAAATACAGAGCCACACATTTTGCTGATGGCAGTAATTTATATCTGCTGATGGCATGGACCACCCATATCAGTTGAATTTGCTACACAAAAACTGTCTAGACAATAAACACATTAAGGACATATCTATTTTACTTCCAACATTTCTAGTTTGCTGGCACATTATTATATTGCACTCTATCAGGTCCATCTCAAATTTCTGCAGAATACCTATCTGAGAAGCAGCTCTTTACATTTGTGTGTTACCTGCAAATGTGTGTTACCTGCAATGTGTGAACTCAGATAGTATACTTGTGTGCTGACAGGAATAATTTGTATTTAAGAGGCATCTGTCTTTTCAAAATTTTAATACCTGGACAGTCTTTTTCTTCAAGGTTCAGCTGCTTTCTTTGGACTATGTACCAGTCCTTGTTATATTTGTAGTGAGTCTGGTCTAGGCTCATTCAGACCTACTTCTACTATTGCATGGAGTAGGATCCAAATCATGAGAAATAAACCTGTCATAAGTTCCTGCCTAATAAATCCAGGAGTAAGCTGAATTCAGTGAAATGGGGGAGCCATTCTGTGTTTGTAACGATATATGGGAGTTATCCCTGAGATGACTCCATACTATTTGAGATCAGAGATTAGACCTCAGGCATATTTTATTTCCAGATTGTTCTGCCTCTCTTGGCATTCATTTGTCAGCCTTCAGTTCTGCCAGATATCCTTGCTTTTTCCTTTTTAAAGGGACACTTCTCTCATGCTAAGCAGTTTAGCAGAATGCAAGTTTTTAGTTTGTATCACTGACACATATCCCTGTACTTACTGGTAAAACCATTATTGGTAAAACCAAAATGATGTCATATGTACGAGATATGAGTTGTACATTTCCATTCAATTTACAGTTTACTAAGAAAGCAGTTTTGGAGGAGAATGAAATGTCCTATAACAAAATACTTTTGTTCCACCCCATTTACACATGGACTGTTTGTACCTATGGTGCTGAAAGGAGCCATGATTAGGGTGAGGTAGTTGTACCACAGCATATCCTTGAACCTTGAAGACAAATTCTAGGTTCAGTCAAGGTTACCCATGAGTGCAGCAGATGGATGGGGTATCTTTCATTGTGCACATCCCACTAGTGACCCAGCTATGCTGCAGCTCTGGTCAATTCAGCTTGCTCTCATGCTATGCTGTTCACAACTGCTTTCCTGCTTGAGGATATATATACCTCCTGTTGTTGTGGACTTGTTTATTCCAACAGAAGTTACCATAAGCAATAATGTCTTGTGATCAAATTGTGGTTTTAGACTGTATAAAACATCAATAGAGCATTAGGTACTGCTTGCTTTGTACACAAATTTTTTCCTCCAAACTTTGGATTGTGTTCAGTAATTCTGATGGCTCTTGTATGCTTCCCATGCTACTGGATGGACTATTAACAGTTTTGATTTAGTTATTGTGAAGGAAAGAAACTAAGTATATGTTTCATTTAGACTGATCCTAATATTAAAAGGGTGGATGAGGAGTGAACAGATAGATAATCAGACAACCAGTAATAGTTTTAGAACAGAAATTTCTGGAGCAGTATTAATATGCAGCTACCTGATTTGCAGGCAAAATTAGGTATTTTTGTAGCTATATCTGTGGGTCCTACCTAGAACTAATCACAGGCACCCACAAAATTGAAGATTGTTTTTACAGTTTGACTGCTAAACCTCCTCCACCAAAATTCAATTAAAGACAGGCATAAAATCCTGCAGCAAAGGTGTTTTCTTTTAAAAACTAATAAATCCCACAGTAGAAAATTGGTATAGGCAATGGTTGTAACTGGTTTTTTTTTCCAGGAGAAATTTATGGTTGTCTGTACTCATAAATTCAATGACAGTATGTTCTCAGATGCTGCAACTCAATATCATATAAAACCATAAGGTAACCTGTGTGACCAGCTCAGGCACAGAAGATGTGTGAGGTCAGCAAGTTAAGTGTGCCAGGATAAATCTGTATCTGGTATCTGACAGCCAAGTTGGCTTTCTTTCTTACCGTGGGAGACGACACAGACATGACTGTGTTGAAATCTTTCTAGGATTGTAATGTGATCTGGTAGCAAACTGACAACACCTTTTGGTCACATCTATGCTGGCAAGACCAAGTGCCTTCGAGGACTATCAGAATTGTTTGCCACTCTAGAGATGTCATTTCCCACCGTGATGTAACTTGCTCTTCTGCTAGGCAAACTGTTTATTGAATTAATGATTTTAGGCTGTTTTCAGGTAGTTTGGACCTATTCATTTTCTGAACAAGGTGTCATTGTCAAAAATTCTAGAAGATATTTTTCTTTTCCTGGATGTGTCACTACCAAGAACAGGTAACATATCAAGGGGCAACATAATAAAGGACAGTGTTTGAGAGGCCAAATCTAGAAATAGAATGGAGTCTGAGAAAGTGTGTCACTCACTAATTGTGGAGGGGCTGTCTCTTAGTCATAATTAGCTTTCTATTATAGCATATTTTTCCTTTATCCTTCTTCAAGGCAACTGAAGCTGCTCAAATAACTTTAAATGTTTTTCATGTGTGATTTTTTAATGATGCTTTAGGGGAATCAGTATAAGATGACTGGTCTTCCAACTGTGGCTGCACGTGTAGTTCCCTTAAGCCTGACTTCCCACTGCTGCCAAAATGTCTATTCTTAGCAGTCTCCTCCCAGCTGCAACTCATTATGCAGCAGGGCTGTAACCGTTTTGTTTTCTATGAAATCATTCCTACCTGAGCAAATGGGGCTGGACTTGTAGGCCCTTTGCTTAAGTCTTTATTACTTAAGTGTGACTTCATATGGACTTTTCTTTGGATTACCATCTAGATATACATCTCAGCATCTGCAGAAAAAAAATTAGATTGAAACCATTTAGTTTATTATACTAAGTTAAATTCTTCATGATTCTTGCTAGAGTAAGCATGCATTCAGAATTCATATACTTTGACATTTCATTTACTAACTGAGTAGGTAAAATCATTAAGTATTAAAAAAAAAAAGTCAAGTCACAAATTCTACTTCCCTTTCTTTCACACCGGTTGTGTTTCAATATCATACTTACACAGTAAACTAATTCATCTTTTGTCGTTTAGCCATAGTTGTTTTCCTTTCTGGGTTAGGAAAGAATGTCAGTGCATTGCTGTTTGAGGAGGGACATACGCAACTGCACACAATGAAAAGACTTGCCAACACTGTCAGAGGCTCAGAGAAGGATTTACATTTGCACAAATGTAGAGCAATAATGGAACACCACTGCTGTCCTCCTAGCTCTCTCAAACATACCTTCCTTGTGTACTAACTTATAAAGTATATTGAGGTATACTGTTTTCTGCAGCTTGACAGCTCATGCCTTGCCTCACTTATACACCGATCTGGTGCTATAAAATCCAGTGTATCAGCTTGAAGGAAATAGTTACTAAAGGTATGAGCAGCATAGAGCAGATGTTGATTTATATAGCTTAGGAGTGGGGATTAGCTGGGGAGAGTTTGAATCCTCCCAGTGGAAAGTCATTGCAAGCTAGTTAATCTCTTCCCCTAGCTGCAAGCCATTTGAATAGAAGGGTAGAACTCTTCTCCATAAATATTCTGCTCAGCCCGTTATTTTCCTTGATGGCATAATTTTATGTTAAGACCGTAATATATATCGTAGAGCAGCATATATCCTAGAATAATTGCCCACTGTACTGGTTTTAGCTGAGATAGAGTTAATTTTCTCCCTAGTAGCTAGTACAGCACTGTGGTTTTGAATTTAGTAGAAGAATAATGTTGATAATACACTGATATTGTAGTTTTTGCTCAGTAGTGCTTACTCTAAATCCAGGACTTTTCAGTTTTCCGTGCTCTGTCAGCGAGGAGGTGCACAAAGGAACAGAGCTGGGACAGCGGAGCCAAAGTGGACAAAGGGATATTCCATATCATAGAATGTCAGGCTCACCATATAAACTGGGATGTATTGGCCATGAGGGGTGAATCGCTGCATGGGCTGGACATTGGTCAGTGGGCGGTGAGCAATTGTTTTGTGCATCACTTGTTTTCTTGGGTTTTATTTCTGTCTCTCTTTTTGCTGTATTCCTTTGCATTACATTATTATTACTATTATTATTATTATTATTATTATTATTATTATTATTATTATTATTATTATTATTATTATTATTATTATTATTATTATTTCAATTATTAAGCTGTTCTTATCTCAGTCCACAGGTTTCACCTTTTTCCCTAATTCTCTTCCCTATCACATCGTGAGCGGCTGCGTGGTGCTTAGTTGCCAGCTGGCATTAAACCATGACACCTGTTTAGTCAGTGTACTTACAGCTATTGTATTGATTGTATATATTAAAGTGGAGGAGAAGCAGAAAATTTCACTGCTCTTTCTCAGTTCTCCGTGTGCTTAAAAGTAACACACAAGGCAGTTTATAATTAGTATCATGACTCACTCAATACCACTAACTGCAACTATGCCCTCAAAGGAAATGACTTTTTCATACCGTTCTGTTCAATTCTGTTTTGTATTAATAGCCCTCCCATTTTCTCATGTGTCTCTTCTTCTAGAACTCCCGAGCTGATATTAAGAAGTGTCTTCTAGCAGGTGTGAGTCAGACCTTTGGGCTTCACAAATACCCTTCCAACTGTGCTTGCTTCCAGAAAAAAAGGAAGACAAAGAAGAGGCAGCAGCTTCCAGAATTCCACTCCTTTTCTAGAAGATAAATATAAATCAATTGCACAAGAAGATAGCCTGAATTCAGTTAAAGAAACTAAACTTGCTTTCTGAGATCTGTCCTGCTACGTCTGTTTCTGATTGTAAGACAATGGACTTCTGTGAGCAATTAAGAAAGTGGCTTTAAAAGAAAACTGGAGAAGTGGCAGGTGGTGAAGCACAGAGACATCTTGGATAGATCAAGGATGAAGTGAACATTGAGTGGACTTTCATATGCTTGGGCTTTCTGCTGTCCACTGAAGACATGATAAGCAAAAAAGATTAAAAATAACTTTCTAATTAATAAATCCAAGGTCTACTTCATGTTCCTATCAAGAAGATATCAAAGAAAAAGAGACAATGGAGATCGAGGATAAGAACAGGTAAAAAAAAAATTAAATTCTGAAAGAATTTACTGTTAGGCTGGCATATTCTTGCTCAACCCTGCATGGTCAGAATTTAAAGAATGAGTCTGATACTTGCCTAGTGTTTGTACAAAATTGCTACTTTTAAACGTGAAATTAATTTCTTAAGTAATAGATAGGTGCCAGGTTCTGCAGCATTTACTTATGAATTATCTCTGAGAAATTAATGAGAACTACTTGAAAAAACTAATCACACTTTTGAGTAATGGATTCATAGTCTAACTTTCAATGTACACATACAGTCTCCACTGAAGCATTTTTCGAAGACAAGTGAAAGTTTCTTTCCTGTATTTGCCTAACTCTGAATTCAACATATTGTTTTACCAGAATGAATCTATAATCTGTCAACAGCTAAAAAGCAAAGCAAGTTCTTCACATGAACAGTGTCTAAACAAATCTTATGAGATAAGTGTTTAGTTGTTGTAAGTTACAACATGTGAAGTTGTAATTAGAAGTGTTCTTATTTTCTGTCAGTGGGCTTGCAGGAAGAGGACAGCTTCCACCCTCAGCCTTGCAATCTGCAGAACCCACACTGATGGGCAGCTCTGTAACCTACAGCCTCCATTTTTTTCCTGTGTGTTAAGGAGGCGGGCTTTGCATTGTGGTAGACAGTTGTTAGCAACAGTTGACTACTCTTTCAAGATCTGTTCCACTGGCTTCCTGGGTAATTCTGTGAAAATTCATGGAAATTATGTATTTCCTTTGCCAGATGACTGTGGGATAGAAAATCTGGGGGGTTGAATCTCTCTCTTTTTCTTCTTGTTACTTAACTAGGCCCTTCTAATGCAAATTTTATGTATCTGGGAATCTCTGAGGTTTAGGCATTGGACAAACTATCTGTGCAGCAAGGTCTTCTATAATCCAGTGACATATGAATGCCTTTGTAAAGACCTAGTCGGATAGTCAATGTGGTTGGTAGCAAGGACTGAATTGGGACCAGAAACAAAAGTACAGAACTGACATGGACAAGAGCTGGAAAGTATGGAATGTCCCAGATTGAGTCGCAGGGCCAATATTAAAGCTGGAGACTGTGCATTGGACAGAGGACGGACTTAACAAATCATCAGAGCTGTTGCCAGCAAGAGGCAAACAGGCTTGACACATATTTGGCTTCTATGTCAGTGGCTCAACCTATTCTGCTAAAAGCAGATTTCTTGCACTGAGAATTATTCATGTTGCCAACAATTAAAAATTCTATACGTCAGTATTGACATTCTTGGATACTATTAAATGATGGGCTTTGTTCCACCAAGATCATCAATGACAAATATCCTGTCGTATCCTGTCGTGTCAGTTATGTAGTGATTTTTGCTCATGCAGTTTATGGGTTTTTTTGCAACTCTCAGTTAAACTGAGTTTCCATTAGACTATGTAGTGATATTTCAGAAGCCCTTCACTGTATTTCTTTTTAATTTCAGTATCATTCAATTACAAAAAAAAATAAAAGATTTCAAAAATTTTTGTACAGTACTTTACCTAAGCTTTAATATCGATATTATACCCAGATCTTTTTAAAGGTAGTCAAGTGTCAGTTTTCAAACTGACAGTTTTCAAACTGCCTCTGCAGGTGTTCTGTTCACTGTGTTACTGTCCTCTAACTTTGCAGAAAACTCCCTTAACTTCTACATTTCCTGCTTCTCTTGTGTGCAAATATGCAGAGATATGCCAAGGGACATAATGTATCTCTTCTGTCACACTGACAGAAATGTAAACAACAATTATGGCATTTATGAAAGCCATTAGCCAGCTAATGTAATTTTGACCATATATTTCACTAAAATAGTCAGGACGTCTTTATGTCTTATCCTTACTGAAGCTACAGGCTAGCACACACTTCCTTCTGAAAATACCACAGCTGCCTCGTGCTTTGTGTTTCAGCTCCATCAAACTGAGCCAAATTAACTCAGTTCAAATAGTACAATTTTATTAAATTGGGTGATGGCATCAGAACTGGGGTTAGGGGTGAGTGTGGAAGAAGTCCCATCAGTAAATTGGAAAGAAGAGTGAAATGCAGTGAGGCTGTAAAAAGCCTGTAAGTACTTGATGTCTTATCCCATGCTGCTTTATGCAGGACAGGACATGTAAACACAGCCTCTGGTTCCCAATGAACAATGCTGCAACTCTTGTGTATGAGGTTAGTGTTTGGAGGAGTATTTACTTGTAGCTATTACACCTGTATGGTGGGACTTGTCACGCAACCCAGGAATCCCTTTCACTTCCTTTCTGTGTTTTCCCAGAAGAGGATGCCCTTTGTTCTTTCTTCCCCTTTTCCTCCCTTCCTCTCACTAGGCCTTACATATGGCTCATGTTTCTTCTTCTGTGCCACCCGTCCTTCTGGTTTTGAAGGTTAAATTGTTGCTTGTATTTCTGCATGGGACCCTGTTAAGAGGGAGAGAGAACTGATACAGAGGTGGGAAAGAGCTAGGGTTATCTGATATAGAGACACTTGCAGAGGATCTTGAAGTATCTTTTCATAATTTAAGAAAACTACTTGTATTTCCTTCTGTTTGCATTTCCTTCTGTTTGATATTCTAATTTTCTCTACATACATGGGGCTCTGTTCACTGCTATCTAGAAAATATTATGAAATTTTGGAGAATGATTAGATGCAGTATTCAGAGGTAATAGGGATCAATAAATGCTTCTTAAAATATTTTATACGTCGGTAATCTGGGGCCATTTTAGTTATTGAGTGGATTTTCCTCACTTATATGGAAAGATAATAGCTTCATTAAGTACTCTGGAACTGAAATAAGAAAAATATCTTAAGGTTGTACGGGGAAAACCTCCACCTTTGATAAGCTGATGACTGTGTGTCCTAAATGGAAGCAAAAAACCCAGGTGCCTACATTAGGCACTGAAATCAATTTGCAGATTTAGGCATTGCTTTTTTGATGTTTCAAGGTTAAAGTGGGTGTTCTAAATCTAGCTCTTTTGTTGGCACCAAAGGACAAAATAAAGTACCACCAGTAATTTAACATATTGCCTATTAAAAAATGTATGCCAACAGCAACTCTTGCAACACTGTAGTCCCTTCAAATGCAATTCTCTAAAGATCAACTGAGGAGTTTATTTTTATCATTTGGTTTAATCTTTTGCATAATTTGAAATCCCAAGCATTTTGTGCTGGTATTTTGTTATCTGTACCATCCAGGATAGAAAACTCTGTGATTCTTAGCAATTCAAATTTGTGGAGTAATGGTTACTGTGCTATAGTTAAGAGTAAGTTTAGGCCCTCTCTTCGAGGACTTAACCTAAAGTAGTCTTTTCCTAGAGGTGGATCTAAGAAAAAATTTTATTTCAGCATTTGAGATTTTGCTCTGTTCTTTATTTGTAAAGAATAAACTGAAACAAGTTTTATAGTTCTTTTAAGTACTTTCCATTAGCATTTGCTTAGTGCCATCAAGGAACTCACTTGAACATTAAAGCAAATAACTGAGAGATCAAAATCATCAGATGAAAATAAGTGTCTATTCCTGGCCTCTGTGCCCTTTGAACTTTTGCTTGTTTTTAGTAGTATTCAAAAGTATCCTGCTCTGTTGATATTTGACATTTAGAAACTCATCAGCTTGAAAAAGGAATAAAATGATGCTTTAAGCCATGATCTTAACAGATATTTTGCTTAGAAGCTGCCAATAAAGGTTTCACATGAGGAATGCAGAGTAAAAATCTGCAGAGTGCAGATTCAAACTCACTGCAACAATCTAAAATAAAATAATTTCATCAAATTACTTAATTTGTGCAATAAATTTTAGGGAAAAAACCCTAGATATTTTGTTTGAATCAAACACTTCACAGGCCAGAGTTGTGGTTTGGTTTTGTTGGTTTTTTTTTTTCTGCTAATGGAGCTATTTGAATAAAACAGAAACTGTCCAGTAAGGGGTGGCTTGCCAATGACTGGCACATGTGTCATCAACAAATGGTAGGTTTACTCTCAAACTTCTTGAAAAGGCATTAGTAAACACAGGCAGAGCAAGCTCCTGGCACTGACTACAGACCAATGCAATCTGTAACTTTTGACTGCCGAGAAATATATACAATGTAATGTTTAAAGCATCTGTTTTTAACACTTAAGGAATTGATTTAAGAATGAAGGCGAGCGCCTGCTGTGTCATGGAACGTTTTGCTTTCATGTTTGGTGTGCACTGTCTCAAATCTAGATGTAGTTGTTGAGTCACTGCTACTTGCTGCCAGCACTGCAGAACACTACTTGCTGTGCTGGAAGCCACTCTGCTGCAGCGGGTTTCCTCTGGCATTACTGACCTAGGCATGTTTGTTTCTTATCACCCCCCACACCCCTTTTGCAGGCTCCATTCCGTCTTTCCAAGCATACCGGCAAGGAAGGAAGGGACTTGCATCCATTTTTTCTACTACTGCAGGCTTATTTTAAACAAATGGAAAGATGAGGTGACTCTGCAACACAGAATTTTCTGTTTTTAAGGAAATGTCACTATGAAAATGGCTTTAATTTCATTTTATAAAAGTACTTTAATGTTGCAGAGACTCTTACAATTTTTTTTTTTATTCCATGTTCCTACTTTATGAGTTATATGACTTCATTCTGAACCAAAGAGAACTTTTGTTTATAGCCTCAGGAAAATATTCCTTATGTATTTTTAAATCTAAATGCTGTTCTGCTTGGAAAAGTGGTTATAAAAATGTTACTATAGGAATTTTCACACATCATATTAAAAAGTTCTCAAATCAGTCCCAACCCTTACATATCTAAAAGTTGGGATTTTTTTCTAACTACCATGACTCCAAAATTCCTAACTGGTAAGGTCAAATGACTTTTTTTAGCATTGTCATATAAAATCATTATTAGTAGTTCTGCATAACAAATTTGTATGTGATACCTCTAAACTTCATTAAGATTACTCAGCTTCCATGTTTTCCAAAGGGATAATTGAAATTTAAAAAAAAAAAGTGTTGGTTTGTTGGTTTTGTTTTGGTTTTGTTTTGATTTTTTTGTTTTTATTGTTGCAAGAATCTGCAAACTGGAATATGTACTCTTTTTTCAGTCAGATAGAATAACTTCTATATAGTCAGTTTTCTAGTATATTTTTATTTAGATATCAGGAAAAATAAGGTTTATAAAGGTCACTGTCATAAGCTGTAAAAAGATAGACTTTGGTAATAGATAACAGGATATGTATAAATCACTCTGTAATAAGAAAAAGATTTATATTCTACTTTTCTTGCCAGATGAATGGCCAGGATGTTACTGACAGAATCAACATGGTAATTAAGGAGCGGCTGTAAAGTCCAATTAAGTTTCTGCAAACAGGTTTCTACTGGAACTGTACTTGGAATACTTCTACTCTCTTCTCTTTTTTTGTAAACTTTGAGAAGAGCTCATTTGCCCCCATTCTTTTGATCTGGTATCAGTACTGGTGTTCATTTTTCTTATCTTTGTTACTGAAATCAACAAATGCTCTTGTTAGGAGACAATGCCACGAAATTGGTAATTTTGGCATCACTGAAACCAGCAGGAGTCTTGCTATCATCAACAGCAACATCTAGACAATAAATAAAATGGGACTGGATGCCAGGGAAGGGGGCAGAATTCTAAGGGTAAGGGGCATAGCACATCTATAGGGACACAGCATGTCTAAAATCTTTAGCCCCAAACCAAAATGTCCTTGTCTGTTCTGCTCGTGGAGAGTTGTCCCTGGTTTACGAACCTTGCCTGACCATTTCCCTTAAGACTGATAGTTACAGGTATCAGTTACAGTAGTTACAGGTCAAAAGTGTGCTAAGGAGCATGACAACAATTAGCGTGGATTGTCAAAGGGCAACTTCAGAACACATCCTAGTCATTCTTATTTTTTTAATACAGTGGTACTAAGAGGAGAAACATCTTGCTTTCATCTGGATGGACAGAAAAAAATACAGACCAAGGACAGAAATGATTAAAAAGTAAAAACAGAATAAAAAACATGCAATAAAGGAGAGGCAAATGAAGTATGTCCAATAGTAAATGGAAATGGGACATTCAATTCTGACAGTGCAAAACAGTCTCTCTTGTAACAAGGGGATCAGATTTATGAGCAGAACAGGTATGGCTATTTTCCAATAGCTCAGGAGTACAACTCCTTTGCCCAGAACCTTGAACCTCCAGTTCTGTATCACCAGTTCTTTCCAGCTCTTCCCCCTCTATAACAGATGTCACATCCTAGTCAGAATCTGTGGTACACAGTTACTTTTCCTCCAATATTAATATTAAATCATCACAGGACATAGTTTGTGAGTATTGTCTTGTCATGTGATATGACATAGATTGGGGAACTTCAGCCTATCACTGATAGCACGATTGTCTGTGCCCCTGAATGCATCCCACCATTTGAGAAGTTTCTCACAGAGAGGTGGCTGACAGTTCAGATAGCTCTGTTTTCCTCCTGGGTCCTCTTCAAACGATTGTTCATGCTTCATAAAATGATAAATCACTCCCGTGATCCCAGGCAGAGAAGAGGAATTAAATTTTGCCAGTGTGTGTTGGTGGTTCACAACTGGTCTGGAAACTATTTTAGCAGCTGATATGGATGGAACTGCATTTGTTTTCAACTCCTTCCATCTTGCCCAGTCATCCACGTTTGTGCTACACCCTTCTGCAGGTATCAAGACTTGAAAAGATAAACATTAAGAGATTAGAACGCAGACTTCTCATTCCTTTGGTATGAAAAATTCTGTGATGACAAACTGTGAAGGGGTTTAACTCTGAAGTTAAAACCATCTTGTTTGTGTTAAAATAGTTCTTGTGTTATTTCTGGTGAAAGCAAGATCAGATCCACAAAATTTCTAGCATTTTCATATAATCCTGTAGAATTCGATAAATAAATATTACTGATCAATGAAATCACATGTTGCAGTCCTGGAAAAACTGTCTACTAACTGTACTGTGTTGGATCCTGATCCACCTGGCTTTTTTAAGCTGCCTTTTTTTCTTAGTTTGATACACTTTCTGAAAACAGATTCATTCTGTCTTTTCCCCCTTCCACAGAAATTCTGTTACCTTTGGCTGCCAAGTAGCAGTTTTAAATCCCTGTCACTGAGTAAAGTCATAACTGTTTTAGTTTAGAAAGGGACTGGAATTAAGGCCCTGTTGGAATGAAATAGAACTGTTGGCTGTAGGTCTGTAGTCTATTTTTTTGCTCAAAGCAGGAGGATCATAAATATTGTTTCAAGTCAGTCATGGCTAAGCCTTCAAATATCCCAATGAAGAGTGCTTCTAGACAACTCATGCTAGTCCTGAGCTCCTCTCTAAATGGCAGGATTTTTTCTGCTCTCTCATGTGAACCTTCCAAGCTACAGTTTGTTGCCATTGTCCTTTGTTAGTTTTCAGTACTAAGGAGATCTCAGTTCCACTGCCTTTGTAACTGCCCTTCAGATATGAAGGATGTTACCATATGGCACTTTATTCTCCTCACTGGACTTAACTAGCCCAGCTTCCCCCATATACTCCTTGTAGGTCACATGCTAGCCCCCTGACCATGTTAGACTGTCTAGGTTCTGGAACTGAGTAAGCCAAAACCACCACATTCTGGTCACAATATCCAAGATCTAGCCTCAACAGCACTAAGCAGAGGCTCACTTTCCTTGATCTACAGGTCATTCTTTCAGAGGGAGCACACTGTTGCCTCACACTCAGCCTGGTATTCCCCAGCTCCTTTGAAGCAGGGCTGCTGTTCAGCCCATCACTGATGCGCAGCCCATGATGTCAGGCATGGAACTTTGTACACAATGAACTGTGGTATTTCTGCTGGCCACTCCACAAGTTTCCCAAAGTGCTCTCTTAACTCACTGGGTTCACAGGCAGACTAAGGCTCAGTTTTCAGGACTGAAAGCACCTTTCTTAAATCTCGAATGATATGACTTACCATACACCCTGTGAGAATAGGGCGGTGTGTATGTCCTATGACAGGCTCTCCGCCAGAGAGCAGAAAAAGTATCTTTCCTTCGGTGTTTTGCCTCCTTGATAAACCATGAGGGTTATCAGCTGTAAATTCTTGTGCTCCCTATAGTGGTGCGTGAATGCTGGGAACTACCTGAAATACCAGCGTGCTTCCCTGCCGAAGGAGGGATGCGAAAGCAGTAGCGCCTCATGCAAAGCTGCAGCCTTTCCCTCACCCCGGGCGAGCGGGCTCTCTCGCCCGAGGGCCCTGGGGCACACCGGGCCGCGGGGAGCCTCCCGCAGCGCCGCGGAACCGGGAAACCCCTCCTGCAGGCCCTCCCGCACCCCCGCACTCACCCTCCCCCGCGGCTCTTGGGGCGGCACTTCCACCCGCTCCCGCCTCCCTCCCTCCCTGTCACCGCCTTGCGGGCCCCACCCCTTCCCCGTCCGGGGAGCGGCGGCGGGTAGCGGTCCTTTGTGTGCGGCGGTGGCGGGATGTGAGTGCGGGATGTGAGTGTGGGCCGGGCCGGGCCGGGCCGGGCGGGAAGGCTGCGGGACCCGCTCCGCTGCTGCCCCTCGGAGAGCGGGGCGGGCACTCGCCCGCCCATCCCTACACCCCGCGGGTTCAGGCGCCCGTCTCGGGCCTCCGGGGTACCCGAGGGGGAAGCGGGCGGGCGGCGGCGCTGCGAGCCCTTTCTCAGCTGGTGTGTGTCTTGTTGCCGCAGGCTGGCCCGGGTGACCGTCCTCCATGACTGCCTGGGCTGCAGGACCTTCGAGCTGCCGCCGTCCGCGGCCGTGAGGGACGTGAAGAGGCGGATCGACGCGGAGGCCGGGCTGCCCCCCGCCGAGCAGCGGCTGTGGCACCGCGGCAGAGAGGTGAGCGCGGGGCGGGCGGGGGCGGGCGGCACCACCTCCGCGGCTGCGGCGCCTCTCGCACCGCTGTGCTGCGGGAAGTCCCCGCCCGGCTGCTGCCGGTGCCGTGCCGGGGCCTCCGGTGCGTGGGCAGAGCGGGATGTGGGGTCACTCGCGGGAAGCAAGGATGTCGAGTGGAGGAGCAGGTGACCCTCACACCGCTCTTGATGGTGCCAGCTTTTATTATCCGAGGTTTTATGTCGTGATTTTTTTTTTTCCCCCTCTGACATTATCCACGTGTTTTATCCTAATTTCTTTGGGGGGAAAGGGCTGTTGTTAGTGAGAGCAGAAATTTCAACCGAGAGTGCTGATGTGCTTGTTCTGCTTTCCTGTCAATCTGGCTAGTTTCAAGAGCAGAGCTGACATCACCGTGAGAGGAAACTGGCAAGTTAAAAATTGTGATCTGGGTATAGGAGAGAGAGTCGAATGAATGAAGGAATGAATGACCTTGTTCTGTTGAAGGCATCAGCCTGGTGTCAGCATTTCAGTACTGCTTGGCATGCTTCTAGCCGTGCTCTTGGGAAATGGGAACTTGGAGATCTTGGTGGGATGAAGTGAGTAGAGGCAAGAAAGGGAGATAGAGGAGATTGCAAATTACTGCTAAATAGGTGTAAGGAGACTTGCAGATGCATAGAGAAGAGAGGGTGGCCTTTCAGTATATAAAGTGAGCTTATAAGAAAGATGGAGAGAGGCTTTCTGCCAAGGCCTGTAGTGACAGGACAGGGGACAATGGCTTTCAACTGGAAGAGGGTAGGTTTAGATGGGGCAAAAGGAAGAAATTTTTTAGGATTAGGGTGATGAAACACTGAAGCAGGCTGCCTGGAGAGGTTGTGGATGCCCCATCATTAAAAATGTTCAAAGTCATTGGATGGAACTTTGAGATCTGATCTAGTTCCTGTTGGTGGGGGGTTGTTGTACTGGACTACATGATGTACAAAGGTCCCGTTTCAAGCCAAACCATTCTATGATACAAGGAAGGATATAGATGTTAGTTGTACTGCTCAGAAAGCTTTTAAGAACCTACATGGGGAACACAAGTAGTCTTTGAGGGCTCAGGTTTGAAACAAACTGCTTGTGTAGTTTGTCTTTTGTTTTCTTGCCTGGTTTTGTGTGTCCTTGATTTGTTCTCTCCAGGCCTTCCTGTTTTTGGAGGAAGAACGCTATATCACTTTCTAAAATTTGTCTGGAAGTGAAGATCTGACTGGCATAGAAAACTTATCTTTTGCAGGGAACAGTCAGTAAACAGACTGTAATAGCTATTCTGATTTTTTTTTTAATATTAAACTACAATATATACGGTAATATGTGGTCTGTACTGTAGCAAATTCAAAAATCCTTTATAAACCTTTGGACTCCTGTTTACTGGGATCAAATTATTTTTTAAACTTCTGAGTAGTAGAGTATTCATCAGTAAATCTTTTTTTTTCCATTGAAACTACTATGTGCAATTTGCAGATATTAAGTAAAATCCAGTGTCTCTTTCTCTCATAGTTCCTTGCAGTATTAAACTATTAATTTTAATCTGTCCAGTGTCCTAGTGTCTGGTGGTATTTTGGTACAAAAATTGTTCCCGAGAAAATGTGGTTACTCTATCCCTTTAACACTTGGTGGTGGGTTACAGCATTCCGTGGGGTTGTTTTTTATTTTAGTGAGTTCTGAGTAGCTTGTATACCCAGTGTCAGCTATTTAATGTCTTGAGACAAGATTAGCACAGGTACAATATTTCTGTAGAAACTTACAATAAACACACTGTTGTAACCACTACTTAAAGTGGTGTAAATAAAAAAGAATATATTTTCTTGCTAGTGTTGTTAAATAATGACTACATACTGTGGACTAGGACTGTCTTTTGCTAATTAAATATAATTGGATTGTAAGCATCTACATCTGTGTAAACACCAAGTGCTTTCTAGTGATTTGTTTTTACCCATTGAAGTGAGGTAGTAGTCCTGAACTTCTCTGTAAACTGAGACTAATGTAATACAATTTCACATAATAAAATTTTTAATATAGTTTTCTATAGATGGAAACTAATATGATTTGGTTCAGTTTCTAATTAGCACAGTGCAGCTGTTATGCATTTGTTGTTGTGGCATGCAGGGTAACATGTCATATATGACTATTTTAGCAACACTTCGTTTATGACTGGGACATGCATGATACAAAACTAGAATTGCAACAAAACCATTATGTGCTATGATTACTAAGTAGTTTCCTCAATGGCTGTTAAGGAATATGTTGCTTAGTTTGCCTCAGTTTCTTTATGATGTTCCTGGTGAGTCCATTTGATGTTGGACTACATGACTTTCAGTGGGCCCTTCAACCTTAACCGTTCTGTGATAGGTCTGCGTGTAGAGGTAGTGGGGACATGGGACTTTCGTATTCTTCAGAGGTGTTTCTGTGACATACTTTTGTCTCTACACATTGTGTATTGACAGCTGCTTTGAGCTGATACTGTTTAGTTTACAACCCCTCTGAAATTGCATAAGCATATGTACTCCTGTGGTACCCAGACTATGTACTTCCTGTATGTTTGTTTTCTTTATGGGCATGCACCTTAGAACAATAACTGCTTTAGTTGTATGCTTCTAGAACTTCCCAGAACACAAAACTTTTTCAAATGTAAAAACAGGAGGCCATGGCTTGCTCTTAGTATGCTTCTGTGGGCATTTTTTTCTACCTGATTTGTTTTGGTCCTGTTACTAACAAGCTGAAACTTCTGGTCAAGATATGTCTTATTTTGTATTTCAGTTGTCTGATGGTATCAAGATTGTGGATCTTCAGAAGTCTCAAAATCAAATTTTTTTGAAGCTTCAGTCAAAAGGGTTGAAAGGAGGAGGTATGGAAAATATTTGTGTTTATAAACTGAAAGCTCAAAGCATTTTCTAATGTAATACAAAGTTAATTAAGTTTTTGTCTTCTTTAAATGGGAAGCAATTATTTTTCTGCTTCAGGAAAACTAAACTTCTCTTTATAAGTGCCTTGATGTTTAATTTTTTTTCTTTGTAATGTGTAGAATTTAGATTGTTGCCATCCTTTGGAATCAATAAGACTTGTCTTTCAATAACGTAATAGCTGCCTTATCTCATATAACATAAGCTAAATACTTGAAAGCAAGAGAGATACCAAAAGTATGTCTTTTCAATAACCACCATGTAAAAAAGCTCTTGATTTCTTGTGTAGTTTTAGGTTTTTTTCTTTTTGATTGTTTGTTTTTCTTTTGATTCTGCATATTTAGTTACATTTTTATTAAAAAAACCCTACAGGTGTATTACTTTGTATGGTGTCGTTACCTGATTATCTTCAGAAATGCTCTAATTAAATCTAGAATTATTATTTTACTTGATTACTAGCATTACTATTCTTCTAACAATAACTTTATTGTAAGGCAATGAAATAAATACTAATGGGATGGTAGGATGAAGAAAGAAACCCTTCTTTTCCTGCAGATATTTTATTTTGTGTCACAAAATGTATTCCTTAACCTGTGCAAGCCATGAATGTACTGGATTATGGTTTTCTAGTGGCAGAGGGAAGTTTGTATATTAGCCAAAAGTCCATGTTCACATTCTTTAAAACTTGAAGTGATTAGAAACCTACGACAATGGACTTCACGGTTCTATGACATCAAACATTTTTCTTTCTGTCATTCTCAACTGTTTGCTCTGAATATGTTTTGCTATGTGTAGGCTGTGATAGACTAAGTAAAGAGTTTTATTTTCTGCTCAGAGCTGTTTTTTGCCATGCAAGTATATGGAGAATATAGTGTAGTAGCCCTAAGAAATTTTCATGGGAAAGAAAAACTGTTGCTGTTTTTTGTACCTATGAATGGAGTATTTCACTGTGAGATTTTCTAAGCAGATAAGCAGTCTGTGTCTAGATAAAGTGCTTGACTTTTTCTGGTCCACAATTCTCATGTAAGTCAATTTAAAAGATCTGAAGGCTTTAGTATCAGCCTTTTGTGTTTATTCTGGAGTCTTTCATTTCAGAGATTTTTCCCTACAGCAGATGAATCGAGAAAGGCCCTGAATTTCTAACTTGGAAGTGCGTGGTCAGTAGGACCAAGCACATTGATTGCTGAAGTACTCTGAAGATCACCCATGTCTCCTTTGTGTTCATTCATTGCTGGTGACTGTCAAATAATACATAATCTTTTCATATGATGACAGAATAATTCATGTTGGAAGGGACATCAGGAGGTCTCTACTCCAGCCTTATGCTCAAAGCAGGGTCTTCTCTGAGGTCAGACTGGGTTGCTTGAGGATTGATCTGTTTGAGTTTGGAAAGCCTCAAAGGATGGAGACTGCACAAACTCTCCAGGCTCCTGTTCCAGTGCTTGACTGTCCTTATGGCGGAAAGAGTTTCTCATTCAAATTTGTGGAACTAGTTCTGTGTTAAATATAACCAGCTCTAATATTTAAGAAAATTCAGTTCAGCCTTTGATTGGATGAAGTAAATCATGATCTCTAGCCAGAGTAACTGTTGTGAACATGCATAGAGCAGCTCTGCTCTTAGATTGAACAGAGAAGAAAGTCTACGTTCAGCCCAATCACTTGAAAATTACTTGTCTGTTTGTGTGGTTCCCACAGTGAAATGTGTTGTTTAAACGCATCCAGCCTGCCCAGCTTAGATTTAGAGAAGATCAGCTTTTTTTGATTTTAGATAATTTCTCCTAAGAAAAGAAACACCCAAACTTTCCTACTGTTTATCAGTTCACTTTCTTTCAGAAGTTTGCATATTGCATGGTGACTTTCATATACTTCCGTATACTGTAAAAATAACAAAAGTTATAAAATACTTCACACACTTTCAGCTGTGAGTTGCAATTTCTTGCATTTTTTTCAGTTGATGCTATTAAGGTACCTTAAAGACTGACACTAGAAAATTTTAAAGACAAAATGTTTGGTGTTTTTCCTGTTTCTTTCTCAGCAAATAGAATTCTTTATCTGTCCCCTTTTTTCCACACTACTTTTTTTCCTAGTGTTTTATTCCAGAATATATAATATATGTGCTTTTGAATCTATGTAATTCATAAACACATATATATGCAGAAGGGAGGGAAAGAAAGAGAGAGAATAATTACTTGTTAATAACTTCAAAAGGAAGCCTCATTAGATGCTTTCTGTGTGGAGATTGCATCAGTACTGTTTGTTTGAAGCACATATTTTAGAGGTTTGGTTTAGGGAGCTGCTCTTTAGTCTCAGACTGGAGTTTGAATTGAAGAGTATTGAGCTTTTTGTTTTGTGATAAACTCTTTGTCTTGGAGCAGATGTTCATTATGCTTGGACTCTTGTCACTCCAGGGTTAAGCCCAGGCAACACCAAAGCTATCACAAGGCCCATCCCCATGGGGTGTCAGAACAGGAAGTGTATACTAGACCCAAAACGTTCTGTGCCTGTATGTAGCTGTGAAATCACTAGAGATAAAAAAGTTAGAGCCACTACTGCCCTGGAATACTATCATGCTACTTAAAAGTAGTAGTCATTTAGAAATTGCTACCTTTGGACATCAAGCAGCTGGAGTTGTGGTGTAACTGTTGCAAAGACTTGGCCCCCAAATTTATTTCATCTAGATATGAAACAGCATGTTGACCATCAGCATCAAGACTGCTATTTTGATTTTTTTAATAGAAAGATTTATAATGTAGTATTTTCACAGTTGGTTTTGGAAAGGCAAGATTTTACAGTAACAGGCCTGGAGCAATTTAAAGAAATTATTTAAGTTCCCAGTAATTGTTTAGGATTTTTTTTTAATCTGAAATTAAGTGCGTAGTTGCATAATACACAGCTTATTTTTTTTGTTACTTGTTTGTTTTAGGTCGTTTTGGACAAACAACTCCACCACTTGTTGATTTTCTTAAGGATATATTAAGAAGATACCCAGAGGGAGGACAGATTCTTAAGGTATATGACAAATGGTATTTTTAGCAGTCATTTATTTGTAAACATTTATTGTAAACATAATGTAAACCTACATTTAGCAGTCACTTATGCATGGCATAATACCATTAGTTTAATGCTTTCCAGTGAGTCTTGACCTTGTTGTATCTCATTACAGTATAGGAGATACATGTTTCTAGTACAGGAGATACATGTTTCCATTTCTGTGGGCAAGGCAAAGAGAGTTATGTGTATTATTTCTGTGGGCAAGGCAAAGAGAGTTATGTGTATTATGTGTGGGCTTGTTTTTGTTTTTGTTTTTTTTTTTTTTTAAATGTTTCTGAATTTTCTTGTCAGAGATGCCATTGTAATTGATTTTAAAAAACGAGATAAAACACAGATGTAATTAAACTGGAGACTTCATGATGTATTTCACATGAGCAAGCTTTCTTACATTGGAAATGACAACATTGATTTAAGCACTAAAAATTGTGTCAGTGAAAAGAATGGTGAACTGGTAGAGGGGAGTTCACCTCACTTTACTTTAGACATGGCTGGAGCACCTCTCCTGTGAAGAAGGGCTGAGGGAGTCAGGGTTGTTCAGCCTGGAGAAGGCTCTGGAGAGACTTTGTTTTGGGCTTTCAGCATACAAAGGAGGCTTATAAGAGAGACTTTATATCAAGGTCTGTAGTGACAGGACAGGGGACAATGGTTTGAAACTGAAAGAGGGCAGGTTTAGATTAATAAGCAAGACAGTTTTTAGGATGAGGGTGGTGAGGCACTGGAGCAGATTGCCCAGAGAATTTGTGAATGCCCCATCCCTGGAAGTGTTCAAGGCCCAATCTAGTGGGTGGCATCCCTGCCCATGGTGAGGGAGTTGAAACTAGATAGTTTCTTAGGTCCCTTCCAAAAAACAAGCCATTTTGTGATTCATTCTGTGATTCTGTTGTCTTCATAGGTCCCTTCCAACCCACATAATTTTATAATTCTATGGTCTCAAAAAATACACATAATTCCAAATGAAGTCCCTCTGTGGGAAAGTCTAGGACCTGTAGAAGGTGATATGTGTGATTTATCATAGCTTCCTATGCTAATGTCTGAAAACAGCAGTTTGATTTTTTTCCTTTTTTAAGAACATCTGGAGTGATTAGTTCATAGCTGGATGTTAAACTTCTCATTTGGCATGCTTTATCACATTGGTGGTAGGAACTTGGTTTCCTTAGTGTATGGGAATACTAGGTTCTAACTAATGAGATTTAGTACAGATATATATATTTATCTATATGTACATACAAAACACACAAATACAAATGTTGATAGATAATGATAGTTCCTGATGTCTCATCTTCTTTGCAACCACGGAACTGGAAGCTGATTATGTTTAGTGGGAATGCCAAAGATAAGCATATCTTCAATTTTGGCAGACTGCCTCCTGGATATGTTCTGAGCAGTGTCTGTATGTAGGAGGAGTGCTTACATTTTTATTGTTTCCCAGTACTAGGTACATCTGTAAGAAGCATTTGAATTGTGAAGGGTTCAGACCTGCTCGACAATTTAAATCCAAATTTTCATTCCAACATGAAGAAATAAGATAATGTCTTTAGAAATCAGATGGGTAAATCTAGAAGTAGAAATTATCCTATTTTCATGGTTTACAATTTAGAGCTAAAAGATTGTTAGGGAGAGATTACTACTGGTAATTTTGCTGGTACCTTAAAATTTATTTCACTGTTTCAGTTCTTCAGATACAATACTGTTACAGCTGAATGTAGCAGATACCCCGTTTGCCACAGCATGAATACAAGTCTGACTACATGGTGGTTTCCATACTTAGTATTTAATATTTCTGGAGACTTTGGGCTGTCTTTCTGTATTTCAGTGAATGACTGCCATGATTGTTCTTTTTTAAGAAGAAGAGTTGCATGGGTTTTGTAATTAAATAACTTGTAGTGGTTCTTTAAAAATTTATTATTTACACTCAACTGTGGGTATATTTCTTGCCATCTCATAATGATTCAAATTTATGTAGAATTGACAGTATAAACAAAACCCAATATATTTTAGTTACTTAAGTGATATGCATTTGTGGTGGCTGGATGCCAGGTGCCCACTTGACTGGGCGCCAGGTGCCCACCCGGCCTCTCTATCATGCCTCTCCCCAGCCAGACAGGGGAGAGAGTAAGATGGAAAACAACTTGTGGGTACGGATAAGGCAGTTTATTAAAGCAGAAGCAAAGCGAAAGCTTGCATGTGCAAAAGCGAAGCGAAAGATATTTATTCTCTACTTCCCATGAGCACCGATGGTCGGCCACTCCTGAGCAGCAGGGCTTCAGCACGCATAATGGTTCCTCAGCAGGCAGCCATTGGAGGCAATGAATGCCTGCCTTCCTGCTCCTTTCCTTAGCTTTTATGTCTGAGCTGACATCATATGGTATGGAATATCCCTTTGATTAGTTTGGTTCAGCTGGCCTACTTGTGTTCCCTCCCAGGATCTTGCCCTCGATTGAGGAAGGAATGTTACAGTGCTGATGCTGTGCTCAGCAGTAGCCAAAACACTGGTGTGTTATCAACCCTTCTAGCTACCAATGCGAAGCACAGCACTGTGAGGGCTACTATGGGGACATGAACTCAACTCAGCCAGTCCCAATACAGCGTTGTAGACTGAACATACTTTCACAAACTGTAAAATCAAAGGGTTATAGCTTTGAAACCAGATAACAGTGAGCTTATTTTACTCTCAACAGTCTATTTGAATGCAACCTAATCTGAAATACCTGCTGCTAGTTGATGCATATTTTAAGTAAAAGTTCATCTTGCTATGAAGTCTTTTATTTTTTATGCATAATCAAATGAAATTTATGGTTCACAAATACATTGCATGTGATATATCCACATAACTTTTCAGTTCAGCTGAACTGCCAAGCTTGCATACACCCACATAAACATACACACAAGTGTGTTGTGTATGCGTGTTTATGTGCCTAGAGCCCTGATACACTGTGATGATTCAATGTAAATTGTGTGAAGCTGTAATCCTGTAGGTATTTATAATCATACTTATGTGTCTGCTATTGATGAAAATAGGACTGGATAGGCATATTTTATTAATAGTCATGTTTACAGAACTAGTTTGCTGGCATTTTTGTTTTCCATAGTTGTCACCACTATTAATACTATTTAACAAATACTCAATCTTAATATAAGCCTCTTTCCAGTCTGTGGGTTTCATTTGACAGGTGAGCTGCTCTGTTGGCTCATGACTGAGAGAGTAACTGGTCAGAACTGTTCTGCAGCCCTTTGCTGGAGGAGTTTTAGAAGCACCGTGGCTTTTCAGTGGTTGGTTCATACTGTGAAATGTTAACTTGAACGTAATTCATTTGATATAAAGAAGAGTGCTGTGCATTGCCTTCTTATGACTTGTTGCTTCTCTATTGTTGTACAGCTGTTTTTGTGGGCTTAACAGTAAACTTTGATAAATTAAAAAAAAAATCTTTTTTTCTTCTCACAAATTTATTGTTTTGAGACTTGTACAGCTCTGATTCAGGATAATATGGTAGTAGAAACAGTTTAGTAGCTTCTCAACTTTGTAGCTGCTTCTGTGTGGTATTTGAGCTCCAAATTCAAATCATATTTATAGTATTTGTCTGAATATTCATTTTATAATGAAGCCTATTGTTGTTCAGATAAACTGAATAAAATTATTTTGGTTGAAAAGTATGAAAATGATTACACTTCAGATAATCGCTTATTATTTTCTACTGTTTAAGTTAGAAAGCCATTGCTATAATATGTCCATCATTACTGCATCATACTTTGTTTTGTTGTTTTTCTTCTGCCTCAGGAACTGATACAGAATGCAGAAGATGCTGGTGCCACAGAGGTTAGATTTTTATATGACGAAACTCAGTATGGAACAGAAACTTTATGGTCAAAGGACATGGCACAATATCAGGGTAAAAATAATTTTTGTAAAATTTGGTCATTATTCTTCAATATGCATGTCAGTTGGGGTCAGCTGTCCTGGCTATGTCCCCTCTCAGCTTCTTATGCACTCCCAGCCCACTTGCTGTTTGGGTCTCATGAGAAGCAGAAAAGGCCTTGGCTCTGTATAAGCCCTGCTCAACGATAACTAAACCAGCCCTGCGTTATCAATGCTATTTCCAGCACAGTAGCCTCCAGCTACTGTGAAGAATATTAACTCTATCCCAGGCCAAACCAGCACACCAGTTCTTAATGTGAAGATGACCCTAGCCCCTTACATTTAATCATTGCCCTGGCAGATCTGCTTTCTTCCCCATCTCTTATTCTCCTGCCCCTGTACCAGACTTTCCTCCATGCTACCTGTATACTGCAAATTCAGTTTCTTGCTACTCTAAGGTTTTGATATTATCTAATATGGCTTTTTGTGATAAAGGTCAGTTATGTATTTAACAAACAAATTAGTTTGCATAATCATCCCAAAAGGCTTTCAGTTGTGATTTGAAGATTTCAGTGATGGATGATCCACTACTATTTGCTTCTGGCTTTTTTCAGTTATTAATCAACCTTATTATGTCTTCTAATTTGAATTTGTCTGTCTTACTTTCTAGACAGACAGTTATACCTTGCCATGTATTCTCTTCAAGTGGAGGTATTAGTAGACTGTGATTAGTACATTTTTCAGATATCTTTTTGATAAACTTAACAGATTGAATTTAAGCCTTGTATTACATGACACTTCTTTCAGAAGTTTTGTTGTTTTCAGCTTTCTGGTCAGTTTTCCAGAATCATTCTTTTAAAATGTGGACACCAGAATTAAATACCACATCAGAATATAAATCTAACTACCATATACAGAGGTATATCCATTTCCTTGGTTTTGCTTTTGCTGCTACTCTATACGTCCCTTTCATTACCAGGTGTAATTCGGTGTCAGCTTAAGTCATAGCTTCCCCAATTAATTTCCACATGCGTACTTCAAATAAATGCTTTCTCAGTCCTGTGAGTTCATTTCCTAGAAATTTTAAACAGTAAATAGTTTTATTCTGTCATCTTTTTAACACTTGCCTATTTATTAAAGGGCCAGCATTTTATGCGTACAATGATGCAATTTTCACCCCGGAGGACTGGCATGGTATACAGGAAATAGCAAGAAGCAGGAAGAAAGATGATCCTCTCAAAGTTGGAAGATTTGGAATTGGCTTTAATTCAGTTTATCATATAACAGGTACTCTCAGTAGTTACTTTAAGATGAAAATGTTGAAGTTTTAAATTGTTTAATTACCTCAGATATTCATCAAACATTTAATATTATCTCTTTAGTGCATTTTAAAATTAGATCACTGGCTAAATTCTCTTAAGAAGCGTTCCTGTTCTAAAATCTGTAAGGTATCGTTTTGATTTTGAAGGTTTTTGGAGGAGATTGTTTGTTCTAGTAGCGTCATTATGTCATTATGTACTTATACTGAAAGGAACATTCCTTTACACTGGTATTTAAGTTATGCACTGCTGCTCATTTTGTAGAGGCCCATAATATGGAGTAGCTATAAAAGTAGAAGTGTGAAAGTTCTCCTTACTAGACTGAAAATTTTTTGCAGGTTTGTTGTATAATAAGCAGAAATGCTAGAAAGGATATTATGTAATAGAGGTATATACACATTTACACTTGAAAGAGATAGTACATACTGTTTCACAAGTTGGTAATATTCAGTCTTGAAACCTGTTATTCTCTCAAAATGTTTTACTGCTGTACAGAAGCAGCATAAATTGTGCTTACACTCTGCATAGTTATAATAGTATAGGATGAGGCAATTTTTGCTGAAATAACATTTTTAAGTTGCAAAGTGAGTTTGTAAGACACAGGATATTTTTTAACAATATTTTACTTAGCTGAACATGAAAAAAATTAATACATTCAGTGGTTTGATAATTCTGGAAATTTATGCTTTTAAGTGTACAGGATTACTGTTTGCCAGCCTTTGAGATGTTCAAAGTAGGAATCCAATAGAATACATATTTAGTAAATTAATTTGGTTTTATTTTTCCTTGAAAATACTGGAAACATAAAAGTATAGAGTCAAAAGAAATTGTACTTTCCGTTGCTCACTGTCTGCTAGAATTCAAATAGTTGATTGAGTATTTATATATTTAATTGCATAATAGGAGTGTGCTTGTTTTGTCTTTGTCAGTAAGCACAGAGTTATCAGAATGTTATCAGAATGATAGAATCATGTAGATGGGAAAAGACCTCTAAGACCATTGAGTCCAACTGTAAGCCTAATGGTACCAAGGCCACATCTGCCCATCTTTTAAATATCTCCACAGGGATGGTGACTCAGCCACCTCCCTGGGCATTATACTCAGTTCAACACAGTTTTGTAACGTTTTTGTCTTGCCCTTTTAAAAATTTGTTCCTTAAGACTGTATCTTTAAAGTATGTTGTTTTAGGATTATCAATAATTGTTGTTTTTATGTATACAGATGTCCCTAGCATTTTCAGCGGTGACCAGATTGGAATGCTTGATCCCCATCAAACCCTTTTTGGACCTCATGAGTCAGGCCAGTGTTGGAATCTAAAAGAAGATAGCAAGGAAATAAATGAACTTACAGACCAGTTTGCACCGTTCATTGGTGTATTTGGCAGCACTAAGGAAACCTTTAAGAATGGAAACTTTCCTGGTACCTTTTTTCGTTTCCCACTTCGTCTGCAGCCTTCCCAACTGAGCAGCAATGTTTATGACAAACAGAAGGTTTTGGAGCTGTTCGAATCCTTCAGAGCAGATGCAGACACAGTATTGCTTTTCTTGAAGAGTGTTCAAGATGTTTCGTTGCATGTTAGGGAAGCTGATGGAACGGAGAGGCTGGTTTTTAGAGTAACTGCCAGTGAGAACAAGGCCTTGAAACACGAAAGACCCAATTCTATCAAAATCCTGGGAACTGCAATAAATCAGTATTGTAAGAAAGTTCCAAGCAATAGTATAACTTGTGTGACATACCATGTAAATATAGTTGTAGAAGATGAGAGTGTTAAGGACGCACAGAAAACATCTTGGTTAGTATGTAATTGTGTAGGTGGTCGAGGAATGTGTACAGAGCTGGATTGTTTAGCTGATGACTTGAAATTTGTTCCTACTATTGGAATAGCCATGTCTTTATCAACTAATGGGGAGGAAAATGGAGCTGTAGCAGACTTTTCAGGAAGAGCATTTTGTTTTTTGCCTTTGCCTCCAGGTGAGGAAAGCAAAACTGGACTCCCTGTTCATGTTAGTGGTTTCTTTGGTCTCACAGACAATAGGAGGAGTATCAAATGGCGAGAGCTGGATCAGTGGAGAGATCCAGCAGCTTTGTGGAATGATCTTCTTGTGGTAAATATAGTGCCAAAGGCATATACAACCCTTATTTTGGAAGCTATCAAACGAATGGAGACTGAGAAGAATTCAGATTTTCCATTGTCAGCTGAAAGAATTTATAGGTTATGGCCTGATGAGAGCAAAATCAGGGTACCCTGGAAACCAATTGTAGTACCTCTCTTTAAAGAGCTGCTCCAGCATACAGTTATTTACTCAGTGAGTAATCAGTGGATAAAGGTGGAGCAGGTGCATTTTTCTGAAGTAGATGAGAGTTTGGAGTACACACAGTCTGTTCTCAACTACCTCCAGAATTCAGGGAAGCAGATTGCCAAGGTACCAGCAAATATTGCTAGTGCAGTGCATCTTACTATTTCTACTGCTAAAGCTGTGAAAAAAGTCACTCCTGCTGTAGTACGGCAAGTGCTAAGGAAATCTGGACACAGTGGACCTGCTGAAGAAAAGCTTCATCTTTTAGAATTTGTGCTTTCTGATGGAGTCTACAGTGAACTGATTGGATTGGAGCTTTTACCTTTACAGAATGGGAATTTTATTCCTTTTTCCTCATCTGTGTCAGAACAGGATGTAGTTTACATAACCTCAGAAGAATATCCCAGGTATGCTTAATATTTGTAATACTGTGGGTTGGGTTTTTTTAAATTTGTATGTTAAAACAGCTTCAGACTGTTATTCGCTTATCAGCAAACAAGGTATGCAGCAACCTGTATCGTAATGAAATAATGCACAGATAGAACTCAAATTTCTGTATATATATATATATATGTTTGTGTGCATATGTCTCATTTGAAAAGTTTGACAACTATTTGCCATTTTAACTTTATAAAAGAATTGTGTGATCTAGGCTTTAAGGGAATATGTCAGGATACATTTCAAGTTTGCCTTCTTCTGGGAATTATAAATAAGAGGAGGTTAGAAACATGGATACTAGGAATTACATTAAATAAGGTAATGATAAGAGCTTTTATTAAACCTAAAGCTTGAGATTACTTCAGGCTTTTTTTTTTTCATCACAACACTCTTAATTTCAATGAAGGGCTGGTTTCAGGAATTAAGCAGATACTATGATGAAAAGAAGAGGGCTTGTCTTTTACATCTGCTTTCCTTTTGTTCTTTCCAGTCTCTCTCCAATTAGTTTTTTTCCATGCTTATTTCCCACATGCATCAGTGTTCCAATTTAGTTCTCATTTCATTAGACAAAAAAGTTGCACAGACCCTGGAGAGGGGATAGCAAAGAGCAGGCTAGCTGGAATAAATGAGCTTGGGGTCACTGAGGAGAAAGCACAACTACTGCTTTTTATGTCTGTACTGGATTATGCAGATATTAAATACTTGTTAAGTCTGGACCAGTCTCCGAGTGATATCTAAAGAAGTACTGCTTGAAGTCACTCAGACACACCAGAGGCCTTACTGTTCCTCCTTACAAAGTGTTACCCACATGTATGTTCACAATGACCCCTCTTTCTCCTTTATCTCAGAGTTCCACTAATTTCCAAATCCTCTGTTTGAGAGAATGTGACACTTGGTGTGTGTTTTGCTGCATTTACTGCTCTGTGGACTGTTTATTAGGAAGTAAAGGTGGGCTGGAGTGTGCCCAGATTGGTATTATTAAGGTAAAAAGTACTCCAAGTGAGGTCCTTTTGTAAATGGGAGTTTGAATATATATATGGACAGCAGATCTTCAAGAAAAGCAGTTGGATGTAGGCAGCTTGTCTTTCCATGTTGCTTGAGAGAAATTTGATTATTTTCAGGTCTGCTTCTGCTGTTTTTCTGCTATATTCTAAACAGAATCACAAAATGAGTAAGGTTGGAAGGGACCACAGTGGGTCATATGGTTCAGCCTCCCTTCTCAAGCAGGGCCATCCTTGAGCACATTGCACAGGATTGTGTCCAGATGGTTCTTGAATATCTCCAGTGAGGGAGACTCCACAACCTCTCTGGGCAATCTTATTGCAGTGCGTGGTCATCTGCACAGTAAAGAAGTTCTTCCTTATGTTTGGGTGGTACTGCCTGTGCATCAGTTTCTGCCTGTTGCATCTTGTCCTATTGCCTGTATCCTTGGCACCACCAAAAAGAGCCTAGGTCCATCCTCTTGGCATCCTCCCTTCAGATGCCTGTATACATTGTTGAGGTCTCCTCTCAGTTGTCTTTTCTTAAGACTAAGCAGGCCCAGCTCCCTCAACCTGTCCTTTTCAGAGAGATGCTTCTGTCTCTTAATCATCTTGTTGCCCTCTGCTGGACTTGCTCCAGAAGCTCCATAGTCTTAAACTCATAATCATAACCCCACAATCTTTCTTGCTCTGAACAATTCAGGTTATTTGTCAGGGGATTAAATCTACTCAGAGCCTGTGATTCTAGTGCCTTTCAAAAAAAAAATAATTCTCTAGCATCCGTTGTGAGATGATTTATCTTTTGGTGTTCTTTCACTTTGTTACTCCTTCCAGAAGTTAAGCTAGTATAAACATACCCATAATGAGACTAACAGTTTGGAGCCCTGCTTCAGACTAGTCATAAAATACTTTTTTTTGAAACTTGAATGATACCAGTATTTCTTATTCAGTTCATGTTATGTTGGTAATGGACTTGATTTGATTAGTAATGGAAAACTGATAAAAAAAGCATGTTATACCAGGCATAAATCTCCTTGCTAGCTATGATAAAACAGAAATTTGAAACAGTAATGCTTTATTTGCCTCTAATCTTGTTTACATTAACTATCTTTAATTCTAATGTTTTTAAGTATGATATATTTCTTATGTTAGATGTTTTAAAGCACTTTCAATTTAGGAGATTGGCTCTTTGCTTATTTAAATTTGGAGCCTGCTAAGAAGGTGAAATAAGCTCTTATGAATTTCTTTCTGTTAACACTGTGGAAGAACAAGATTCTGTGTTTGTCTGTGTCTAACGAACATATCTGCTGTCAGAATTAAACTGGATATTTATTTTTGACTTCAGGAATACCAAAGCACTAAAAACCTATTTAGTTTTAAGTGCTAAAGTGATGGAAGAGCAGGATGAGACTGACTCTTGGCACAATAATTTTAACTATTGACTGCAGATCTTTTGAAATCCACATATCTGTGTGAAATCCTAGAATTATGTTTTGCATTTTTTGTATAGTTTCAAACAGAATTTCTAAGAGACATAGAATGGTAGGTGCTATTTTAGCTTTTCTTGTTTTGTTATTAGAATACAAATGGGTGAAAATAGTTTTCCAATCCCAGTTTTTCTATGAAAAGAAAACTTACTTAGACTTGGTTTGAAAAGAAGAGTAATTGGAAAGATTAGTTTCTTACGACTCTCTGCTTCTAAATGTATGATTTTTTCATTTGTCAGAAAACACCTAGTGAGAGCTCTATTCTGTGTAAGTGATTGCTTTGCATGTTCCTGTTCTACCATGGTGATTCCCGTGCTGGTAATGTCTATGCAGTGACATAAATAAATGATGCCTTGCTAAAATGTGGGGGGTCTTTTTTTTTTTTCTTTTTCTTTTTTTTTTTTTCCCCATGATGTGCTAGATCACTCTTTCCTGGCCTGGAGGGAAGGTTACTCTCTGATGACCTGAAGCCTGAAGTTCTCGCTGCTTTGAAAGAAGCTGCCAAAAGCCGGGGTAAGGTGGCTTTTGTATTCTCTTCTAGTGAAACAGATTTCTAATGATTGAACAGACTAGCTCTACCCCCAAGTTTAAAGTAATGTCTCTTTTGAAATTGATTTCCCATAAATAAGTTAGTCATCTAAAAAAAATTTAAGATACGATAGACTGTATTGTTTGAGTTGGAAATGACACAAATGAAAATTATAAATGAACAAAAGGGCAAAGGAAGAAGAATGAAAATTTACAATAAAATAATAGATACTCATTTAGTAAAGCATGTGTTCAAGGATTAATAATTTTATTTAAATAGTATTCTTCCACTTAAGACAGTCTTAATTCTTTTTTGTATTTGTAGTATTTGCCTTTGCAATGTGTTTCCTGAGTCTTAATTCATAGTTTATGGTTGTGTCAATGTGCAGCTACTGAAATGCTTCCAATCATGATCAAAAGACTTGGTGAACCAGTTTGCTGCATCTATAGATAAGATGCCTCTCTATTTAACTGCCCACATAGTTAAATTTTTTTGGCATCCATTCTACTCAGTTTGTCTGCATTTACCTTTTCACTCTTGTGATTCATTATGCACTGGATTGGTAAATTTGAAGCCTGAGTCTCAGAAGTCCTTTCACGTAAACACAATTTGCAAACCAAGTTACTCCTCAGCCTATTTTTAAATAATATTAGTATATGATGAGCTATTCTTCAGTGTCTAGAAAATGTGCTTTTCAGGAAAAGATTCTTGTCTTTGGGTTTTTGGTTTTTTTTTCATTGCTTGATTCTTCAGAATTATTTTTTAGACTGAAGACATTAGAACTAGACACAGAATACTGTAATTCATTGTCTTAATTTGCTTTTCATGATAACTTTTATCATGGTCTTCAGTCATTCAGTCTCTATTTCTTCTGTCTGTGTTCTGACCTTTTTTCCCCTTCAATTCTTTATATGTTTTCTGTTTATCATTCTTCCTGTTCACTTGTAAACCTCCTCCTTTTTCCATGTTTTGATCATTCCTTCATTATCAAAAGTAATAGAAAAATAAGGTAATTCTGAGGCAAGACAATAAATTTTTCAAGTATGGCAAAGATTCTGTGAAAAAATTAAAGGGATTGAGAGTGACTTGTTGCATAGATTAAAATGTGTAAATATGTAAAAAAATATAAAATGTATAGAAGATATGAAATTGATGCTGCGACTTTTATTGAATATGGAAGACAACAAGTCTGAAACTATTGTAAAGAAAAATTTCTTTTAAAAAGCAGAATTGCTTGAATACATCTTAAACAGAAAAAGCAGAGGTGACAGAAATAAAAAAACCCCTATTAAACCAATTCCTTGCTGAGTTCTTCTAGGACATTCCTCCACTTCCAGGCTTGGTCTCAGAGTTGCAATGAAGTCTGTCAGTTACTGGGAAGATTTTTGGTCACATTTAAGGTCTTGCTTTTGTCTCTCCTTTCCTCTGGCAGATTCTTTGAATGACATTTTTCTAGGGACTTGTTTTTGGTAGTATGCCTGTCATTGATTGGAAGATCATATTTTGTAAATAAATATGGCAGTTATTCTTCTAAATCTTCTAGAAATTCTTAAATACATTTAGTTAATCCTTCTTGAGATTGTAGTGGCCTACTTTTCTCTTCATTCTATGTCCTCCTAAATTATTCTTCATTCTGTTATTTTGCATAATTGTGACGTACAACTGCACTGCCATAGAAGTTGTCTGTTGCAAATAATAAGTATTTTAAGATCACATGTGTAGTTTTTAAAACAGTAATTTAAACTTCTCAAATAAAGGGATTTAGGGTTAGCTTTTAAGTAGATTCTTATTTTTAATCTGTGTACTGTATTCTTCTAGTTAATAACTGTTCGTATTTAGTGTGTTAATGTGTAGCTCACAGGATGTTTTCTAAAATGGATTTGATTATATTCTAGCCCAACAGCTTCTCTGGGGATTTTCAGGTATGGTTATTAACTGAAGATGTATTGGTTTGGATTGAAGCTTGATATTTGTGTGAATTTGGTGATTAGCTATTCTCGTTACCCCAACTTTCTTGTATACAAAACTTATCAAATAGAGCTGCCAAGAGATAGCAACCAAAGATAATTATAAAAAGAGTTCTAAATAAAGTGGAGGGGAAAATGCATATTGATGCAGAAAACATTATAGTTATGTTACATGGAAGTTACCAATGTTTTCATTGGTTTATTTATATATTTCTTTTAATAAATTCATATGCAGGAAGATTTCCAGTATTTTGAGATCACATGTGTAGTTTTTAAAACAGTATTGTAAACTTCTCAAATAAAGGGATTTAGGTTTAGCTTTTAAGTAGATACTTATCTTCGCTTCTGCAAGTTTTTCTCACTTTGACAGGACTGATGTGTTGCCTGTGTTTTCTGTTCAATAGAACTAACAGAACCCATAGCTCTGTAGGCATGAAGTAAAAGGAAAAAATATTTTTCTGAAGGATGTCTATAATTGATCTTAATCTTTATTTGGACTGTTGCTTTTAAGGAAATGGCAGTGTTATCTAGATGGACAAAATCTGACATTCAAATAGATGTCTTGCTTCCGTTTCTGTCATTGTTTCTGATGTTGTTGGGAGGTAGTGGTACTTTTATATCCTGTGCTATTTTCTTACCCCCTGAAGTCCTGTAGTTTTTAAGTATAAGCTGTTCTAATGGTGATTAAGACAGGAGTGTAAAGATGTATTTCTTTTAGTGAGGACTTCGATAATAAGAATAAAAGCTTATACATCTAGACTTAGTTTCAGCACTTCCTGCACAACTGAGTCTAGGTTCTTGTAAGTTTTAGTGTAAGACCAGCTGCACTTGAGCCAGTCTTTGCTATATCTAATAAATAATCTTTCAAATCTATTCAAACATTTACAATTAGAGACAAATAATGTTTTTTTTTACCACTAGGCAAATAAGTAGTGTAAAAACATCAACCAAACAAAAAAATGTTTGAAGTTTCAACTTCAGTACTAAATCTCTAGTTGCTATGTATGCCTGAAAACTCTTGTGTTAAACTAACAAATGTAACAACATACTGATAATTTTCAATTTTTTAAATATTTTTATACTAATATGGAATGTATTTGCTTTTAATTAACTCCTGAAAGCAAAGGAAGCTGGTATTTGCAGTCCTATTTAACAAACAGGGTTTTTTCCACAAAAAGGCAGGGCATGAGAGTTTTTTAGATTTTTTTCTTCTACTTATTTTCCTTTTTCTTCTTTCCCCTGAAGCACTTTGTTATGTAACTCTGCTTTGTGATTTTCACAGCTTTGCCCTTTTGCTATATTTTCAGGGAGGCCATGCACTCAGCTGCAGCTTCTGAACCCAGAGAGATTTGCCCGGCTCATTAAAGAAGTTATGAATAGTGTGTGGCCTGGGAGAGATGTGGTGGTACAGTGGTATCCAGGTTTGGAAGGAAAAAAGCACCCATCAGTTTCCTGGCTTAAGATGGTCTGGAAGAATCTATATATACATTTTCCTGATGACTTGAGTGTGTTTGATGAAATGCCGCTTATCCCCACGACGCTGCTGGAGGAAAATCAAACATCAGTGGAACTGGTTAGATTTAGGAATCCATCACCTATTGTTCTGGAAGACGAATCTGAGACTCAGCTCCCAGAATATTTAGCTGATATTATTCAGAAAGTTGGTGGAGTTGTACTTAAGAAACTGGATATTTCTATCCAACATCCACTTATAAAAAAATATGTGCATCCACCATTGCCAAGTGCTGTTTTACAAATAATGGAAAAAATGTCCTTACAGAAACTATGCAATCAGGTTGCGTCATTCCCCCCAGCACATAAAGATGCTCTTAGGGCATTCTTAGCTAGTTTAACGGATGCAAGTGAAAAAGAGAAAAGAATTATTCAGGAATTGGTAATATTTAAAAAAATCGAGAAATCATCTGATGAAAGTGTCCCCGTTTTTACAGGACTGAAAGGTAGTAAGGTATTGCACCACACTGCCAAAATTCCTCCTGGTCTAAGATTTTCTGTTCCAATAATTGACAGCAGTGATGAAGCAACTATTCGCTTAGCTAATCTACTGAAAATAGAACAGCTAAAAAGCACAGATTGCTTGAAGTTTGTTATAGAAGACATAAGAAGCGATTTTTATTCATATGATGAAACAACACAGATAATGCAATGGGTTCTTGAAAATCTGACTTTTCTTAAAAATGAGAGTACAGATGTGATAGATTGGCTGACACCACTAAAGTTTATTAAGATTTCACCAGAAAAGATCATGTCAGCAAACGAACTTTTTGATCCTGAGGTAGAACTTCTGCAACATTTGTTTTATGCTGAGGAGGAAATTTGCTTCCCCCCTGTTATTTTTACATCATCAGATATTCTTCATTCACTGAGACAAATAGGCTTAAAAAATGAAGCCAATCTTGAGGAAAGTGATATATTGAGAGTGGCAAAAAAAATTGAAAATTTGCATGCTGACTCTAACACCAATCATGATTTACTGTTAAGAAAAGCTAAAACTCTCTTGATGATTTTGAACAAAAACCATATGCTGCTTCACTCATCTGAAACAAAAGCTGCAATGAAAAAGATAAAATGGATTCCTGCATGTAAGGAAAGGCCTCCAAATTATCCCGGATCCTTAGTTTGGAAAGGAGATCAATGTAATCTCTGTTCACCACCAGAAATGTGTGATCTATCGCACGCCATTTTAGTTGGTTCCTCAGTTCCTCTTGTGGAAAATGTACTGTTGGATATAGAAAAAGCACTTGGCATCCCCACCAAGCCCAGCATAAAAGCAGTCTTGAAACATTTCAAGGTGGTTGTTGATTGGCATGGTTCTAAAACCTTCAGTGATGAGGACTATTATCAATTTCAACATATCTTGCTTGAGATTTATGGATTTATGCATGATCATCTAGAAGAAGGCAAAGAAGCTTTTAAAGCCCTGAAATTTCCCTGGGTTTGGACAGGTAAAACCTTTTGTTCTCTCACACAAGCAGTAATAAAGTCAGTTCCTGATCTTGATCTCCAACCCTATCTACATTATGTGCCAAAAACTATGGCAAAGTTTCACCAGTTGTTTAAATGTTGTGGTTCAATTGAGGAGTTAACCCCAGACCATGTTTCTATGGTCATTCAGAAAATATATCTAAAGAGTGAGCAGTCTCTCTCAGAGCAAGAGAGTAAGCAAAGTCTTCACATTATGTTGAGCATCATAAGATGGCTGTATAGCAATCAGATTCCTGCAAGTCTGCACACACCCATGCCGCTATACAGTGGCAAACTTCCTTATAAACTTGCAATGAGGCCAATTCATGAGTGCTGTTACTGTGACATCAAAGTTGATGACTTAAATGATTTACTTGAAGATTCTGTTGAACCAATAATTTTGGTGCATGAAGACATACCGATGAAAACCGCGGAGTGGTTAAATGTCCCATGCCTTAGCACAAGACTGATTAATCCAGAGAATATGGGATTTGAGCAGTCTGGGCAAAGAGAGCCTCTGACTGTAAGAATTAAAAACATTTTGGAAGAATACCCTTCCATTTCAGATATCTTTAAAGAACTTCTTCAAAATGCTGATGATGCTAATGCAACTGAATGTAATTTCCTGATTGACATGAGACGAAATATGGATATAAGGGAGAACCTTCTGGATCCAGGAATGGCAGCATGTCATGGTCCAGCTTTGTGGTCATTCAATAATTCTGAGTTTTCCGACTCTGATTTCCTAAATATAACTCGATTAGGAGAGTCTTTAAAAAGGAGTGAAGTTGACAAAGTAGGAAAATTTGGACTGGGATTCAATTCTGTTTATCATATCACTGATGTTCCTATTATTTTGAGCCGTGAGTTCATGATTATGTTTGATCCAAATGTCAACCATATAAGTAAGCACATCAGAGATAAATCTAACCCAGGGATCAAAATCAATTGGAGTAAACAACAGAAAAGACTGCGAAAATTTCCAAATCAGTTTAAGCCATTTATAGGAGTTTTTGGTTGCCAGCTACCACTGACAGTAGAATCTCCCTACAGCTACAAAGGAACACTTTTCAGGCTGTCCTTTAGGACTCAGCAGGAAGCTAAAGTGAGTGAAGTGAGCAGTACATCTTACAATACAGCAGACATTTACTCTCTTGTGGATGAATTTAGCATTTGTGGTCATAGACTGATAATATTTGCTCAGAGTGTAAACTCAATGGTTTTGAAATACTTGAAAATTGAAGCAGATGATCCTGGCGTGGCACAAGATGTTGTCACGATCAGAAAAAATCTGTGTTCTTCTAAAGCCTTGACTGCACCAAATGTAAGTGTTTTAAAGGAAGCGGCTAAACTCATGAAGGTCTGCAGCAGTAGTAACAAAAAGCTTCCCACTGAAACACCAAAGTCGTCATGTATCTTACAGATAGTAGTAGAAGAATTTCATCATGTATTTAGGCGGATTGCTGATTTACAGTCTCCACTTTTCAGAGGTACTGAAGATGATCCAGCTTCTTTCTTTGAGATGGCTAAATCAGGACAGATGAAAAGATCAGCTGATGAATTGCCGCAGAAAACAGTAGATTCAACAACATGGCTTATATGTTCTTGCATGGATGTTGGAGATGCTTTGAAATTTTCTTTACATGAAAGTGGACGAAGACTAGGTCTGGTTCCCTGTGGTGGAGTAGGAGTGTTGCTGTCTGAAACCCAGGATCAAAAGTGGATTGTGAAACCTAATTGCAACACGATAGGAGAAGTATTCTGCTATTTACCTCTGCGAATAAAAACAGGCTTACCTCTGCATATAAATGGCTGCTTTGCAGTTACTTCAAATCGGAAAGGAAGATGGAATACAGTATTCATGAGGCATGTTATTGTAAAAGCCTACATAGAAGCCCTTTGTGTTTTACGTGACATGGCAATCAATGGTGAGCTAGTTGACTACAGTTACTGTGCAGTCTGGCCAGATCCTGATTCAGTTCATGATGATTTTTCTGTTATTTGTCAAGGATTTTATGAAGACATAGCTCATATGAAAAGCAAAGAAGGGATTAAAGTGTTTTCTGATGGTTTGTCTTGGGTTTCCATGAAGAATGTAAGGTTTTTAGATGACTCTATACTGAAGCGGCCAGATGTTGGGCCGTCAGCCTTTAAGATCTTTCTGAAGTACCTTAAAAAAACTGGTTCCAAAAATCTGTGTGCCGTAGATCTCCCATCCTGGGTAAAGACAGGATTTGAAGAAGCAGGATGCAAATACATATTATCGGAGAACACCTTCACTGAGAAACAGTTCTTTTCTGAGGTATTTTTCCCTAATGTTCAGGAGATTGATGCAGAGCTGCGTGATCCTTTGATGTGTTACGTTCTCAATGAAAAAGTTGAGGAGTTCTCAGGAATTCTTCGTGCTACTCCATGTATTCCCTGTTCATTGGATGGACATTCATTAGTTACACCATCAAGACTGATCCATCCTGAAGGAAGAGTTGCAAAGTTGTATGATGCTGAAGATGGAAGATTTCCTTATGGTACCACTCAGGATTATCTTAACCCTGTTATTTTGGTTAAACTAGTTCAGTTGGGAATGGCTAAAGATGATATTTTATGGGAAGATCTGATAGAACGTGCAGAGTCTGTAGCTGAAATTAACAAGACTGATCATGCTGCAGCTTGTCTCAGAAGCAGTACTATATTGAGTCTTATTGATGAAAAACTAAAATCTAGAGATCCTAGAGCTAAAGAATTTGCTGCAAAATGTCAAACCATTCCTTTCCTTCCTTTCCTTAGCAAACCAGCAGGTTTCTCACTGCACTGGAAAGGCAGTGATTTTCAACCTGAAGCGATGTTTTCAGCAACTGATCTTTTCACTGCTGATCATCAAGATATAGTTTGCCTCACACAACCAATTCTTAATGAAAATTCCCACTCTTTTAAAGGCTGTGGTGCTTTGTCATTAGCTGTCAAAGAATATTTGGGTTTACTGAAGAAACCACCTGTTAATTTAGTCATAAATCAGTTAGAAGAAGTTGCAAAGTCATTTGATGGAATCACATTGTATCAAGAAAATATCACTAATGCTTGTTACAAATATCTACATGAAGCAATGTTAGAGAGCGAATCAACAAAAGCCATGATAATTGAACAGCTGACAAACTGTAGCTTTATTTTGGTTGAGAATGTGTATGCTGATCCAAAAAAAGTGTCTTTTCATTTGAATTTTGAAGCAGCACCCTATCTCTATCAGTTGCCTAACAAATATAAAAATAGTTTCCGTGAGCTGTTTGAAAGTGTGGGTGTCAGACAGGCTTTTACAGTTGAAGATTTTGCTGCAGTTCTGGAATTCATAAATCAGGAAAGAGGGACCAAACAACTAACCGAAGACAACTTTCAGCTCTGTAGGAGAATAATTAGTGAAGGAATATGGGGCCTCATTAGAGAGAAGAAGCAGGAATTTTGTGAGAAAAAGTATGGTGATATTTTGTTGCCAGATACTCATCTTGCACTTCTGCCTGCAAAATCTTTGTGTTACAATGACTGTCCATGGATTAAAGTTAAAGACACAACTGTTAAGTATTGTCATGGCGATATTCCAAGAGAAGTTGCAGTGAAGCTTGGAGCAATACCAAAACGCCATAAAGCTTTAGAAAGATACGCATCAAATATCTGTTTTACTACCCTTGGAACAGAATTTGGCCAGAAAGAAAAATTGACAAGTAGAATTAAAAGCATTCTGAATGCATACCCTTCAGAAAAAGAAATGCTGAAAGAGCTTCTTCAGAATGCAGATGATGCAAAAGCTACAGAGATCTGTTTTGTGTTTGATCCTAGACAGCATCCAGCCGATAGAATATTTGATGAGAAATGGGCACCACTTCAAGGACCAGCACTGTGTGTTTACAACAATCAGCCTTTTACAGAAGATGATATTCGGGGAATTCAGAACCTTGGAAAAGGTACAAAAGTAGGAAATCCCTGTAAAACTGGACAATATGGTATAGGTTTCAATTCTGTTTACCATATTACTGATTGCCCGTCTTTCCTGTCTGGCAATGATATACTTTGTATTTTTGATCCTCATGCAAGATATGCACCTGGTTCAACATCAACAAGTCCTGGCCGCATGTTTAGAGATTTAGATGCAGATTTCAGAACACAGTTCTCAGATGTACTGGACCTCTACTTAGGAGATCACTTTAAACTGGATAATTGTACGATGTTTAGGTTTCCTCTTCGAAATGGAGAAATGGCGAAAGTATCAGAAATTTCCTCAGTTCCATGCTCAGATAGAATGGTCCAAAATCTTTTAGATAAGCTGCGTACAGATGGAGCAGAACTCTTAATGTTTTTGAACCATATGGAAAAAATTTCTATTTGTGAGATAGAAAAAACAACAGGAGCACTGAATGTGCTTTATTCTGTACAAGGCAAAATCACTGATGGAGACAGACTGAAACGAAAGCAATTCCATGCATCTGTGATCGACAGTGTAACTAAGAAAAAGCAGCTAAGTGAAATACCTGTGCAACAGATTACTTACACAATGGATACTGAAGACTCTGAAGGAAATCTTACAACTTGGTTAATTTGTAACAGGTCAGGCTTTTCCGCCATGGAAAAGGTATCCAAAAGTGTAGTTTCAGCCCACAAGAATGAGGATATTACTCTTTTTCCTCGTGGTGGAGTAGCAGCTTGCATTACTCATAATTACAAAAAACCCCATAGAGCATTCTGTTTCTTACCTTTATCATTAGAAACTGGATTACCTTTTCATGTGAATGGACACTTCGCTCTGGATTCTGCAAGAAGAAACTTGTGGCGTGATGATAATGGTGTTGGAGTAAGAAGTGACTGGAATAGTAGTCTAATGACAGCACTGATAGCACCGGCCTATGTTGAACTGCTGATTCAGCTGAAGAAACGGTATTTTCCAGGTACCGATCCTACAGTATCAGTGCTGCAAAACACACCTATTCATGCTGTGAAAGACACTTTAAAAAAGTTTTTATCCTTTTTTCCAGTTAATAGACTTGATATTCAGCCAGATTGGTATTGTTTAGTGAAAGCAGTTTACAGTTGCATTTATGAAGATTTGAAGCGTCTTTTACCTGTTATGAGAGCTCCAAATGTTGATGGTTCTGATTTGCATTCTGCTGTTATCATCACATGGGTTAACATGTCTACTGCGAACAAAGGCAGGCCATTCTTTGACAATTTGCTACAAGATGAATTGCAGAACCTCAAAAATACAGAATACAACATCACAACACGGAAGACAGTGGCTGAAAATGTTTATAGACTCAAGCATCTACTCTTAGAAATTGGATTTAATTTGGTATATAACTGTGATGAGACTGCAAATCTTTACCACTGTTTGGTAGATGCAGATATTCCTGTCACCTATGTGACACCTGCTGATGTCCGATTATTTTTGATGACATTTTCTTTTCCAGACTCTAACTGCCACATTGGAAAGTTACCCTGTCGTCTTCAGCAGACAAATTTGAAACTCTTCCATAGTCTAAAACTCCTGGTCGACTACTGTTTTAAAGATACAGAAGAAAATGAAATCCAAATTGAGGGTTTGCCGCTCCTTCTTACGCTTGACAACGTTTTGCAAGTTTTTGATTCAAAGCGACCAAAGTTCTTGACAACATACCATGAACTGATTCCGTCTCGCAAGGATCTCTTTATGAACACATTGTATTTGAGATACAACAATATTCTGCTTAGCAGTGAAGTAGCAAAAGTCTTTGATATCAGAAGTTTTGCTGAATTGTTATCATCTGTGTTGCCTAGAGAATATAAAACTAGAAATTGTATGAAGTGGAAGGAAAACTTTGCTAGTGAATCTTGGCTTAAAAGTGCCTGGCATTTTATCAGTGAGTCTATAAATATTAAGGAAGAGCAAGAAGATATGCAAGCAAAATTCGACAATGTTGTTGACACTCTGAAGGACTGGACTTTGCTCCCAGGTGTAAAGTTTACTGTCTCAGCCAATCACCTTGTTGTACCAGAGTGTGATGTTTTACTGCCTCTCAGCATTATGCACATAGCTGTTTTTCCAAATGCTCAAAGTGATAAAGTCTTCCATGCTTTGATGAAAACAGGCTGTATTCAGCTGGCATTGAACAAAATTTGCTCTAAAGACAGTGCTTTAGTGCCTTTGTTGTCAGGACGTACGGCAAATATAGATAATCCTTCAAGCATTCTGAAAGCCATACAATATATGGTACAGACATCAACTTTTAAGACTGAAAAGTTAGTAGAAAGTGACTTCGAGGCTCTTTTAATGTACTTCAATTGCAACTTATGTCATTTGACATCTCAGGATGACATTAAAATTTTAAAGTCTCTTCCATGTTACAAATCCATTAGTGGTCGATACATCAGCATTTCGAAATATGGGACGTGTTATGTCCTCACAAAAAGCATCCCATCAGTAGAAGTAGATAGATGGACACAGTCAACTTCATCAGCTTTTCTTGAAGAGAAAGTTCATTTGAAAGATTTGTATACTATGCTTGGCTGTGTCTCTGTGGATGATCTTGAAGTGTACTTGAAACATCTTTTGCCAAAAATTGAAAGTCTGTCTTATGATGCAAAATTAGAACATTTGATCTACTTAAAGAATAGGCTAACTAGCATTGAAGAAGCCTCAGAAATGAAAGAACAGCTGTTTGAAAAGCTTGAAAGCATTTTGATCATTCATGATGCAAGCAATAGGTTAAAGCCTGCAAAATATTTTTATGACAGGACTGTAAAAGTCTTTGAAGTTATGCTTCCTGAAAAATTCTTTATACCTCAAGATTTTTTTAAGAAGCTAGAGCAACTTACAAAACCAAAAAATCAAGCTGGATTCCTTCCATCATGGGTAACTTTTCTACGACATATTGGATTGAAATTCATCATTTCACAGCAGCAGTTACTACAGTTTGCTAAGGAAATCAGCATGCGAGCAAATACAGAAAACTGGTCTAAAGAAACGCTACAGAATACTGTCGATGTCCTCCTTCATCACATATTCCAAGAAAGAACTGACCTTTTCTCAGGAAATTTTCTGAAAGAATTGTCATTAATTCCTTTTCTGTGCCCTGAACGAGCTCCAGCAGAATTTGTTAGATTTCATCCCCAGTATCAAGAAGTTAATGGGACACTTCCTCTTATACGATTCAATGGGGCACAGGTGAATCCTAAATTCAAGCAGACTGATGTGTTGCAGTTGCTGTGGACGTCGTGTCCCATTCTTCCTGAGAAAGCAACACCTTTAAGCATCAAAGAGCAAGAGGGAAGTAGTCTTGGTGCACAAGAACAACTTGAGCAAGTTTTAACCATGCTGAATGTTAATTTGGACCCTCCTCTGGACAAAGTTATCAATAACTGCAGGAACATATGCAATATAACAACTTTGGATGAGGACATGGTGAAAACTAGGGCCAAGGTCCTAAGAAGCATTTATGAATTTCTTAGTACAGAGAAGAGGGAATTCCGCTTTCAGCTTCGAGGAGTTTCTTTTGTAATGGTGGAAGAAGGTTGGAAACTCCTTAAGCCTGAAGAGGTGGTAATAAACCTTGAGTATGAATCTGATTTTAAACCTTATCTTTACAAACTTCCTTTAGAACTTGGTACTTTCCATCAGTTATTTAAACATTTGGGCACTGAAGATATTATTTCAACAAAGCAGTATGTTGAAGTCCTAGGGCGCATATATAAGAGCTCAGAGGGAAAGCAATTGGATCCTAATGAAATGCGCACAGTTAAAAGAGTAGTTTCAGGCCTGTTCAAAAGTCTTCAGAATGATTCTGTAAAGGTTAGGAACGACCTTGAGAATATGAGGGATTTTGCCCTTTACCTTCCCAGTCAAGATGGTAGGTTGGTAAAGTCTAGTATCTTAGTTTTTGATGATGCACCCCACTACAAAAGCAGAATTCAAGGTAACATTGGTGTGCAGATGCTTGTTGACCTTAGCCAGTGTTACTTAGGCAAAGACCATGGTTTTCACACTAAATTGATAATGTTATTCCCTCAGAAATTGAGGCCTCGCTTACTTAGCAGTATTCTTGAAGAACAGTTGGATGAGGAGTCCCCCAAAATTTGTCAGTTTGGAGCATTATGTTCCTTGCAAGGAAGGTTACAGTTACTGTTGTCTTCAGAACAATTTATCACAGGACTCATTAGGATTATGAAGCATGAAAATGACAATGCTTTTCTAGCTAATGAAGAAAAAGCAATAAGACTTTGCAAAGCTTTGCGAGAAGGTTTGAAAGTTTCCTGTTTTGAGAAGTTGCAAACAACATTAAGAGTTAAAGGGTTTGCTCCTATTCCCCACAGCAAAAGTGAAACATTTGCTTTCTTGAAGAGATATGGAAACGCAGTAATATTGCTTTACATACAGCATTCAGACAGCAAAGACATAAATTTTCTCTTAGCATTAGCCATGACCTTAAAATCTGCAACCGACAACCTGATTTCTGATACCTCATATTTAATTGCCATGCTGGGTTGTAATGATATTTATCGGATCAGTGAGAAGCTTGACAGTTTAGGAGTGAAGTATGACTCTTCTGAGCCATCAAAACTTGAACTACCAACACCTGGCACTCCTATACCAGCTGAAATTCACTATACTCTTCTTATGGATCCAATGAATGTATTTTATCCTGGTGAATATGTTGGTTACCTTGTTGATTCTGAAGGTGGTGATATATATGGATCATATCAACCAACTTATACCTATGCAATCATTGTACAAGAAGTAGAAAGAGAAGATGATGAAAGTCCTAGTTTTCTAGGGAAGATTTACCAGATTGATATTGGATATAGCGAATATAAAATAGTGAGCTCTCTTGACTTGTACAAATTTTCCAGACCAGAGGAAAGTTCCCAAGGCAGGGATAGTACACCTTCTACCCCAACCAGTCCTACAGAATTTCCAGCACATGGACCAAGGGCAATTCCACCTCTCTTTGCTGGTAGAGAGAGCCACAAAACAATGTCCTCAAAACATCACTCCCCAAAAAAGATGAAGTCAAATTCATTGCCAGAAATATTAAGAGAAGTGACATCTGTGATTGAACAGGCTTGGAAGCTTCCAGAATCTGAAAGAAAGAAGATTATTAGGAGGCTGTATCTTAAATGGCATCCAGATAAAAATGCAGAGAATCTTGATATAGCTAATGAAGTTTTCAAACATTTACAGAATGAGATTAACAGGATGGAAAAACAGGCCTTCATGGATCAAAATATGGATAGAGCCTCAAGAAGACCATTTTCATCCTCTGCTTCTCGATTTCAGTCAGATAAATTTTCATTTCAGAGATTTTACACTTCATGGAATCAGGAAGCAACAAGCCACAAATCTGAAAGGCAACAGTATAAAGAAAAGTGTCCCTCTTCCACGGGGCCATCGTACTCGCAACGCTTTTTTGTCCCGCCTACGTTCAGGTCTGTTGGCAATCCTGTGGAGGCACGGCGATGGCTTAGGCAGGCCCGAGCTAACTTTTCAGCTGCACGAAATGACCTTCATAAAAACGCCAACGAATGGGTATGCTTTAAATGCTACCTTTCTACTAAACTAGCGTTGATTGCAGCTGACTACGCTGTGAAGGGCAAGTCAGACAAAGATGTAAAACCAGCAGCCCTTGCACAAAAAATAGAGGAGTACAGTCAGCAACTTGAAGGGCTTACAAATGACGTTCAGACATTGGAGGCTTATGGAGTAGATAGCTTAAAAACTAGGTATCCTGACTTGCTTCCTTTTCCACAGATTCCCAATGATAGGTTTACTTCAGAAGTTGCTATGAGAGTGATGGAATGTACTGCTTGTATCATAATAAAACTTGAAAACTTTATACAACAAAAAGTATAAATTATTTGAAGAGGTTAGGGAACTGTTTTGTCAAGAGCATAAGTGTTTCATGTGATGGGTTACAAATGCAATTGTACAGATCATGGATTGTCCAAGTAGTTACACGTTCCAAGCGGTTTAGAAGCGTAGTGCACAAAGGTGTATGGTACTGAAGTACCTAGAATTTAAATTTATTTAAACGGGATTTTTTTCTTAACTGAGCCTGCTGTTAAGCAAACTGTAAAACATGAATATTTTTTTTAGAATTTGCAAGGAATTTGAGCTGCAGAAATTAGCTGTATTGTACAACATTGTGATTAATTGGCATATTATTGAACTGCACTTTATATAACCAAAGCTGAGCTTTCTGTTAGATGAAGCCTGTAATTATAACTCCTTATTAGATTTATTTCATTTAATATAATGTTTCTGAAAGGCTAATGTCCGTTTTCAATGTATTAGTCTTAAGACTGGACATACAATGAAATGGGAGATTGGATGGAAGTTAAAATAACTTTGGAGGTATTGCTCCAAAGCATTTCTGTATTCTTTTGTGTTCTGTGGAAATTCATGCCACTCACAGTAATACCCTTATCAGCTGGATCTGATTATAAATTTGCTGCAGCATCACATTGTAAACGTTTAAAGGATAGTTTAGTACCGGTAAACTGGTACAGTTATTTTAATACTTGATTTAACATGCAATGTCATGTCATGCATTGATTGCATTTACCTTATTATAAAATAATGAAGTATTTAATTTACTTTCTTTTTTTTCCTAGAGCTTGTCATCTTTTGTTTAATGAAAAATGCATGTGGATGTTATAAAATCTGTGAACATTATTATATGGTGTTTTATGATTTCTTTGTTTTTTGAACACCAAAACTCAGTTTTCAGACGTCTAAATGCTTGAGTTTCTTTCCTCCCCCGTGTGTGTGCCTTTGTGTGTGTACATATATATATATTTTTCCACAAACAAACATTGATAATAGTACAACTCAGTAACCCATTTTTGGTGTACACAGAGCACTGTTTTTTGTTACATGTTTAAAGGTGCTGCAATGTAATGCTCTTTTTATTTTGTTATTCACTACAGCCCTAGAGAAACCTTATTTTTAGTTCACACTCTTTCTTTTATAGTTTGTAATACTTTTGGTAATGTCATGCAATATGGTCAACATTAGCTTTTTGTAAAAAAATTTAAAAAATAAATAATAGAAGGATAATGCTAAATGGAAGGATTTTTCTTTGCTGGATCAGCCACATTAAACATAAATGTTACACATTTTCAAGTGACATGCTATTACAGTTGTCTACTTGACAGCACAGTGAAACTGCAATTTAACTTAAAGAATACAAAGGAAAATAAAGAACAGCAAGCTTGCACAGCTGATACAGCTGTGATAGTGTTGTAATCTGAAAATAAAAAATCGTGATGAAGACTGCTTCAGTTTTGAGTAAATTATAAGGGCTCATTCTTGAACAAATGCGATGTTTGGAAAATGATACTGCTTCTGATTGTGGAGCCCCATTATTATTTCTGCTAATAAATATTAAGTGCCATAATTTTAATAAAGAAAAATGCAAACATATATTTCAGTCCGATGTGTCTTGGTTTTTATAAAATAGGCTAAATTTACCTATTATTTCAAGCTTTCTTTTCTATAGGTAAATACACAATCTCTTTTCAATTAATTCTAAATAATTGTACAAATATTAAAATACTATTGAAAAGGAAATGTGCTTTTTTCTTGCAATGAAAAATGTTTGCAATTTTCTCAAAGAAATTGTGCATTTTGCTGATTTTTTGCAATAAACAGCATGTAAATAAAACACAAGTCCTGGTGTGCCATGAAATAAATCAGTTTAGTTTTTTTCCATATGTTTTTAAAATAGATTCCTTTGTGGTTCTTGCTTTGTGCAATAAGTCAGATGAATAGCATTGAGGATAAGCAAAATACTTGAAAAGGAAACAGTTCTCACGGTTTTCATTTTAAATGGAGCTAAAACATAAGATAGCATGGCAGCATGCAAAAGAGTAACAGGAGCACTATGAACACTTCCCTGTTTTTAGGTGACCTTTTGAGAAAGAAATTTTTTTTAAGTATCTAACTGTGTTTTATAAGCAACTTATGTTGCCTTACCAGTATTATTTTTATGAACTGTTAAACTGGCTGTGAAGAATTACTAAACTATTTTGTTAAAATTTTTGTTTATTTTGTGTATATTGTTAAGTGCTGACACTGTGAGAAAGAAAATGGTCCCAGTTCTTAGGAAGATAATGATCTGAAGCAATTTTAAATATTGAACCAAGATGAGCAAGAAAACCTGAATGACACAGAAAAATTAATTTATTCTATTATAGAAGCTGGATAGAAACTAAAATTTACATACAGATGCAGAGAGGAAGGCAAAAGTGGTGTTTCAACTGGAAGTCTCTTAGTTTCTTTTCTTATTTGCTTAATTCACTGTAACAGCTAGCCTAAATAAAGAGGCCTTGTAAGACCAGGAAACCATATTGTGATAGAAACTGATTTCATAAGTGCCATTTAATTCTTGATTAAAAATAAAAATACATAAATAAAATGCTTAATTGTTGCTTCCTTTTAGCTCAGCTGGGAGACTTGGCAACATGAGTGAGTTGGGTGTGGAAGCTTAGAACAGTTAGATGTGATGATTCCTTAGTAAGGGTCTGTAGAAATAAATGTTAGCATATAGGTTTCACAAAAATATGTTTGACAAGTAATTCTGCACATTACACAAATTCACATTAGAGAAAATGTCTCTTTGTTCAGGTATATGTCCTGTCTTCCACAGGTACCAGCACTGTATCTAGGAAAAGGAGCTTCAGCAGTCTTGCCTCCCAGGATTATAGCTGAGAAGTTTAGCAAAAAAATCAGTAGTACAGGTGACTGATTTAACTATACATTTGGTAGCTGAAATCTAAGGAACTGCAGTTGTAAGAAGCCTTGACAGGCTTGTTACTAGCTTCCTGTGGAAGCTTTTTTTCCTCTCAAACAATGGCATACACAGCTGTTTTAAAAAGCACTGAACAATTGCCTCAGCAATTAGAGACAAGAAAAATAACTTTTTTTTCTTGTTAAGGAAATAGATTTTTGTGTATCTGACTACCGAAAGAAAAATAAATGATTTATTGTGTAAAAAAATGCAGTTTTGCATGATTTGTACTCATATCATTATCAGTAAAGTTACTGTGGTGATTTGGAAAATAGGATTTAAAAACTTACTATAAGGATTGCATTCACTTGGTACATGGGTTGTTTTAAACAAGGCTGTAATTAAATCTATTGTAATTGCTCCAATTAAAGTAGAGGGGGTAGTACTACCTTTGAGATTTTCTGTTGCTGGACCTGAACACTTGAGAAAGGTTGGATTGGTCTTATGGAACAAAGGCAGAAGTAATAGTTCAAAGATAATTAAACTTGACAGCCAAAGTAAATGTTTTCATTTGAAGACATACATTTTTGTCACATGAAGGGATTTGTCAATGAGTTTTTAATCAAAACTGTTTGGTTTGTTTTCTGGATGATTAGTTCAGTACCACTGGAGTAATTTTTTTGTTTACTTTTACATACTACTGATTAAGACAAAGAATTCTTGATGTCCAGTGAAACCTACTTGTAAAGCATTTTCTAAATTCTGCAAAGTACATTTTTAGTTTGGACCAAGATTTTTGTTCATATTTTTAAATACTGTACATTTCACATTCTTAGAGTCTTGGGAAGATAATTTTGTTTAAAAATGAAAACATTCATTTAAGCTGTGTTTCATTTGAACACAAAAGGAGAAGCAGACTTTTCAAAAGGTATAAAGTTTATTCAAGAACTCAGTTTTCAATTCTCGCAATTTTTTTTGCATAAAGCTATATAAAGATAGACAAGTGTAAACACTAAAGGACTGTAAAATGGAAACAAAAAGGATTGAGTTTGGGCAATCACCAATGAAGTTTTACTATAATTTTTCTGCTGTGTAACAATTGCAACCAGTTACAAGAATTGCTGTAAATAATTCTTTTTGAGGGAGTAAATATTTTTTTCCCTACCACAATAAGGTTCAATATGCTGGTAGTGATTTTTTCTCTTCTCCATTTGGGTAACACTTTTACAAATAAATTAGAGAACTGCATACTCACACTGCCCTGTGCCATAATTTTCTGTTAATCTGTAACTATTTACTGAAATTTGATTCAAATAGAAACAGTAATTTTTAAGTATTAAAGAGAAAGGGAAAGACATCCATGTGGAGATATCAGAAATGATAATTTAGTGATGGATGAGCTATATTGAGATTAACAATTGAGATTTTAGCATCACCTGATTACAGTGTAGTAATTTTAGTATAAATTTTGTTTTACCACTAACCACATCTAAAAGAAAAAAGATCCAAAAAATGTTCTTCAATGATAGGATGTTGCCATCCGTGCTTTAAAAAATGTACACAACTTCTATACTGCAACAATACTTCTGATATCAATGTTGTAGCATAATGATAAGAAGAATGAAATTTAAGCAATGAAAAGGGGCAAGTTGGTTATTTGGGTGATGGCAGCACTGACGGTATAGCTGCTTATTTTTCAATAATAATCAGAAGCCACCTGTGAACTGAGGCAAGTCCAGAAGGTTTATCTGTACAGGAAAGGTGGTAGTTATTGCAATGTCTAAAGGAAGTGCCATTAGTAGTGTTACCAGTCAGGGTAACACTACTGTCCGAGCTGTATACCTCAGTTCTGTAAAAACATTAACTAAAACAGCACAACATCAGTGTAAGAAGTTGCAACAGAAGTGGCTTCCATATACCCAGAAGTTAGAGGTTATTCTTGTGATACACGGAAAGCCTTAGTTCAATCCTTTGTTCTTTGTTAACTGGCAAATAACATTTGAAAATGTGCCTCCAAAACAAAAGCTTAAAATATAACATAAATATAACTTAAAGTGCTGTGCTTCTATTGCTGGCAGGATAGGCAGTTTGTAACTAATTTACAGTGATTAGATTAGGTGAATGATTAGTTTGATACTACATGGAAGTGGACATATGTTCTGTGGTGTCAGAAATTTGGGAAGGGTGACAATTCAAATGCCTTTAAAACTAGACAGTGACTGAAATCTCTAAGCACTTCCCAGTTTTGCTGTTAATACTACATCCATAAGAGACTGTTGACATTACAGCCCTCCAAGCTACTTCTTCTAGGAGGAATTTTTAGGAATATGGCACATGCAAAGGCATTTGCTGATCTTTATTTTAATACTCATACTTTCTATCCAATGAATAAGCTAAATCTGCTCGTAGTTTGGTTTGTAAAAGCTTATGCATGGAGCTGGAACCACCTAAACTGCCTAAGGAATACTGAAGACATGTTTCTGTTAAAGTCTGCCTCAGAAGAAGGCTTAGTTGGAGGGGCAGATATAATCAAGAGATATTGTTGTAGAGATATAAATTCTTCTCTTTATGGCCAACAGCCTCAGACCTGCTCCTGAAGGTAGGAGTGAGTGAGTCTAAGCCCAGGAAAAGGGAATTTCAGATGTTAAAGAAGTGTGGCTTCCTACTTCTCATTTAGGGAATGTATTAGCAATTGGAGCAGTCTCCAAATAACATGTGAGACCTTGCTTCAATTGCTTAAGCTCAGCTTAAGCATTTTCTACTTGCCCTGTTGAAGCTCTTCTAGCTCGCATTAATTGTGGGGGCTCCACAATTAATGCCGAAGGGCAGTTTCAGTTTTGTACATCAGACTAGTTAGGTAAATTGCAAAGGCAGCCCTTGAGGCAGGGACTGTCCAGGGCTTTACCGCAATACTAGTGGATACTGTCAACAGGGGACTGTTCCTCAGCTCAGGCTTTTGTGTGTACCAGGCATGTTAACTGAGTGTTTGTTTTCTTCCCTTGTTCAACAAAGCCGAAGTAGCAAGTTTAAAAAAAGTTAGTAACTCTTTTGTTCCAATTCTCCTGTTTTAAGGATGATTATTATTTTTTCCAAAGGATGGACATTCTGTGGTTTACTAACAATTATGGGTTAAAATCCTTCTGTAAATAGACACCAAGGCACCATGTGATAGCAGCTCCTTCCTGGATAACAATACCATCAAGTGTATACAAAACAGCATCAAAGGAATTAAAAACCCATGAGGTTTAAACAACAGACTATTAAATACAAATCTTGCTACCCAGAGATGTGCAAACAATTTATTTGTGTTCAGTGCAACACTGTACAGGGGAATGGGTCTGCAGCTGTATTTCTTTACAAGGTTACTAAAGAGTTTGTCAACTCTGGTGAGCACTTATTTTGTAACCCAAGTCCTAATGTAAAAAATAAAGAGCAGTTTTATTCTGTCCATTTGTGATGGAGTCCCACTCTGTCAGGATCAGAAATATCAGTCAACAGCTGCAGACAGAAATAAAATATTCCTGTTAATTGAAACCTGTGGGCTGTGTAAAAGAACTTTTTTCCCCACTGCTAAAACAATTCCTTGTGTCAGACAATCTGAAGCCACACTTTTTTTCTTTTTAGTGGTCCAGCTGGCAGAACAAATTGCCTTATTGAATTAGCATGTCCTAAAATAAAAAAGGATTTAAATGAATATGACAGTACAGGCAGTAGAACAAACAACTGCTATTATAAAATTTAATAATGTATTTCTCTGTTGTATAGTGGACAGAATTGAGACGCACGAAGGTATTAATGAATTCTGGAGCTTTTACTATTAGTTAATTTTATATGAATCTCAGTAATAAGCAAATCAGCATATATGTTGCCAAATTAAAATAGAAAGCTTTAGCAAGTTAACACCTTTTACAGAGAACTTATACAAATATCACATTTTTATATCATGTGTTATTGCAAGAACAAAATTGCATAGACCATTTGCTGGCACTTTCTGAATTCTCCAAATAATGCTTTGTCTTAGCAAATAGTTCAAGTAGTTCCCTCAATCTAAATTCACCCACTCATACAGTAAGTGCTTACAAGTAGTGAGAGAAAAAACCCACGGATCTCAAAAATAGGAACAATGACATAAACATCTGAACTGAATAACAGTTCAGCAAGGAAACATAGTTTTATTTTTTTATGCTCTCTGTAAGGCTGTTTTCAAAGTGTTACTGACAGAACATGTAATTTGATTCAAGTCATTCTTCTGAAGCTGAAATGTCATTTGTGCTCTTCTTCCCCTTACACCCTGTAGTCCAGAACTGTAGATACAAATTTGCTTCCTAAATTGAAGTACTTAGTTTTTTAAATTCTGAAAAATACTCTTGCAGTAGTGCTTTTTAGCAGTAATATAAAACTCAGATGCGCAAGGGGGTGTGCGGCCTTTTCTGGTGCCTCATTGGCAGACACGGCTGTATTCTTGGCAGGTGGAGCCCACGCCAGCCACTGACAAGTAGAGCTTTCCATCTGGACACACACAGATTTCATAGAGCCCCTGAGAAATACCGGATCCGCCCCTTGTACCCTCAGGTAGTTTGGGCAGTCGCACAGTTTCAGCATCGAGCAAAAGCTGTGTGGGAAAAAGCAGGACAAATGGACTTGTTAGAGATAATAAAGTAAAGCAATACCATGCCATAAAACAAGCTGAATTTGTCTAGGCAGATATCTAAGAATGGCCTTCTACCCCGACTTGTTATATACAAACCTGCTCTGAGAGCTAGGCTCTTGGCAGACACTGGAACACATGTGGGGATAAGCTGGTGCCCACCATGTATTCATTAGCAGAGACCTCACAAAGTTCAAGGTCCTGTACCTGGGTTGGAGCAATCTCAAACGTGGATACAAGCTGGGTGATGAATGTAGATTAAGAGAAGTCCTGAGGAGAAAGATGTGGGGGTATTGATGGATGAAAAATTGAGTATGAGCCAATAATGTGCACCTGCAGCCCAAGAAGTCAATCACATTCTGGGCTGCATCAAAAGCAGTGTGGCCAGCAGGTCAAGGGAGGGGATTCTGCCCCTCTACTCTGCCCTGGTATATTGTGTCCAGTTCTGGGATCCTCAGCATAAGAAAGAGATGGACTTGTTGAAGTGAGTCCAGAGGAGGCCACAAAATTGTTCACAGGGATGGAGCACATGTCCTATGAGGAAAGGCTGAGGGAGTTAGAGTTGTTCAGCCTGGAGAAGAGAAGGCTCCGGGAAGACCTCATTGCAGCCTTCCAGTAATTAAAGGGGGCCTACACTAAAGCTGGAGAGGGACTCTTTTTGTCAGGGATACTGTTTTTAAACTGGAAAAGGTAGATTTAGATTAGGTATAAAAAAGAATTTCTTCCAGCAGTGTGGTACTGGAACAGGTTGCACAGAGAAGTTGTTGATCACTGGAAGTGTTCAAGGCCAGACTGGATGGGGCTTTGAGCAATCTGGCCTAGAGGAAGGTGTCCCAGTCCACGGCGGTGGGGTTGGAACTAGATGGTCTTTAAGGTCTCTTCCAACACAATTCATTCAATGATTCTAAGATAAGAGAGGGGATCCCTGCCCATATACTGAATAACAGGACATGAGCACTGCTGCGGGACCCAGTCTGTCCTGGCCTGAATGCTGAAGCCTCACCACCGAGCCGGCTGGTTAAGGACAGACGTGGGTTCATTTGTAGCTCTTTTGTGGAAGAACTGCCACGGTACAGCCTCGCAGAGGGGATAAATAGGCTGCTGCATGTTGTGTGCTGTTGCTGACAGGGCAGTTCTTAATGATGTCTGAAGAGCTTCACTACTTAATTTAGCCACTCTGGGGCTGAGTGTCTATTTCTGGGCCAGCATTCCCCACTGGGATACCTGGGGATCACTATGCTCATGGGGAGCTGACTGCTATCCAAGTTTTATTAGAGAGCTTTTCTCTAAGCTAATACAACACTATGTCAATTGGTAGTATTATTTACATAAATAAAAGTCTTATTGTTGGCACTATTAATGTTAATACTCTGTCTCCTAAAACCTGAGGAATTAAAATAACCAGACGTGAAAAAAAGACTTGAAGTTATAGTTATATTCAGTCATGAAGATCAACCATAGTTATGGAAACAGAAGGGCTTGTACTCACCACACCATCACTGCTGTGTAGTTTGATATCCATCTGCGAAAGAGCTTCAATATTCCCAGCTTGTGCTTTGATATTAATTCCTCGTGGTGCATCCATGCTCAAAGATCGTGTTGGTGATTCCAGCCTGAAAGCAGAAGCAGGAAATCGGACAGTAGCACAATCTCATATGTCCCTTTATTTTTGAAAAGTAAGTACTTTGAACAAGCCCTTGCAGGCTCTTGCCTGAAGTCACATAAGTCATATAAAAGATGCAGTTTCTTTTTTCTTCAGAAAAAGGAGGTATCTATTTCAAAACTCACCAAAGCATCCCAATTGAAAAATATAGATTAATTCATGATAGAAATGCAAGGTATTAGTTCAGACATAACTACAGATTATTTCAGTATAACAGTAATTTAATCTTTGAAATCCATTTTTACATTATTTAGTTTGAATTTATTTTCATTTTTCACATAATAAGACCTTGAAATTAATACAATTAGTGCAATCTGGAAGTTTTTTTTATCAACGGGAGTTTTGACACTGCTACTAGTCAGACCAAGATTTCACTCAGTGTATGTGTGTGTGCTGTTTAACTAGGTGACATCTGAAACTTAAAAACCATTAACTTAATTTGAAATAAAAATTACTCAACATAACAAACAGAGAGTTGCAAAACCTGCAGTGCCACAAGATGGCAGGAACGTACTGCATTAGCTGAGTAATCACTTCATCAGGTCACCTGTGTAGGATTAATGATTCCTATTTTCCAAAGAGATAACGCTTCGTTTCTTCAGAATTTTGGTATCATTTCCATGGTAAGCAGTAGAGATAGAAGTACTAACTAAAATTTATGAGAAGGAAAGAAAAAGCCCAAGCTTAGCTACAAACTAGTGACTTTTGACTGTTACCTAGAACTGCTTCATCTGGGGACACTGGGAACACTGAAGAATCAGAATCGATACCTATTAGGTTTCGATCCTGAATATTTGTTCACCCTTCCTGATGACACCAGCCCTAAGTTTATACTATCAGCCAATATTTAACAGGTGAATATGAAGGCTAGAGAAAGTGAGTCAACTGGTGGTTCCTGTTTACTTTACATCTTGTTACCTTTCCTATTCAGTACATTCCCTGGACACATATGAAATATTGTGGGTTTCATCCATAGTGCAGAATGCAGATGCGCATCCCTGTTCCCAGGTCTGCATGTTCTTTTCCACTGTGTTTTCTAGAAATGTAGAGGAGGCTGTGGGTGTGTGGGTGTGTGTGCACGTGCGCATGCTCACACACATATGCTCACATGATCCTAGCAGATGCTGTGTTGGTTCCACAGCTGCCAATCCGGGTGATTGCTGTGCTCCAGCAGTCCTTTACTAGGTATGCACCAGGTAAGGAGTGCAGACCCTGACTGCTAAAGGAATGAAATGATTTTACACACAATCCCGATGTAGCTGTCTGATGGGTTTAATTTACTGAGACTATTTAAATTCTTCCCTTTTTTCCTGTTACTTCATTAAAACTAGAATTTAAAAGAAGTCAGTTTGTGCTTGTGAGAAAGTTCAGTTGTATCTTTGAATTCTTAAGAAGCTAAATCCAGCTGATATCTTAAAACGTAAATCCATGACATCTGAGCACAGTCACTAAACTTCAATTTTTTATCCCCAAATCTGTAAATAAGCAATATTGGCTTATCATTGCTGTCCAGAGGTAGCAGAAGATTCTATCTTCTCTGATCTTCAAAGGTCCTTTCCAACCCAACCCATTCTATGACTTTATGTTTCCATGATCTGCCTCTCCGTGACATCTCCTGGGTTAGTCACCTTCAGTTAGTTTAAGTTCCAGACTGATAATTTAAAATCCTAACAATGGATAACTGCATCATGGTTCCATATTGGGACCATATCCACAAAACAGTTTGATGCCTTATCCCATGAGTCTGAGATGGTACAAACTTCTGTCATGACTATGCTGAGTTAAAGGGCATGAGTATGAGTCTGTTCTGCATAAGACGACTAACGTAGCAGTAATCTTTATTAAGCAGTGTTTGGGATTTAACAGCTTTTGTATGACTTTTTGTTTTAGATCCCTAGATTTATACTTCTATGAAATGGAAAATCAGTTTTTCCCTGAGTGATTTACATGGGAAGTCTGCTTCATTGGAATATTTTTCAATGAACACTTGTATGGATTATATAATGAAAAATTAAACAAAGTTTGTATTTTCAATCTTTAAAATTTAATATATTTTCATAAATTAGTGTCAAGGTAGTTTAATATAACCTTGCCATAGTTTGTGTCATCAAAAAGCTATAAATATTGAAATAGCTCATGTTCTTTTGTAAAGTACTTCACCTGTGTAAGCAATCCATATGTAGGCAAAAATTTTTATTTTTAAACTGTATTAAATATCACAAGATGGAGGACTGGGACAGATTTTTGAGAATATATCAGATCTGGAGGCTGAAAAGCAATCAAACACCAGAGAAATATTTCTTACTTTCTACCAATATTAATGCTGGCAAGAAGCCTACAGACTTCAGAAACATTTACAGATTTATAACATGACTTACATATAATTTAAATTACATGGCAGAATTACATTTGCTATATTAATCACAATCCTAAATTTCTGCTGTTTATACAGGTCCTACTTCTAAATTAACTAAGGATGGATTTGCCTAATAAAGCACGTCATTGGAGCTTTCTGGCAATAGAAACCGTAGTGAAACAGTGAAGTGGAACTATTATGTGTAAGATTTTAGCAAAGGCAACAGTCAATAACACTAATGATGTATTTCTCTGTACAGCATTCAAAGGTTCAGTGTCTGAAGTCCAGATGTACTAAAAGCAAAACAGGCACCTAGTGTGACTGAGCTGAACCTTGACTTTGAACGTCCCTTCTCAGTCCCCACATTGATGTGCATTCCTCAAAAGTCTTGGCAAAACGAGAATTTGGTTTGTTTGCAAATGCTGGAGGGTGCTTGGAGATTCAGAGGGCAGAAATGGATTGTCTTAAGAGTTTTTGGTCATTTTACAGTGTTTGCTCAAATTCGTGCATTAGAATGATAAAAGAATATATTATTACCAGTCACTTTATCTTTTTTTTAATTACAGACACATAAATTACATTTAACAGGATGGAGTCAATGGTCTTTATAATCTAGAGGAATTAATCTATGTAATGTGCTGTCCTAAATGAGACATCTATCACAGCCTGTATCTCATTTAGGAAGATTGATTCTGTACGTAGGAGTAGCTTCTAGGTATTGTGGTAGCTGCCAGGGGTCAATTAGCAAGTGGTGTGGTGCAAGACAAATTGATTGTGACAGCACAACATTTGATGCCAAGGACCTGACACCCCATTATACGTGTCCTGAGGAGTACCCTGGACTAGCTGTTGCCTGACTTTGCCAACTGGATGCCCAGAAAGGTTGGAACATATTAGGCATTCTCCAAGAGATCCTAGCTTTCAAGTTAATCCAAATGTCACCCTGTTCATGGGCCCCAAACAGTTCCAAGAGAGAACCAAGATGTGGAAGAGTTCCCTCAAAAGCACATTTCTGATACTCAAGTAGACATATCCACAGAATGTAAATAAAAAGCCAGACTAGGCCCACTTGTGGAGTAGGTATTTTGCCTTGCTCTCCTTCGCCCTGATCCCTGCAGCCAGGAAAACTGCAGTGTCAGCTAATGAAAGGCAGGGAAGGGTGAGGGAATAGGTGGTCCCTGTTAATATTTTATAGCTCTGTCACCTTCTGGCTATTGGTCCTCCATGGTCCATCGCAACTAAAGCAACAGATTACAACAAAGATAATATTTTCATTGCTGTCTTCTTACTTGTTGGTAAGATAGTTTCAGGAGTTGACTATACTGTCTTTGCTGGCTGCCAAGGAAGTTTGATGCTGAGATGTGCAGAATAATTCGTGAAGGATTGTGTGAAAAGTCTTGAGGGAACCTCAGCAGCATCCACGCTCTGGATCAGAAACAACCCCAACAACCTAAAGGCTTGGAGATTTCCGTTTTCCTACAAGCACGCTGCTAACTTGTAGAGATAGAAGATCACCAGAAATTGCTCAGTTGGTTGTTAGGGAGGATGTGAGGGCAGTGACAGCCTGATGCAGTTGTAGTAAAGAAGCAGCTGATACTGCCTGTTCATGCTGCAGCAATATTGATCTAGTTTTTCATCCTGTTCTGGCAGGCATTAGAAGGATACCTTACTGATCTTTTAAGTGCCACAAGGCACTAGAAAGCTGGATTTAGCACTGCAGAAAGAGTATCACAGTTTTATTGACCCCAAGTTTCCTACTGCAGTTTGGGGTTGCTTGACTCTTAGAGCAGGAGAGAGGAACTAGCTTGCTCTTGTGAACTTGGAGAATTGTTTAGTCCTTGCTTCCACTTTTTGACCTTTCCAGCTCATGAGTCATCATCTCTTCTGAATTCAATGGAGAGAGAATTCCTTGGTATGACCTTAGGTAGAAGTTCCCCATCTGCACGCATTCTTCCCTACCTGGGGAAGACTACGGTAACTGTGATTGGACTGAACAGGTAGACAGCCTCTAAAATTGTGGTACACCCAACAACTGGTGTGCCCATACTTACAGATAGTAACTCCTCTTTTCTCTCTTTGCTTTTTGGTTAAAATGGCCTGATCAATTTTACCACACAGAGATTTCATGAAACGTATACCTGCCATAAAAGTGATAAAAGCAAGGTAAAGAATTTAGCAGTGCATGGTGTATTGAGTGAAATATGTTCTTGTACCAGTAAATGAGAAATCTGATTTTTATATTTCATCAGATATGCTAATCTATCACTTCCACTTCTCTAATGCTGTCTTACTTCCATAGTGCTTTAGAATAATTAAAATCCATGCAAAAGGGACAAATATATATATTAAGGTTTGATTTTTGAAGAAAGTAATATGAGGAGGCAGAAGACAGTGAAAGATCCCACTCCCTTTTTTTTCTGCCATTTAGTCTTTGTAGGACTGAAGATGCTGCTTCACACTTGTTCCTAGGCATTGATATGGGAGCATGCATGGGAAATACAGTATTAGAGGAAAGATTGAAGAATATGAAGAAAAAAGGAGATACAGCATTGTAACTCAGGAGAGCTGGAGCGGGAATACTGGTACTTGTTCCACTGGTGTGTGTTTCCATATCGTTTCCCCTGAACTTCCTTGAAGATGATAAACTCAAACCTGATAAGACTGTCTCCTACTCTTCTTTTCCAAGTAGACAGCTGTTTGACCCACCTCTTGAGTAAAAAATCTCCATGACTTCTCAGACTTAAAAAACATTTTCAAGAAACAAGGTGCTTTGACTAAACTGTTCCAAGGCTAAATAAAGCTATGTCAGTGAGTTCAATAAGGCTGCCAGTTATGGCACTGAAGATCTGATCCTGCAAGCCTGCATTCCTGTGAAAGTAAACACTGCAACTCTTCCTGTGCATGTGTAGTTAAAATACTAAGCTTATCTTTTTATAAGGGCATGCAGTGATAGGAAAAGGGGTAATGGTTTTAAACTGAGAGTAGGTTTATATTAGATATTATGAAGAAATTTTTTTGCTATGAGGATGGTGAGACACTGGGACAAGTTGCCCAGAGAAGTTGTGGATGCCCCATCCCTGGAAGTGTTCAAGGCCATGTTGGATGGGACCCTGAACAACCTGGTTTACTGGAAGGTATCCCTGCCCGTGCTGGGGAGGTTGCAACCAGATAATCTTTAAGGTCCCTTCCAACCCAAACCATTTTGTGATTCTATAACCAAAACATCTTTTTCACATTGTTAAGTAAAGAAGAAACCCTCATATGCCTCTGGCATGCTATGAACACCTACCCCAGAGTTCAAATCTGACCTTGGAAAGGTGAAAGGGGAACAAAAATTAAATCAGCCAGTGACTGGAGGTCGTGGAGCAGAGGAAGAATAGAAAAGGTAAGAAATGAAGGGAAAAAAACCCACAAGATAAAAATGGTTAAAGAGGAAAATCTTTAACCTGTCAAGGAACTATTGTTTTGAAAGTCAAAAAAGCAACCTAGAGGATTTTGTGGGCTTAATTGGCCTTGGTTCTCTGTAGGTGTCTGCTTTTAGCCCTGCTTTTTGAATGCATGTTAACCTTTAAAAGGCAATAGGAGTATATTGACTTTTTGATTAGTCTGAAAGCAGTTTAATTCCCCAGCAATGCAGCTAAACATCATAAGAGAGTAAACCCTAGACAGAGCATACACTAGTAACACAGGAAAAAGAGATTGTCAGCATTTATTTATGGTCCAGCATACACAATTTCAAACCATATCCTGTCTTTATGAGGAAGCTGGATTCCTGTTGACACGAGCTGAGCAAAACTAAGCTGGAGTTCTCGAGGTGGAGAGTGAGCAGCAGGCACAGACTGATGCCAACTGCCAATTCCCACACATATTTACTTATGTCCCAGCACATTGATGTTTTGAGGTCAGGCAAGTGTGTGTGGGGGGCGATGTAGCAAGAAGAATATGATTACCCAAAGCTGAGGATCTTGGAGTTCTGCCTTGTGTCTTTTGGTTGCTTGCCAGAAGGTCCAAAGGCAAAGAAGGACAAAACAACAGAACTGAGATCTCAGTCTTGGTATATGCCTCATTTCTGTTTTGTTTTGTAAGAGTATTTTCTTTGGAATGGCTCCTAATATTACATCTTCTTGCAAAGAGAAACAGCATGTTCCAGCAACTGTGTATATCTTAAGGACATGGAAGTGTCAGTATTCAACAGTAAACTGTGATAGTTCTTCCTGAATGTCAAAAAATAGGAAATACTAATGACTTATTAAATCTTCTTCCCTGATAAGTTTCTGCATACTAATGAAAATATAGCAGTTTTCAGCTATATTTTCTCAGTCAGGCCTTGGCACAAAATTCTGATTTGATATAACGTCTATAAATCTTTCAAATGCTGACTGATTTTTCTTTCTAAAATGTCTCATTTTGCATCACACATATTGAATTCCTTCATTTAAAGGTGGAATAATTGCTTCCTACCTGGATGACACTCTTCCATATTTCTTTCATTCACTTTGATATTCTAAGTCTGAGCTTCACTGAGTCAAACTAAATGAAACAATGAAAAAAACTGACTGAAAAGCTGCATCCATTTTTCCTTGTCAAGCCCATTAGTTGGTCAGTGGTCATATTACATTATCCCAATTTTTGTAGCTTGGTTTAAAGAAATAATTTTCCAAGGGTTATTGCCTCCTAGGAGTTGCTTGCACCAGGACACATATTCTGTTTCAGTAAGATTAATGTCAATATCAACAGTTCCCTTACAATGAATCCTAAGTCAATCTATTATTTATGCCACAATAAAATGTAGTATGCATACCAGTATATTTTTAATTTTAAGTTAAAAAAAGAACTTTCATTAATTTTCTCTCAAGTGAATCTGGCTCTTTCATTGCAGAAAAATTTACAGGTAAACTTATAGTAGCACAAGATACAGCTTAATATTAAAATTGTACTTTCAACTTAACTATGCTAAAACTAGTAACTCTCCAAAATAAAGTTTTTGTGACAGTAATAAAAAAGATCACCAGTCTGCTGAAAATAAAGAAAAATTGTCTGATAACATCACAAGAAAACAAATAGGGTACAACTGAATTCAGAGAAACATACTATGAGGATGTCTGTTCAGAGGCAAGTGTACATACACATGAACTCTGTTTGAGAAATGGCTTGAATAAAACAGCTGTTCATAAAGCAGCTCATTTTCCCAGGAATTCTGCAACTTTTAAAAAAAAATCTTCAGTGGTCCTCTGTTGCAATTGAGAGCCTATAAAATAGTGAAGCAATTTGTTGTAATTTGATTTTAAAAGTCACTTTTCTTCTTGATTCTTCTGCTTATTACTTAAATGCGTTAATGAAAACGGCATTTTGGAGGGTCCATCATTTTGTCTCCAATCACCTAGGAAAGTCTCAAAATATGCTGTGCTTTGCTGACAGCTTGTAACACCTCTGACCACTGAAAATAGACAGAAATGTACATTAAAATGCACATTCCAATATAATTGGGATAATATAATTGTTATAATAAACACCCCAAATACTTCAGTAACAGCAGACCTACTCTGAAATAATTAAGCTATTTGAAATAGTAGGCTCTGCTTTTTCTGGTAGCCTTCTTTCTTCAGACAAAAATATTCTTGATATTTACACACATACATATACAGACAGTCCTACTCTGCGAAGCACTAGTAAGTTGTTACTAATAGAACTACAGGACTTTTGTAGGGCGTGTATAATATTGCTGCAGGATCACTTCTTTTAAGTTTATTGGATTCCCCTCCCACATGTCTGTATTGGTTAGGGCTAGGGCATTCATTATTCAACCACTTCAGGGTTAAGTTCTCACCTATAGAGGGGAAAAAAGGGACCACCGAACCACTTTTGCATTTCTCTTTGTGCCAACTCTTGAAAGGAGTTTTCATCACACACGATACAGCTGGGCTTATTGTGCTTCGCTGGAACACAGGGGAGTGAAATGATAAAATCATGGAATGGGGAAACCAAGAAAGTAGATCACAAATACTGACTAGGCTTAACTAAGCAACCTACAGTGTATGCATTTTCTAAAGCTAAAACAATCTTGTAATGACCTTACAGAATACTGAGCTCCCGCTGTAATGGATTCTTAGACTCTTAGTGTGTTTTACATTAGACAATCATTGTATGAAAATAAAATCATAATTAATCAGATTCTATGGTAAATTCATTTTTCCATAGATAAACTAATCCATTTATCCCTATTTATTCATATATTTAAATAATTTTGCCCATGGACTTGTTACAAGTTTATAACTCAAAGAGCTTGGATATGGAGTCAAGTCTGTTGCTTGCTCTAATGCTGAATCGTGGTGCCTAAATTTTAAATATTCCAACATCAGAGATGAAGGACCTAGGAAAGTGGGCAATCTGATGACCCAAGATTAGAAGAAGAGACAGATTTTTAAATAAATAAATCTATTGGGTCTTTTAGCTTATTGTGTCTTATGCAGAAAATGAACAAGGATAATGATGAAGGGAAGAACCCCGAGGCACTCTATTACTTTTGGTGCCATTCTTAAATGTTGGGAGTATCTGCTGCTCTTGAAGATGTCAGCTGGTATATTCTTCAGCATATTTTCCTTTCCTTTAAATTAAATTTAAAAAATCTTATCATGGATTTATTTCTTGAAATAGCCTGTGCTCCAAGTTTGTTCCATATTTATGTTGTAAATCTGAAATGCATGGCAACAGAAGATTCCAGTACAGCTCAGTTATGAGATTCCAGATTCAAGGGAATTGTTCAGCATAAGCACAGCAGGCACTAACGCTGCTTATGGCTTAAGGGGGATCTCTGTTCACAAGCAAAATTACAAAGCCAGATTTGAATAACAGATGTTTCCAGCTCCTGAGGTTTTGGTTAACAGAATTTTTTTTTACATAAGAAACGTAAAAGAACTGTTCAAAGTTCTAGGACAAATGCAGTTAATTATATGTTCTCTTAAAAGGAGAATAAAAGAGTTCCCAGTTTTAATGGTACTTTGAAAAAACTATAAAAGCAATTTAAAAGAACATTTATTCAAAACACATATTCAAAAACATAGCAGATCTGATTATTACAGTGTAATCATTTGTTTACTAGTTTTCCATCCATCTTCAATATTGAGATTTTTTGCCTGTTTGCCCACTGTCACTCAATGCAAAGTTGTTGAAGGAATGAAGACTGAAGATTAGACTGAGATACGATTAAAATAGAAGCTTTTCTCAAGACTGACAGTTGTGATGAAGAGTGGTAAGCAGAGCTAATTTAAAAGAGGTCTCTTTGATGACCTCAATTTTATGATGTGCTGACTCTCCAGGTAATTAAAAATGGCCAAGCCCTCACTGAATGTGATTGAATCTGGCACATCACAGATGTTTCCAGCATGGCTATCATTTTCAAATTACTTTAATAATATTATAAAATAATGTATTGTATTATAAAATAATGTATAAACTTTAATCTCATATAATAACACCATTTGCATCACTGTTGTAAAAAATGTTTAGTATTTTCATTATGAGTAGTTTCATAAAATTATCTTTCAGGTTGAAATTTTCCATGCCTTTCTTTTATATATCTCAAGCAATTTTTTATTTAATGTTTAGAAGCACAGAAAGATTTCAAGTAAATGGAGTTCTTCAGTACCCACTGTTTATAGTGTCCACATGTTCTCCATGAAAAGAAACACTGAAGTGAAGATGCTTTGCTGACAAGCAGGTCATACCCTTCCCCTCTTGTGATGTGTTAGTACAGTGTCTGAATGTGCCACACTGTCGCCAGAGTCCTCACAACTGAATTTTCACAACTGCACACATAGACTGAGGGAGAGGGGAAAGAGCGAGTAGCAAGGGTGCACATGTGCAATGTATCTTGATAGAATTACTGTTACGAGGAAATATTTCCTTTTCTTTTTTCAGTGTTTGCCCCACGCACATCCTTATGGTGAGTGTCTCCTGTTTCCTGCCTCCTCCCCAGCTCCCTTGTTGTAAGTGCAGATAGGTATGTAGGTGAAAGACAATGTAAGGGATGATCGGCTCAACTCAACATTACATCTTAGATCAATGACAGCACAATCACAGACTTACAAACAGGGCTCCAGGTGGTCATCTGCAAGGTGTCTAGAACTGCGACAATCATTAGTGAAGTTTTCACGGTGGCTTGCGCTCTGGTGGAATATGTTGTAATCACTGATGACAGTTCACTTTAGCAAACCCACTGAGCAGTCTGACATCGTCAGGGATCCAGTTCAACAGTGTAGGTGCAGAAATCATTACAACTTTACTCTTTGCACTACTGACATAAGCAGCCATGGAAAATACTAAAATGACCATTTTATACAAGCAGCAGAAACAACTCCTATTGATTTTAATGTGTTAAGTGACATCCCTGAAAAACTGAGGCTTTAGGAAGAACATCAACCACGACTGGCATAAGTGAAATTCATTTATGACAGTGGGCAGAAGCCTGGCATGTGTTGTCAGGGAGATCTTAAGTCGCAAAAAGGCCACTAACATCAGTGCGTGGATTTCGTCTCCTCCCGTTACTGATGTATCTATCTATCTATCTATCTATCTATCTATCTATCTATCTATCTATCTATCTATCTATCTAT